>NC_064458.1:2700547-3035890 GCF_023343835.1 Lagopus muta | reverse complement strand
TAAACCAAAATAACCCTACCTTCTTCCTTCCTTCCTTCCTTCCTTCCTTCCTTCCTTCCTTCCTTCCTTCCTTCCTTCCTTCCTTCCTTCCTTCCTTCCTTCCTTCCTTCCTTCCTCCTTCCTTCTTCTCCTCTCCTTCCTTCCTCTCCTTCCTTCCTCCTCCCTTCCCTTCCTCTCCCTTCCCTCCTCCTCCTCCCTCCCTCCCTCCATCCCTCTCCTCCCTCCCTCCTCCTCCCTCCCTTCCTCCTCCTTCCTTCCTCTCCTTCCTTCCTTCCTTCCTTCCTTCCTCCTTCCTCCTTCCTTCCTTCCCTTCCCTCTCTTCCTCTCCTTCCTTCCTTCCTTCCTTCCTTCCTTCCTTCCTTCCTCCTTCCTTCCTTCCTCTCCTTCCTTCCTTCCTTCCTTCCTCCTCCCTTCCTCTCCTCCCTCCCTCCCTCCCTCCCTCCCTCCCTCCCTCCCTCCTCCTTCCTTCCTTCCTTCCTTCCTTCCTTCCTCTCCTTCCTTCCTTCCTTCCTTCCTTCCTTCCTTCCTTCCTTCCTTCTTCCTTCCTTTTTTCCTTCCTTCCAGAAAAGCCATCATGATCCCTCTGCCCCCCTCAGCCACTTCATGCTGTATTAATAGGTCTTGGCTTGAAATGTACAGTATTGCATCTGCTTATCAGACAGGTTTGCACTGGTGATAAGCAGGCCTGGTGTTTCCACAGAGCTGTCACACTGCTTCAGAAGAGATACTATAAAAAGCCTTTCTTGCAGGAAAGCCTGCCCAGTGCTGGGCATGCACTGGGGGGGGAAAGGAGAGATTGTGGAGTCAGAGATAAAGATGAGGAGAGCTGCCCCCACTCCCTGATGGGGACAAGGACACGCAGAAGGGGAAGCAGGAGCCCAGAGAAGGTAGGGGGTAAGGTAAACAAAAAGGAGAGCGGAAGTGAAAGCCAAGGAGGGAGGATTTTGTTCCCTCCTTGTATGCTCTCATCACTGCCTCTGTCATTACAGAGCCACTTAAAGGATGAAAAGGAAGCAGATGTTTGCTCTCATCTTGTCACCAGAGAAAAGAGGAGCCCCAGCTGCAGCCCAGACACAATTTATAAAGGATGATTTGGGAAAACACTCTGGGATTTGTGGCCCCAAGCTGCCCTGGAACTGCAGCAGTCTCAACACATATTCCATGGGTCCATCGAGTGGTATGCGAGCCTGGAGCAGTGAGATTACCCTCACCTCATGTCCTGTAAAACAGGGAACGTATAATCTATCACTAAGATTAAAATAAGGCACTAGGAAAAAAAATGCCTTTTGATGAAAAACCATTGAGCAACAGAGGCTATGTGCCGAATCCACACCTCAACCACCACCCCAGCTGCAATTCCCTGCATTGTTCGAAACGCAGCCTGAGTTTACACGAGACGTTGTTTACCTTCTGAATCTCGTTACATCTCTGCTGACATGTAGAGGCCTTCAAACGTTGGGCTGCTGTTTCCCCACATACATAATTACAGCTTATGACTGTAATACCTTAATCTTTTCCCTGCATAAAATAAATACACTGATCTGGAGCCTGCGCACGAGGCACGTGAATCCTGCTGCATCGCTGGCTTGCTGGACTGCCCTGGGCAAGTTGCTCTGGCCAAAATCAGCGGCTTGTTGAAAACGTTGGCCTTTAATCTCCATGCCTCCAACTGCTAAGAGAAGATAGCAGTGTCTCGCCCTCTCGAAAGAGTGTTGTGAGGATTATGTATGTACTTACTACCTCAGCAGCGTGAAGAGAAGTGTTGAGTTTGGGATGCAAGGAGCCTAAAAAAGCACTCTGACAGTGAGAGGGGCCCGTGGGGCAGCCTGACCCATGGGAAGGGGAGGAGATTGGCTGCACGCCCTGGCACCAACGGGGCTGAGCCCAGCCCACTGCCCAGCCCTGCTCCAGATCTAGGATAGCACAGATGTACAGCAAGCCCAGGGGCTCAGCCTGAGGTGTGTCTTTCGTGAGCAAAGAGGATCAGGGCTGCTCTGAGTGTGGATGAAGGTGATCTGGCAGCAAAGCCACCATCAGAGCGTCGCTAGTGCTGTGAGCACAGCGGTGCAGATGGAGGGAGGTGCGAGCTGACAGACGCAGGAGGCCCAGAACAGTCCCATCAGGCACTGCCAGAGGCTTTGGCTGGAAGGACCAGAAACCACGTTTATTTCAGATTAAAGAAAATCTGCCCGTATAATGGTGCACGTTGCACAGCGCCTGCAAGGCGCACAGCTCTGCAGCTGACTGCATTGTATTTTACCCAGTGCAAGCCACAATATCATGGTGCTCCAACAAGATGGTGCTCAGAACCAGACAGTACATGGCTTTGGGTCCCTCTGTGCTTCTTTCCAGTTTGGATTCACAAGATAACCCAGCACCATTGTAACCACACTGGATGACACCTGTATTACCCTGGGCCACTACCACTGAATTTGCCCTGCTGCATTTAACTTTGGCACACTGGGCATAGAAAATTATGGTTGGATATTAACATCCTGTATGATAAATGTCCAATTTCACAGCCTTCCTCCTTACCCCTAGCATCTGATGGTAGTATTCATACTGTCTCTTAAGAAATGGTCACAAAAGCAAATTAGTATCAGCAATTTTAACTACTCTGCATAACCCATCATGCTGCATTGGCACTCAGGGCTCAGTACAGCGTTGCCCACCTAACCTTCCAGTTTATTCACTCCTAACATGGAATAAAATCTGTCCTATGATACAAAGCTACCAATGTGCAGGACACCCACATTCTGCTTTCCTTGCAATAACTTATGCGTGCAGCCCTATGTTTAACACAGGCTCAACAGGAACACACAGACATGCAAAAACAGGTACAGAATGCCCACGTTTGAGCAGATCTGAGCATTTACTAACAGTAGGACTTAGAGAAACATGTATGCACACCTTAAACTGCTCCTCCGGCAGCACATGCCCATCCAGGCCATAGGTATGCAAAACACTTGTGCCTTCAGCAGAGACCTCCACCTCTGCAGTGCAAAGAACACAGACCTCCTACATGCAGCAAAGCCTCTACTTACACAAAGATGCTTCACTGCAGCTGAGTGGGAAGGCATTGCTACCATGAGCCCTTCTGCCTCCTAAGCCTCTACGTGGCCACCATCCTACACAAGACCCAACGACTTGGAATTCCACAAAAAGTCAAGGAGCAAAACACATCCTTTCCTTATAGGTCAAAGGAAAACACCTGCAAGAGCAGCAGTAGGCGTCCGGCTGAAGTACACGCAGCAGAGCAGAGGTCAGGCTGCCTTCCACCCCCTCCCCAGAACAACATTACCCTAATGCCTCCCTTGGTGGTCAGGCAGATCCAGCTCCCTCCCCGCTTCCTACCTTGAGACTGGAACATGTAACCCCGAAAACTGCAGACGGAGGTGGTGAAGGTGACAGTCCACATGAGAAGCCTCCAAGCGATGGCCATAGTTAGCGACGCTTGTCTCAGTGCAGGGAATATTGTACCGGCTGGGAAGGGCGCTGTCCCCCACATGTCTCTCTCTCGGCCACCGCTTATGTAGAGACAGGAGTCCTCGGTTCCTCCACAGGCATCCTCAGCCACTCCCCAAAGCAGCAAGGCCGACAGTGGCTTTGCAGCAGCTGTGCCCAGGTGCAATTGGAGCCAACATGGGCTAATTGGAGTCAAAGGTTCTTGGTAGCATTGCCCCTGCAGAAGAAAGAGTGACAAATGAATAGGAGAGGAGAGGAGAGGAGAGGAGAGGAGAGGAGAGGAGAGGAGAGGAGAGGAGAGGAGAGGAGAGGAGAGGAGAGGAGAGGAGAGGAGAGGAGAGGAGAGGAGAGGAGAGGAGAGGAGAGGAGAGGAGAGGAGAGGAGAGGAGAGGAGAGGGAATAGAAGGAGGATGTGAGGGAGAAAACAGTGCAACAAGGAAATCCAGGATTTCGAGAAAAGAAGAATGAGCTTAAGAGAAATGGAAAGAAAGAGAAAGGAAGGCAAAAAAAGAACGGGAACAAAATGCAAATGCAATTAACCAAGTCAGTTCACAGCATCAGAAAGCCAAGTTATCCTGCTGTCTGAGCACTCTGCTCAGTACAGCCTTGCAACACTCCAGCACTGTGAAGTGGGATTGAGGGGACTGGTGTCTGCCTTACACTGCAGGAGGAAAGGAGGCTCAAAATAAATGGGAACCTTTTGTCCTGCTGCCAATGCCCACAATGCCCACAAGGAAGAATGAATGGTTACCTGATCTCAGTCACCTGATTTCTTAAAAAGGAAAATACAAAATGAAAGCATTAAGGGTGGTAGCAAGAAGTGATCTAAAACCCCAATTTCAATGTCTCTGGCTTCAGAACACACTTTAATGATCATCACTGCATTGAGAGAAGAGCACTTGCTCTCTGAGAACATTAGCTAAACCTAGAAAAGTGATTCAAAACAAAGAACCCATTCAGTGAACTCACCCTTACCCTCAGCTCTATCCATAAATGGATCACGAGATTCCAATTGTATTTGTTATTTAAAATGATTTGCTAATTGCTTCAGTGAAAGATTTTTGGCTTGCAGATAATTTCCACTCAGTCTGAGGCAATTATACAGAACTCACATAGAGCTGGAGAGTTGCATAAAGCCTGTGGTTTTCATTTCTATCCAGCGATCAGATGACGTATGCAATGAATATGGCACATATCTCCTGCCTGGAGAATCCCAAGTATCCGAAGAGCAATGTTCTGCCTGGGAGAAGCCACTGAGCACAAGACAGATGCTTCCACAGAGCACTGCAGAGAAGCAATGGATGAGCCCATCCTAAAGCCTGGCTTCAGCTCCGCAGCAGCTTCAGAGCCTGAGCATCATGAGATAGGCTCAAGGAAAGTGCACAAAGGGATGGAAGGATGGTGGGTTTTGCAAAGGCACCAACAGCAACGGCCTCTGAGTGATCTTCATCCCAGCAAGGAAACACTTGGAATAATGTTATCAACCACTGCCTCACTCTGTTCTGGTGCATTTTGAAAAGCAGTGCCTAACTACCAGCCGGGCTGCAGGCAGGAGAGCCTCCATCCCTCCTCATAGACCTCTTCACCTATTATCCTCAAAGGAGTCTGTAACTTACTCCTAGTTCTGCTCTCCCATCTTTGATATGCTGTTGGTGGTACTCCAACAAAACGATGCTCCTGAATGCATAGGTGAGGCATGAGAATAAATCAGAGATGATTCCTGCTCCAGTAATTAATCTAAATAAGTTAACTGTATTTCTCTACCAGATGAAAATATTGGGAAGATTAATTGTGCATGTTAAGTCACTAAATCACAATTCCGAGCTCCGAAATTTAAATGTTAAGGTTTATATCTGTTGATTTACAGTCACAAATGGCCAAAGCCCACCAGCGGTGCCTTGGGCTGGTCCCCCCAGAGCAGGAGACCCACAGCCACTGCCTCAAAGACTGCACAAACCACCATCAACCACAAGAACCAAGTGGAGATCAACCGTCTAAATCCTCTGTCGAGCTGCTTTTGCTCAGCATATGGAAGCAGGAAGCAAAGGCGGGAGGCTTGGCAGGGCTTTCTGCCCTCTGCCACCACAACATGGAGATGCTGATGTGAATATTGCAGGTCTCTGAGATCACAGGCGCTCAGTGCAGGCTGTCCCCTGCCATGTCCCCTGCAGGGAGGGCAAGGCGAGGGCAGCAGTAGTGCAGGCTGGCTCGTCCCTGCTCCCTGCAGGAAGCAAACTGAGAAAAGCAGAAGGCGAAACCAAAGCCCGGCGTGCTGCAGTGCTCTCCTAAGTCAGCATTTTTCAGAATCTATTAAAGCTTGAGATTCCAGCTCTCCAATTCTGTCACGACTCCAAGGTCTGCGGACAGAAAGCCGCTCAGCTGAAGTGTATTTTCTCCTGGGCTTTCTACTACTCATTTTTTTGTGTTTTTCAGCTGTTGAACTAGCTTCCTCCAGGATGTCATTATTTCCTGTCCTACCTCCTCCCCACGACCCCAAAGGGCAGCAGCAACCTCTCCTCCCCTCTGCCTGCCCTGCACAGCCCCCAGCCCTGAGCGCTGGGAGCCCGCAGCCCCCTGACCTCGGGAAGGAGCTCCGGTCCGAGCGCCACGTGTTCGGAATTACAGCTGCAACGTTCCCGTAAGCTGCTGGGGGGGAAGGGCTCCTGCTCCGATTCCTACACACAGCAAAGGGAACACACATCCCACTGACTTCCAAGACCCCAAGGAAGCTGTGCCACGCATGAGACAGACCCAAAACGCAGAAGAGAGAGCAAGTAAGCAGCGAGGACGAGTTCTAAGTGGTGTCTTCAGCATGTACAAAGTTTTCCATAACCTCACTTTTCACATTTTGCTTCCCGAAGGGCAGCGATCAGACACCCTGGAGGACCCAACAGCCTTGTATTGGGACGGACCGGCAGTAATTGAATGAGGCCCAGGCTATGGGGTCACCTCTCCTGGTCTCGTGCCTCCCTCGCTTGGGCCGGTTGCGATTTGCTCCTTCCCAAGGAATTCGTTGTCCTTGGCAGGGGCCCCGCGAGCGGCTGACGCTCCCTGCTCCCATTGCCAAGGTGGCTTCACTGCGTGAACCCGTGGGCTGAGCTGCCGGCACGCCGAGCTGCTGCCTGCCCTGGGGACAGCGGGGACACAGAGCAAGGACTGCAGAGAGGTGATGGGGCTCTAGACGGTGGCTGGGCTCAAGGTTTCCTCCTCCGACACCAAAAACACTCAAAAAAGGGGGGAAGGAAGCAGGGGGGTTAAAAATCAAGCTGGAAGAAAGAAAAGAGAAAAAAGAAAAACAGATGACAACTGTTACTAATTTCAACATCGGTGCTGCAGACAGAATTCCCTGAAAGCCTGGCTTTTTGGCTGGTGAGGCAGCTTTATGGGAAGGTAATAGGAAGCAGATGGGCCCCGGTCAGGGCCAAGAGGAAGGTTCAAGGTGCCTCCTAGTGCAGAAAAGAGGAATTTAAATGCTTTTAAAGATGCAGGGCCCGGCGGGTTCCAGGTTTCTCATCCAACTTTTGCAAATGATGAGCTCAGGTGTCCTTTTCCCTTTTTGAGAGAGGAATAAATACAAACACAGATCTCTGCTTCCAGCATTCCCCAATGGGAGGAAATACTTGCAGTGCACCCCCTCCCCCTCCCCAGCCCTTCCACCAACACATCCTCCCCAGCGTGCAGGGAGAGCAGGGCTGTGAGTCGGCTTCACCCAGCAGAGCGATTCTGAGCTCTGCTATCAGCAACAGCATTAACAAATGAATGAAAGCTGTTGTGCATTGACAACAGCACGCAGTGTTCATAGGAGGGATAGTCCCAGGGTGAGGGGCTAACATGGGATTTATATGACTTGGCTCCTTTACCTACATCTTGCATCACTTTGGGCAAGGCATTCTAAGCTCAAAACACTCTGATCCCTGGGCACTCACTGTCCCCAAGCCCTGTGCTTCTGTGGATCTGGTGTTTGCTGTAAAATGGGACTAATGGCACTTCCCATCCTCACTGAGGATGTGGTGCCACATTCTGTAGCATGACCAGCTGCAGCCCCAACCCAACCACCAGCATAGCATCACATGCCCTGCAAGAAGCACAGCCCATCTGCAGTATGCGACCCCACAAATGCAAAGACCCCTCAGACATGCCCACCACTCACGGGGACTTCACAGTGCCTGTAGGTCATGGAATTTGATCCCAAAATGGCCAGGTTTTCCATAAAAACAGCCCTCTTTTCACCTGCTCTTGCTGCTTCACGGAGGCCCGCAAGTTTTGGCTGGAAACCCTTGGCTGAAATCTGTACTGCAAATACTGCCGCAGGGCAGGAGCAGAACTCCGTGTGGTCTCCACTGACTGTCCTGACTTCAACCTATGCTGCTCTGCTCAGGGGACACGGCCTAATGCAAACCACCACGTCCCTGCCACTTGTAACCTGCAAAGCTGAGTGCTACTGGGGACAGCAATGGGGATACCTAGAATACCATCCCCATCTCCAGATGCCTACAAGTGTGAGCATACACAGGTGGCTCAGATAAAGTGCAAGTGTGGAGGAAATTATTTAATTGAGGATTGGAATGCTTTAAAAGCCCTGCTGAGCTTTGCTAGGCAGCTCTGCTTGGGTCTCCTTCCTGCACTGCTTGCAGCTGACCTTGCAGCAATCCCCATTTACCAGAAAGGAACCCACCCTGAGGTCTCTCCCAGTGCCAAAGCTCTGTGCTGTGATTCTCATTTTCTACTTTAGCCCCTGTTGTGTGGTTGGCCATTTTGCGTGGCCCCTCACCACAGGCCAGCTTCTTGCTCCATGACCACAGGGACCTTCATCAGAGGTGACCCAGGTGCTTGGCTCCCTGTGTGCGTGGTGGAGGGGAACAAGAGATTCATGGCACAACTCCATGGCATCCATGGGTCTGCTCAAGGGAGAGCAGCATCTGCATGGGGCCATCCTGCAGAGAAGAGTGGGGGGAAACAGGGCCATATGATGTCTTCTCCTTGCACCCCAAGACAGCCAGAAAAAAGCCTCCCCGTGTTACCCAGATCAACCTTTTTGGTGTAAGAACACATGGTCAGATGTCTCCAGCAAAATGTAGAAAAAACCATAACAAAATGCAGTATCTTCAAGGAAGATTAGTTGCCTTTTTGCAATCTAGGGCCACTTGAAAGCCTAATTCAGCAGCTTCTAGGTCCAGACAGGAGGAAAATGCAGCATCTGCCAGGCAGAGCTGCAGCACAAAGTCACAGCTCAGCCCTGACAGTCGGGCATGGATGGGACTATTTGCACAGTGTGGCCAGAGGGGATATCTCCTTCTGTCATGTCCCCAAATCACCTCTTGTCTTTTCTACCTCCCTTTATCTCCTTGGGCTTTGCACACCCCAAACTGTTGAAACCTACAGATTCCCAACCCTCCTGTCAGCTGCCTGTTTGCTCCTCAGTGTCAGGATGACTTCCCTTGGTGTGCAGCCATCTCCCATTATCCAGCAGGTCCCTGCACATCCCATAGGACAGACCAAAAAGCATTGCTCCCACTCTGCCTGCTGCATATCCTGCAGTGGGATGCTGAGCATGTGGGAGGGTGCAGAGCTTTGTGACACCTCCTGGCTCTGAACAAGAGGCTGCCCTGATGTCTCAGGGCAACAAATATCTCAGGGATTGCTTGGTTGGAAACTTGCTGATTTGCAGATGGCAGAAATTGTTTTGCAGTCAGCCTGCCAGCATGACAGGGTTTCCACTGGGAAGTCATTCCTCAGCTCTGGAATAAAGTTATGGGTTAAAAACAGAGAAATCAGTATTAGCTGTCAGCTCACTGTTAGGACCACTGCAGAATGGGAAAAATGGGTTAAAGTCACAGATCTGCAGAACTGAAAACAAGATCTTGAACCTCAATCAGCTCCAAGATGGGCCTCTCTGGGGGCATGGCAGGCAAAGAATTTGAAACAAGCACGCAGTTATCATCATTCACCAGAAAACAGCAGCTTGCAGCCATGGGATGGTCAGTGCTCAGCTCTGCAGCAACCCCTTCAGATCCACTTGCATCCATCCCCATGCTCCACTGCACAGCAGAGAGAGAACTTTGTCTGTCCCCTTTCCACTGGCTCGGGACACCCACAGCACACCATCACAGCACACCCCACTCGATCCTTTGCAGGCACCAATCCCCACATTTGGGGCCACATTTGGAGTTTGCCGGGCTAAGAAAATCTGATTTTGTGGCATTAAAATGAGACCAAATCCCATCCAAAGGTGTCCACCAGCAGTGCCAGGATGCACACTGACTCTGTCAGGCTGAACCGAAGCAGTGAGGGGTACAAACCCACATCTCCATCCCACTGCAGCACTGCAGGGCTGGGGATGCCCTCACTGCCTTCCTACTGCCCCTGCTCTGTGCTGCGCCAGGCCCTGCCGTGCTCAAACTGGGCACACCCTCCATCCCTTTGTACAAGCAAAGCTTCATAGGGTTTTGGGCTCTCTCCAGTACTGTGTGGGAGTGTTTTTTTTTTTTTTTTTTTTTTTTAAACACAAGAATTGTTTTACAGTCGAGTCTATTCAGGGCAATCTCAGTGAGGAAAGGAATGAATTGCCCCCTCGTTCGCTGCAAAATCCAGTGGGATTTGCTGGTGGGATACTAACTCCACCAGCAAAGGGGCAAAAGGAACCCAGTACAAAGTGAAGGCACAGGAGTGTAGAGTCAGGAGCCCCAGCTTCCCTCTGACACCGACTGCTCTGCTTTCTGGAAATCCTATCTCTCTGTTACATAAGGATCTGGCCCTATCTGGAAAGCTGGGGTCACTGCAATTCTCCAAGTGTGGTAAAATGCTCGGAGGTCCTCAACAGGAAAGCATTAGAAAAGTGCCAGCACGTAGCATCATCAGGGAGTGGTGCTGGGCTTGGGGCAGTGCAAGCTGCAGGGCTGAGCCCAGATACTGCTGAACCAGCCCAAGGCAAGGTGCTACCAAGCAGCACAGCCTTGGACTTCTGCTTTCAGGAGACGACTCTACCAGTTCTCATGCAGGTCCGCTTTCAGACGGACTTATGCAATGGTTTGGAGCTGCTCCATGTGACCCAGACTTGCTGGCCCCCTGCCACCACTCTCCTTGCTGGCTTCAGCCACGGACAGAACAGCAGAAGTAAAAAGACGGCTGAGCAGTCATTAAAAGAAGTTCACTGTGCCTACTGCATGACACCCTTGCCAATTACACGCAAATACCACACGTGTAAGAACACATGTGATGGCCACATGCACAAGGCTGGGACTGTCAGTGTTCATGCACAGTTGGGCAACCCACATGGGTGGATGTCACCACTGTTATGTGCAGGTAAGTGCTTGGCACCCACGTGCCCCCTGTGATGCTGTCTGCGTGCTGTCGTGCTCCACCAACAAATCTGGGTATGCCATGCATCCATGGTTTTGTATTTGGTTTTATGTTTGGTCCTGCCACTCTGGAACAAAGGATGACTGCAGTTGGAAGGGACTCACTGAGATCCCACCCCCACTCTGAACAGGGATAACTGACATTAGGTCAGGTTTGGATCACAAAACTCAGGCTGTCCCATGGGTTCACTCTCAGAAGTGGCCTGGGGAAGTGCAGTGAGCTGCACAGACAGGCACTGAAGCAGAAGGATCAGCTTGGACCAGGCTCTTCTCCCAGGAAATGAGAGAAGCAGCTACATCTGGTGACACAGAGAAAGGGATCTGAGAGGGGACTAGCTGAGCACGGGCCCCCCTCTTTGTACAAGATACTATGAGAATGACAGCACCCGCAGACCACAGGATACATTCCCATAGAGGAACACTGTGGGAACTCTGCAGCAGGATGAGCTCTTGAAAACCACACTGGGCTGTGGACTATTTCCAGCCCTCATAGCTCCAGAAGATCTGCAGCTCACTTCCAGTCTCTGGATCCCATGTACAAGCTCCAAGAGATCTGCTATCCAGAGAGTTTATATGCTCCTTTTCTCAAGCTCCAGGTTCTCTGTTTGGGGAAACATATGGCCCAGATGGTTTGGATTTGGTGGGGTATGGCACAGTGCAACAGAACGTGCCGTCTCATGAGCATATGTGGCTTTCTAAGGAGGAGGCTGCAGCCCAAAGGCCACCTGGCACACTTATCTGTGCCCAACTGCAGTGGGAGTAAGGAGATGCTAAACCTGATAGGGATGAAGCAGTGATTCCATGGTGGTTTTGACTGAAGCCACTTTGGGGTGAAATCCTGGGCCCTGATGAAGTCAGTGGCCACAATTCCCATAGTAGGGAGCCAGTATTTTACCATCAGATTCGACTGGAACCAGGATCTATGAATGACTGAGTTCAGAGGGATCTCTAGAACTACACAGGAATTAATTTGGACTCCCTAAAAATGGAGCTACAATGGAAGAGTAGAAAACAATAGCAGCAATGGTGGTCCAGAATGACAGAAAGGAATGCAGACACACCGAGTACACAACCATGGCACATCCCAAGCACGTCTTTTCCCAGCCAGGGGAAATACAAAAGGCAGGAGAGCAGCAGAGCAGCTGAATGGACACCCTGCACTTAGCATGTGCCACTGACATTGCTCTACTGAAGTCAGATGGAGCAAAACTATTTTGGCATAGTTTCTCACTGGAGAGTCTTCCAACGCTGGAATTGGTTGCAGACTTGATTTAAGGCACTCCCAGTAACCGAGATAGGAAGATTTGCCTGATGTTATTCCTTTACAAAACTTCCTTCGGTGTTGAAAAGTTAATCCGTACCCAGGCCTGGTGGTTTGCTGTTTCTCACCCTGCAAGAGCTGCACGTGGGATCTGACCTCCTTGCAGATTCCCAGGAAATGGCTGCGACTCCTTGCTCTGCAAACATTTCCTACGGGCGATGGGGTCAAGCAAAGATCTTTTGACTTACATATCTTCAGCACATCTGAGCTGACATCATCCTAAGCACGAGGGAATTATTTCTGAAAACTTGACAAATTTGGTCCAAATTCTGTTTGTTTTAAGTTAATTTGTGTTAACTTGAGATCTGGGCAGGACAGGACGTGACAAACACATCCTGCGGTGTTTTTGGCTTCGAAAGAACTAATTGCTGGAAACTTGGCAAGAAAAGTGGTTTTTGGAGTTGGGGGTTTCAGATAAGCTTGAGATGAGCGCTCCAACAGAACCACCCCCTGGGTGGGCCTGAGGCAACCTGAACTGAAAGCCCTCCATGGAGATGCTCCCTGGGCAGCAGAGCCCATGCAGACTCTGGATCAGCACTGCATGTGATACGCACATTGGGTGGCCTTGAGCCATCTGTGATAACATACAGGTTGGTAATTAAAAGGCCTCTTGCATGACGAGTAGAAACTGTTTACGTTGAGCAGGCAACACCTACCCTTAGGGTTCCTCTTGGCCCCACTGATTGCTCATTCAGTCCCAGCTTATCAGGGCATTCCTCTGCCAAGGGAAACAGCTCAGCCCCAAAGCCTTATCTGGGGAAAGCATGATTTAGAGGAGATGACAGGACCTTTCCCATCACACCACCGAGCAGCTGCTGGGGGAATGCAACAGCAGACGCACCTACAGGCACCGGAGGTTTCACAAATAGAAAGGAGACGGAAAGCGGAGGGTGCTGCTGGTGGGGCCAGCCCAGAACAATGGGATGGAGCAACCAAGGCAGCCAGCATGAGCCTTATATGGAGAAATTTCATGACACTGGAACCATCTCCCCAGCACTGGGGGAAGCCTCATTGGGTGAGGGTTTGAGCCAGTCCAGGCACGGCACTGCGAGGAATACCTGGGCAGCCCAGCACAGCATCTCCCCTTCCACCATCTATAGTGTGATGGAGACCAAAAAATGAGCAAAGACTCCAAAACTCTTCCTGCTATCACCACTCGGTCGTGCGAGCTCTGCTAACAGTAATATTAACATACAGAATAAGAAACAGATCTCTGGTGTGGCTGAGCCACCTCCAGCCAATGTGGGCATTGGTGTGGACCAGTACAGGGAAACAAAAGCCCACTGATGTGCCCACACTTGAGTGGAACAGTCCCCAAATGGGACCAAAATGGTCGGCAATGCTGAATTTTGCCACCAAGCACAGTACCTGCCCCATCCTCCTGATTTTTCCCCCTCTCGTAGAGATTTATCGATGTTATTTTATAAACTCCTTCCTATTTATAGCACAGCTCCTCCAGCTCTAATGAGATAATCTCCTGGCGTTTCACCATCGCTAATATTTACTTTGATGTCTAAAATCACACTTTCGGAGGGATCGATCTCCCTTAAAAAACCCTTTCAAATACTATCAGAGCAGAGACCACGTACGGCTCATACAGCGGGGCCAAACGATGCACACAACTTAATGACTTTGCAGCTTTTTCAGGTCAGACGGTTTACAATCCCCCGCCCGCACCGCTCCTGCAGATGGAGAGCAAAAGGGAGAGGAGCTCAATCTGTGTTTATCCTCAGGAATGAGGACAGCGAGGAACGCACCGCTCTGCTGCAGCCGCCGCAGCCATAATTCTGGAATTAAGAGCTTCACCCCCAGCAGCTCTGCTTTCAGAGCACCCAGTTTCAGGGCAGCAAACATGCGATTGCAGCTCCGAGCAATGAGAAGTGGAGCGGCGCGGGGAGAAGGGGGAGGTGAGCAGATGCCGACTGCCGCTGTCTGCAGACGCTTTGAAACACAACCCTGCGTTTTTATGGAAACTCTGAATGTTGGAGAACGGTGAACATGGTTTTCATTCTCATAAATGTTTTTCCAGCATGCAACGCTCTTCGGGCTCATTCCTTCTCCAGGGAGACGGTTCTGATTTCAAAGAACATTCGCATTCCCTCCGCCCCAGACCACCCCACTCCGACCTCAAAGAGTTTTCTCTGGAAAGATTATTTTAAAGAGCGCTTTACCTTCTCTAGCGTTCTCCCTTCTTTCTTCTTTTTTTCCCCCCCTTTTTAATTCTTTTTTTTTTTTCTCCTCCGTTTTTTTTTTTCCCAGCTGCGGCCAAAAGCTCTTCTCTCTCCCCCTCAGTCCTGTGAGTGTCAGAAAGTTTCCAGGCTGAGGGTTTATGTCGCCTTCCTCAATAACCTCCTTCTGTCAGACCCAGGCAGAGCTGCAGCTAGAGGCTTTGCTAAAAAGTCTCCTTTCAGGAAGTGAGCAGTAATAAGAGAGCAGCTCGGAGGCAGCATGTATAGGGGCTGCTCAAAAAAAAAAAAAGAAAAAAAAAAGAAAAAAAAAAAAAAGAAAAAATTTTTCTCAGGAATTTTGCCAGGATTATCCAAAGAAAAAAAAAAAAATCCCAAACCCACAGGGCTGTAAAGTCCCGCCCTGAGTGCTGACATCAGTGCAGAAGGCAGGTCTTGCTGCTGCAGTATAAAACTCATCAGCTAAAGCTCTGCGAGAAACAGCCATCCTCCTGGGCAGCCCCATGGCAGCAGCAAAGCACAAGGGCAGGCAGGACAGAGAAAGCAATTGTGGGTTTTGCTTGGATATTTGCTCCTCACCCCCTTCCCCTCCAAAAAAACCAAACAAAAACAAAACTACCAAACCAACAAAACAAATACAATTCCCAACTTTCATTTTAACTGCAGCTTCGAAATGTTGTTATAAAACCAATGCATGTCTGACAAAATGGCCTCAACAAAGGCTGCCAAGCTCTACAGCACCAGTAGGCATTGGCTTTACATTTAAAGAAGCCCTCAAGAGTTCACCAATGCTTTAAGAATTCCCTTCTCACCCCAGTTACATCATTTTCACCCTGCTGGCTGCTGCGATGCAGAATGTCTCTTGTTCTGCTCCTACTGTGGAGTGTCCCACTGAGGACAATGCATTGCTAGGGTAAAGAATAAACACTACAAGTAATTAATACTGCTTGTTTAGATACAAATCTCCCTCAGAACACATAAAACAATAAGCAATGAAGGGCAGGACCTCATTTCCTTCTTCCGTTTGAAGTCTTTGGGATTGGAAAGTAGAATATGTAGGTTTTGGTAAAGAGAATTACCTGGTCATTCTGCAAGCATTACAAATATGGACCCTTCCCAATTGCCCTGCTTTTTTTCTGGATGGAAAAGGAAAGGACACAGCAAGAGCTGTGGCATCTGACAGCAGAGCCCCAGCCCGAGCCCCTCTCTGGGGACAGATGAGCCCCAAAGCCATTCCCAAGGTGGTCTGTAATCACCTGGATGCTAGAAGGGAACACAGAGTGGGTCAGATCGTCTGTCTATTGGGTCATGGCATGCTTGAGAAAAGAGACTAAAAGGAAAGCAAGCAGCTTGCAGTCCCTTTGGCAGTGTATCCTGTGCTATCGGTACGTGGATAGCTGAGCCAGGGGCTGCGTCCTTGCATTTAACAGCCACGATGGATTTTCATCCACTGCCCGAAGCCTTCTGAACTCCTTTCCTCAAATGGAGCAGCAGCAGATGCCCCAGGAGCAGTCATACTCCACCACCTTCCTTCACCCACTGGGACAGGGTGCAGATCCTGCCCCAGCCCCCTGCCTCTGAAGTCATCCATGAACAGATGCTCAGGCAAGAGAGCAGGAATAGGGATATTTCCATAGGCACCCTCCTGACTGCAGGCAGCTCTTGGCTCAGCAAATCTCTGAGATGAGGTCTGTGGGTATGGCCAAGGAGGTGTGCTAGTCCCAACAATCTGGACATGCTAAAGGGACACCTGCCTTGCTCTGAGGAGGAGAGTTCTGACTGTGCATGGTCACCACCACGAACTCCATCCCTGGTCCTGCTCCTGGAACCAGGACATCCCAGGACAGCAGCGAGGTCCTTGCACTGGTCCTGGCTTTCTGCGTGAGAATGGAGTTCAAAGAGACTGCAATTGCTGGGCTGGATTTTTGGCTGGCTCCCTGGTTGGGTGGAAAGAGTGGTTTCCTTCCTCTGCAGGCCACGCTGGCCATTGTCTGAGCCTCCGCGGCACAGGCATAAAAGAGCAACCAAACAAAGTGTTTGGGGTTTAATTGAATGGTGCCAGGGAAAAACTAATTGCTCAAAGCATGGCCTGCTGCCATCCTAAGGGCTGAAACTTGTCTTCAAATCCACTCAGTGTGTAATTAAGAGGGACTGAGGCTGCAGACGTCCATCTCCCCTGCTCAGAAACAGGAATGAGCTGCTTTGCGCTTCCTACCCCTCTCCCTGCCGTGTGTGCTCGGGGCAAAAGCCTGCACAGGGCTGTGCGGATGCTCTCATCTTCACACCAAACCACACAAATTCCACAGCTCAAGAGCCGAGTTCACTCCAGCCCAGACCTGCCTCTGTAGGGTGATGGGGCTGTGCACACCTTCCCAAGGTCTCATTGCAAGCACAGGAGCCTGGGGAATGGGAAAGGATAAAGGGATGTGATACAGAACAAAAAGACATGCCTCAAAAAAGGATTTCAGAGGAAACTGACAGCCAAAACCATTTGTCTCCAATACCTAACATTGCCAGCTGCTCCCTTCTTCTAGGATGAGGATGCATCTCTCGAGGACACCTAAAATCCTCTTTCTGCAACTCCCCAGCATCCTCACTCACACATTTAGGGGTGGAGAGGACCCAGGAGCTCAGCAGAGCCACAGGACCCTTTCGCAGTGCTCAGCAGCCCGAGGACACTGCACCCTCGTGTGGCTGCATGGAGCCCTGCGAGCACCTGTGGGTACAAACCCTGCAGCACCGAATCCGGGAGAAATACAGTGAGCAATGCTCACACGGTGCATCACTTCTGGGGGATGCAGCAGCAAATCCAGGAGAAACTTCATCAGCAATGCCTGCATGATGTGTCGCTTCTGGAGGATGCTGACTGATGTCCAGTCCATCCAGCACACCCATCAAATCATTAAGGTTGGAAAAGACCTCTACAAGCATCCAGTCCAACCACCCACCTACCACCAATATTGCCTACTAAGCCGTGTCTCAAATGCAACACTTGTAGGCCAACAATCATTTTAAGGCTGCTGTTCTCATTTTAAAGCTGCCATTCTCGGAGATGGAGGACAATGCTGAGGCCTGATGGGGTCATTTTGTATAACCATTTTGTCCATGAAATAAAAATTAAGAACTCTTGCTACATCTACACTGGGCAGGGTTCCCAGCTCTGGCTCTACATCACAGCCTGGCCCCACATCCATGTTGGGACTAGCTCTTTGGCCACAGACTGATCCTTTTTATGTTTGTGCAGTACCTAACACCACAACACTCCGTTTGGGCTTCTCACGACTGCTGTAATAAACAAATGCCCTGCTTTGTTTGCAGCTCAAGTACTGCAGGTTGAGAACCTGTGAACAAAACCGGCTGTAAACAAATGGTTTTGATTTTCCACTGGTGTGGAGACATGCAAACTAATTGCCCAACTGTGGAAAAACAGTTTAATTAATGCCAGGTGTTAGAAAAAAAAAAATGGGGTTGGTGTTTCCCAAATTTGTAACTTCAGCTTGAAAGAGCCACTGCTAGCTCTGAAAGCAAAGCTGGAAAAAAAACCAATTACTGAGGTCGTTATGCATTGCTTCAACTTTGTGGGGATTATTGGCAAGGGACAAATGCATAAGTGAGCCTTGCTGGTAAGCAAGACCTCTCTGCTCGCACTGCAAAGGTGGGTGTGTTACGACACTGCATTTTCACCTTTTTTAATTGCCTGGGTGACTCATTTGCTATCTCAGGATCTCACCCTATGCTTGAAACAGACTTTAATACAGATTTCTGGGTGAACATCACGTAGAGCTCCATGTCAAAATATAAACACGGGGCTTTTCAAGGGGACTCATCCATGAACTGCTGTGCAGTCATGTAATGCTTGAGGACCTCTTGCATTTTGCATGTGTAACCCAACACTGGTATTTGTTTTTCTCAAATCTTCAACATCAGCAAGCTCAGCTTGCCACAATTACAGCCCTACACACAACTTCCAGATTGCAAATTTCTGAGATCTTCTTGGGATTCTCCATTATTCCTGTTGGGAAATGTCTTTGCAGTCAGCACACAAGTCACAGCTTGGTGACTGTTCTTCCTGGTCACCCATTAGCTGATACCAAACCCCTTAACCCAGGGTTTGGAGCTGTCAAGTGGCAACAAACTCTTTGGTGATGAAACACTGTTCCCTTCTGGAAAGGCGGACATGTCCTTGAGGAACAGCTGAAAGCCCTTCCAAGAAAAAGGCACATTGGGTTGTGTTGGATGGTTCCTAGCTGTTGGTGTAGTGGCACTATGAAGAGTTGAGCAGAAAGCTGAGCAGGAAAAATAGATGAGGAGAGGACTTAACCTGTAGAACCCATCACAAACTGTCACACCAAAGATGTGAAAAATTCCAAAAGGCTGAGAACCCAAGGACATGGCATGGCAGATGTGTTTGTGCAAGGCTCGCTTCCCAACGAACATCCGCTCAATGGGCAAGAAGAGAGCTTTGCTGTCAGGTAATGTCTGTGCTCAACACATTTGTTTAAATAAAAGCAGATCTTCAGCACCTTCCTCGGATTTGTATCCTTCCATTGAAGACCTGGCACTGAGATCTCGGTGCTCTTTCACTCTGTAGAGTTACACGGCTTTTATTTTTTCTTCCTTTCTTGCGCAAGAAGGAAATAGGTCACATTTCAAAGAAACCAGCAAACGGGGGTTAGCAAACGCCAGAAAGCTCACTGGATGCTACGGCCTTTTCCCCTCCTATCTTCCGAAATTGACACATTTCTCACTCACCAAAGAACGTTTTTCCCCTCCTTTCCTTTCTGTCTTCAAAACCGCCATAACAACCCCCTGACGGGACGTCCTGCGCACCCGCCAGCCAGGTAAGACCTTCTTTTTCGCTGTCGGTAGCTGTTCTACAACATGGCTGCTTTGTTCCTTGCCTCATAAGTGCTCCACACACCTGGTAGAGTCGCAGGTTTGTGGCAGGATGGAAGATCTTGTGAAGCACTGGTGTTAATAGGCCCAGCTGAACTCATTGTGTCACTTCTCTACACTTCTATCAAGTGCTCCATCGCTGCTTGAGAAGACCAGCACAGCGTTATGGGGCCTCACGGCTCTTTTTCGTGTTGGGGTATTTAGATCCTAAGATGAAATGGGAGCTTACAGGCCAATAATTGGGGCCAGTCTTTCTCTTTCTTTTATCTCTGGACATAAAACATCAGAATTTGTCTTCTCTGGAAGATTCCCTTTAAGTCCATTGCTGCCCGGGAGCCCAAGCAGCAAGGTGGGAAGAATGAGGGTATTTGGCACCTGTTGGATAATGCTCCAAGTAATCAAGAAGGGCTTCAGAGATTTCCTACTGAAAAATATGACAGCAAGTATATTCTGAAAATAGGCTACCAAATTCACATTTGCTTCTCTTAATTTCTTTGTCATCTCATCTGTTACGGCTCTGCACTTTGCTGTGAAAACAGGCAGAATTCCAAGTCCCATCAGTTCAAGTACAGTCCATGGTGTTATGGAATAAACTAGAACAAAGGAAAATTGAGATTAAGCCTCAGAAAACATTTCCTAATGGGCAGATCCATTAGATGGTGGAATACACGCTGCAGAGATGAGTGGGAAACCCATCACATGGGCAGAACTGCAGAGGAGACTGGAGAAGGGATTAGGTAGCCTGGCAGGGGGCGAGCAAACTGATCTACGAGGCTCTGCTGCCTCATATATTGATGATTCGTGTATTTTCAGTCTTTCCCCACCCTTTTCCCTCACCCAAGTCCCTGTAGAGCTTGCTGATGCTCCCAAGAATACAGCTTCTTACACAGATATGGATGGTGCCACAGCAGTATTAGAAAAATCATAAAGGCATGTGGATTTTAATGGCTTTTTTTTTTTTTAAAGCTGATTCCTATTAAGCTTAATGAGAAAGAGGATTTTCTGAGAACTCTCAGACACTGCAGTCCCTGTGCTGCCTGTAAAGTAAATGGCTTCAGAAGAAGCAGAAAGCCTTCAAAACATCAGGCTTTGTACAGGTCCTAAGCCCACTCAAACAGTACAGGAAATACAGATGGAGCAGTTATGGTCTGAGAGGTCAGAAAGGGCAGCAGCTCTGACTTGTACAAGTCCTGAGTGGGGGGACCAGCAGCACAACAGCAGAGATACCAAGGGCAAAGGACACCGAGATGAATATTGCCAACATGGACTCTGTGGGTTTGAGCTGAGCAACATGAATCAGGAACAGAAAGATGTGTGAAGCACATCCTTTCCCCACCACCGATCAAATGATTTCGATCACTGAATTACGCTAATTTAGGCTTACAAAATCCACAGAAATGATAGGAAGGGCCCTGCTAAGTCTGGGATTAAATGGGCACAAAAGAAATTGGGGGACCCAGGCTGGAGAATAGAGCCTAGAACAGAGGGCAGATAGCAGTGGCAATGGGGAACGTGGGCAGCTTTCTTCAAACTCCACCAAACAGAAAGGTATAGCCACCCTAGGGGAGGGAGGTCTTAAGATGACTCTACATCCCCAAATCGTATTCAAATAACCGGAACAGAGAGTCCTTAGAATTACCAAAGTAACAAAAAAGCCTCATGCAGATTAGCCCTTTACTTACTGTGCTTCAGCTCTGAATTTGGAAAATAGAGATAGCACGCTGCCTGCTAGTGATGCAATTCAACACTCAGAACAGACCTTTTCACATAGGAAGTGAGTGATTGTGAATGCAAACTTCCATTACCACTTGCAGGTCACACGCTTTGCCCAAATGCCTGCTGGTCGCATGCAAACACACACCTACACTTCAGAGCAGATGTGCTTTTGCAAGAACTAGCTGAGTTATTGAAGTCCAAGTCAACTTCCCCTGCTTCCCAAAGTGTTCATTTTTCTCTTCAGAATTTCTCCTTCAGGAATTTCTTACTACCATTTTGTAACCCCTTGCAGTCTGAAGAATGTTCAGTCCTCTTAAAAAATGCTTACAGAGCTCCTCTCATGCCTGTAAATTAGCTTTCAGGCCGAGATTCATCTTTTGCCTTTCAAAGCTCAGAACAACTTAATGCTCAGTCAACCTTTGCTGTCAAGTAGGAGATGGCTGCTAGGTTCTGAGACGCCATTTTATTTTATTTTTCTGGTCAAGCACTGGAATGAGTTGCCCAGGGAAGTGCTGAAGTCCCCATGCCTGGAGGTGTTCAAGAGACATGTGGATAAAGCACTAAGGGACACAGTTTAGCAATGGGACTTGGTAGGTCAGAGTGATGGTTGGACCTGTGCCATTCTAAGATTCTATAGAGACAAACCTCAAGAAATAACAGAACTGTCCACTACCATTTATTGACTCAAATCTCATGCTCACATCCTAGGGAAAATCCTGCAGCTGAGGGGCACAGCACCACTGCTTTGTGCCCAGGTTCTCCCTCAGTCAAACTTTTGGCCAATAAGAAAGTAACAGTGCGCCTAGATGAATGTTAAAATCCATTAAAGCCTTAAAAGAAAAGTATTTATGCTTCTAAAATCTTCTAAACAACCCCTCAGTAGAGTCCATTAAGTAAAGAAAGCCATGATAGGTTGGGTCAATTAAGAACATCTGTTATCCTGCTCCTATCTGCTGCTTCTCCATCCCATCAGAAAACTCCCAGTATGGCCATGAAGCAGACCACACCAGTATCTAAAAAGCTGAGATCCGCTGGGTAGATGGAAAACTTACATGATATTTTGAGCAAGAATGATGACCCTCTTCCTCTTAGATGTTTACTCTGATCCTGAAGATTATGGGTGTAGATGTACATGTATGGCTAGCCCCCTGGTGTCTAATCTGAGATTATAATCTGTCACACACAGAGCTGAAAGGCAGAGGTGAGAGTGTAACTACATCTATTTTTAAACAACTATGGCCTCATTTCATAAAGCCCCAAGGAGCTGAGACTGCACGCACTTCTCTAAGCCAATGGAAGAAGCTCCCCCAAATCTTGCATCAGATGTTCAGGGTTCCCACAGCTGTCATCATGTCAAAGTATAAAGGACAGACGGATGTCAGCAAGAGTCCTGCCACAGCCAGAAGCAGTGCAGACAGATACACGGCCCAGACTGCCTCTGCTGTGCAAAAAGCCAGCAAGCACTGCCCCAAGGAATGCAGTTTTGGTGCAGGAACAGACGGGAGCCTGCAAGAGGGCCCTGAGACCGAGATGGCTGTAGATGCCAGAGGCACAGGCAGAATTTGAGGAGGGTTCAGTGCTACCTGCAGCTCTGCATTCACGTTACCAGGGCAGGGTTAAACAGCACTGGGCAATTCTGAGAACTCAGCCGGACCCACGCAGGGCAAGACATGCCCTGCACAGCTGCCAATGCCCCAGCTCCCCAGGACCTGGAAGGTTTTCCATTCTGTCTCTGCTGGGATTGCAGAAGAAAAACCTATTTGCAACTAATTGTTATTGGTCTCTCAGCCTGGTTCGTGGTGGGTGAGTCTCAGCAACAACAATTCTGCCAGCAGTGCCCAAGCAACCATGGGATGGGAACATCCAGCCTGTCCCACCATGGCTGGGTGGGAGCCAGCATCCTGGAGGGCACTGCAGCACAAAGCCCTGTCCTTGGACCGCAATGTTCTCCTTCAAGAATTTGTTTTGATGGGTTACTGGCGGACCACAACAGAAGTAGTTGGCATGTTCAGCTGACAAGGGGAGGCTGCAAGAGGGTAAAGCAGAAGCATAGTGACCAGAGGGCGTTCCAAAAGACAGCTTTAACCCTCTGCTGCTCAATGCAGTGTCCTGTGTTCAGAGAAAAGAGGATGGTGTTTGCATTTTCAGCTGCAAGTGTTCAACATTAGTCTGCTTGGTGGAAGAGTTACAGGAGATGGTGCATCTTGCCCACAGTAAGCAGCAGGGACAGCATGAGCAGACATTAATGCATCCTTCCATTGATGGATGCAACTTTCCGTTGACAGCATAGAAAGGATGAGAGCTAAGAATCTGCCGGATCATGGAGAAAAAGCTATTTTTCACCTTAGTGTGGCTGATCACAAAAAAATACTTCACAAAAAAGTGCATGGGAGCAGTAATACTCCTCATGTATCCCTTGTCTGTGAACAGGCAGAGGATCTGTTCTCATTTCAGACACTGATGCTCAACAAAAGACCACCCAAAAATGTCAACAGTGGAAGAAAAATGTTTCTGCATTCAGTGTTTTTCAGTATTCCATGGAGCTTTGGCTGGACTAGAAGTTATCTTGGCCAGAGAAAGAAACAGAGAGTGTAACTTTCCCTAAATGGAACTCAGAATTGCAGAAATTAGATATGGGAAAGTCCTATTAGCTCATCCCAGTTTCTTCCTGCCCATGGAGGATAGTTCCCTGCAGTACTTTTTCTGACCCAGTGCTAAGTGAGATACTGTTCCACATCCTGATGGATCCTATTAGAAAATGTTTCTTATTAATGAGTGGAAAGTAAGGCTGGTTATCATCTCCATTATCTTCACATCATTTTTTCAGTGCATCCAAACAAGCTTTTACTCCAAAAGACGATCATATTCTTCAGATGCCTAATGGTTGCTCTCTTTCCCTGCCTGCTGTCACACCTGCTCAACATATAATGCACATAATTAGTCCCTGCTCATTAGTCACATCAGCCAGGCCCTTCACTTGCTCCATCCTGTGCTTGCAATGTTTACAAACACTTCTAGTACCAAAACACATATTGAAATAAGCTGTCTCCATCCACAACATGCAGGTGACAGGATAGTGTCCACTACCAGCACTGAATCATATGGGTGGGTTTGTGGTTTAATTTTTTTATTGTTGGAACTTTGTTTGGCAGGGCCTTGGTTTTGATCTGTTCCACGTAAACAAAACTCATCTTTGTGCATCCAAGAAGCAGTGAATGCACCCAACCCTCTTCCAACCCCGTTCCCACCTCCCACCTGTTCACAGGAATATTTTGCTCACAAAAGCAGTGCAAGAGACAAACAGCCAAAGCCCCACATTTGGTCTTGCCCACACTGGCTGCTAGACCCCTTTGCCTGGCCTTTCAAAATGAGATTGAGAAACCTCAGTGACTCACGGCCATTCGAGAGCCCATGGCTCTTGCTGCAAGCACAGGGAAGTTCACTTTGGTGTCTCAGCCAAGTTCTGAGTGGATATTTTTACCCTGTCTGCTTAAATCCCCTCTAGCAGGGCTAGAGGAAGGTCATCTCCTTAAGGTACTACTGTGTCAGCATTGTGGGGCTGAGTTATGGGGCACCTCAAGCACATGGCAGTCTTCCTCCTGGCTCAGGTTCAGGGCACCAACACCACCTCAATACAACCTGCTTGCTCCTCCTTGAGTAGTAATTGAATATCCCTGCCCTTTTCTTCCCCTAATGGCAGCGATTGGAGAGCTCTGGGGAGCTTCAGAGCAGGACTATAAACCAGAGCAAGATTATGGCTATGTGTAGAGATATTGTCCAAAGAAAAGATGCCTTGTGTCATAGACAGAAGCTGGGTAGTTTGGGGTGGACCAATGCAACACAGAAAACCAACAGAAGCCTGGCAAGATCTACCATATCAAATGATCCAATAACAAAAGCTCAGTAGGGAGAAAATACAGTAACCATTGCCTCATACAAAATTAATCAGAAAGATTGAGGAACTGAAACTAGATCAGCATTAATCTCTGTACGTATCACATGCAATGTGTTTCCACTGAATCAGCAGGCTTTAACCCATTTGAGAGGAACTTTAATGGAAGGTTAACCAGCAGGTGGGTGAGCTGCCCAAGGTATCTCTAGACAGTTTGTCTCCCTCTCCAGAATAACTGAGATCCAGCACCAAGACCAGGAGCAAAGGAATGGAGTCCAACAGCCAATCTGGTACAGCTGCATAAGGAACAGCTGTCTCTCAAGGACTGCACACTCACCCTGCTGGAATCCCAACCCCTTTCTGGTTGGCTGTCAGCTCCAGCTCCACCTGCATAGCAGGTAAATGCAGGGACAGATGCTGTGCTCACCCATCCTCAGGACATCCTGACATCATTCATTTAGACACGCTGACCCACAGCTGAGTTATCAGACCACAGAGCACTCCCCAACACCAGGCAGTGAACAATGCACTGTGTTTAACCATGCTGGAACCTAATTAAAAGCTGTTCAGGATGAGTGGGTCCAGGGGGCCAGAAGTATTTTCAGTGACTCTACAAAGGATCAGCAGGGTGTTCACAGCCTTCCAAAGCAAATCCACACGCAGCTGCTGAGCACAAGTTGCCTTAGGGCAGTGTTCTTCTGCTTTATGCTATCACCCCTACCCGTGGATCCTGCACCCCACCTGTGCTCCAAGAGAAGCTCCTTAATGGGCATATTTGAAATAGGAGAGGATGCTACTGCAAACCAGGAGGTCCGGGGGGGAAGTACACCCATCTGTGGGGACCAGAACTCAGGATTGTTCCTGCACTAATCCAGCTACTAAAGGGCACAGCAGTGCTGTCCTTTTCCCTGTACCGGGGTACATGGGACTGTGCATACTACTGTATATCCCCAAAATATTAGTGTCAGCTTGGCTTGAAGCAAAGCATCACATTTAGTCGGATTTTTGAGACCCTCATCAAAGGCAGCACTTTTAATATGGTTCTGGACATTCTGATTTATCAGGGTCTGCTAGGTCCTACCTACAACAAACTCTTGTTCAGGGATCTTTTCATGGAAGAAGAGCACAATATAAAGAACCAATACTCTTTTCTTTAGGGAAGGAGCTCAAACTCCTATAATCAGTGGCAGAACTAATTACCAACCCCGTGGCCAGTAATCACCCAGTGCAAAGCAACCAGCAGCCACTCTGCACCAAGAAACACACCGATACCTGCATGCTTCACCGTCTTTCTATTAATATTTCATAAGCAAAGCACTAAGAGATAGCTAGAAGCTGTCAGAGCATGTGATGCACCACAGGCTTGGCCACACATAAATAGGAAACAATTTCATGCATGGAGTTCGCCTGTGCTGATCCAGAAGTAGGACCACCACCTTTAAGTGATCCACTGGTGCTTCCTACTGCTCTACTCATAGAACACCCCCAGCTGGAAGTGATCATCAAATCCAACTCCCAGCTCCACACAGCACCATTGAAAACTTAGTGTTGAGAGCTCCAGCATCCCTGGGGAGCCAGTTCCATGCCCACCACCCTCTGGTATCCTGTGGCTTTCTTGTGGTCAACTAAACGGGTAACTGTCATAAAAACAAAGTTACTCTCAGTGCTTTGGCTCAGGGGACCACAATCTGCCCGATTTCTGTTGTGCAGTACTGCAGAAACATCTGCCCCAGCATTCTGCGGGTTCACAGCCACCAGTGAAAAGCAGGCTGGCACCAGACAACATGGCAATCCCAGCCATTAAAGTAACAGCTGGAGCAAAGGAGGCAGATAGCTGTAACCACAGGGCCCAGGCAGGTGGTCCCCCCCTTCCCTGCCCCCTCCCCATCTCCTGCTCTCAAGGAGAGAAGAGCAAATTGCTTCCGCTCATTAGCATCTGACAAATAACCACAGAAGGAAAACAAGTCCCCAGCAGGATATGAATGAGCTCAGGCCTTTACTGCCATCTGACTGCACCAAACAAGCGTGTCATCAATTCTCCACGCTCTGCTGCACTGTTTCTCCCGTTCTGAGAAGGATGAGCACCCTCAGCCTCAGGTTTAGAGGGGCCAATTTGAAGCAAAGCAGCAAGGAGATGTGGAGCAGGAGCGTCCCAGCAGTGCTGAGCCCCTGCCTGGGACTCATAAACACCACTGTGGAATTATACGTTTTCCTTTCAGAAAGCACTGTGGGCTCTCTCTGTGGCCAAATGACTCCCATATTCTGCTTCAAAGAGCAGAGGTGTGCAGAGTTTCTGTACATGGCCAGGAATCCATGGGCAGATGAGCAGGTTGGGTTTACCTGCTCACTTCAACAATGAGAACAAATGGGGTCCTTGGGAAAAATACAGGCTTCCAGCCACACCAGGGAGCTTTTTCCATGCAACTTCAGTCAACACAACCATTTCAGGTAGGACTGAGTCAGGAACACACACTGACAAGTAAAGGAGATCGTTATCTTCAATGACAAGCACTAGGCACCCTGCTTGGGCGAGCAAACAAATGGGCTCAGAGCTTCACCAACTCCCACTCACACATAGCTCAAATGTTAACACGTGGTTGGATGGCTGGGGTTTGGGTGTGCAGTCAGCAGCAGGGAGGTCAGAAAGCAGCTGAAGCCAGGAAATGTAAGTGCTTATGAAGAAATCTTTGGAAGAGCTGCCATGGAATGCATAAATGAAAACTGAACATTAATCGCAAGAAGGCTACAGTCAGGACAATCCGAAGCAAGTTTAGGGTTTTGCTTTAAACTATGAAGCAATTAAAGTTGATCTGAAGTTATTTCGATTGTCATTTAGTGTTTCAAACACCACGTCCCATGACATGGGAACCAGCTCAGCCCATCATCTTGCATATAGCAAGCCCTCAACTCACTGGCATCTAAGGGCAACTTCTACACTTGTGACATTGTTCAACCCTTCAAAAGCGAGTGGGCAGCTACACATAGATTTGATTGACTGACGTCTCGATGGCTTCCTGCCTGGCTTTCCTGTGCATCGTGCTATGCAGACTGTACTTTTTACGTGGGTGTTTTTTTTTTTTCCAGTGCCTCCTCGTGTCATAACGCCAACTTGCAAACATGCCATTATCACAGCCCCAACGGGTTGAGCACTCAAAGTACCAACCAGGAACGCTCAGTACTTGTACTGCTGCACCCTGAGGGACAGAGATAGAGCAGGTGCTGGAAAAAACAGGTCCTGTTGCTTGGAAGCCCTGCATCGCTTCCTCCAGGCACTGGTTTGTCATGTCTGGCAAAGCAACCCATGAAATCAGTTCTCATTTTTGCCTGCACTTTACACTGCAGGAAAAGAAAGTTTTGGGATGTTTGTGTGAGCCTGCTGAAGTTGTGCCAGGATTGCTCAGGTCTACCCAGAGGCAATGTGGAGGAACAGAGCCATAGCTTGGAGTGAGAGCTTAGCCATGCCCTGGAGCCCTGAGGTGTGGGTAGGAGAAAGAGCCTGGACACTGTCAGGGCTGTAAATCATCCTGTTCAAGGGTATCAATCTGCTCTCAGACTTCAGGACATGACTTTTGCACATGGCTGGGAACATAGAAGAGTTCTAAAGAGTGATAACTTGGTTCATCTGTGGCAGCAAGTCTTATGCAAAAGGGGTTCCATGGCCAGAACCAAGGGGTTCCATAGCCTAAGCCAAGCTTTGATCCCAGCCTTCACTCTGATATCTCTCTGAGGCTCTCCTGACTCCAACCCTGGGCTTGGAGAGAAAAACACTCTGTAACCAAATTGCCTGTGTAGGCAGTTGGAAACTTTGTAGGAGCTCAGTGATGATCAATGGCTTCTGCTGATTGAACAGTTTTCAAATGTTCCATTTTCTGTGATGTTTTGGTCCCAGACTTTACAGAGAAGGGAACCAATGAGTTTGGGTGCCTCACCCTTGTACCTGTTTATCCCAGGTAGTGAGTGGAAATTAGTAGCACATGAAGAAGCTGTCAACCTTCCCACTGCATACTCAGTGCTTCCTCTTCCTTCCTGTGTGAACATGACTCATCAGCTTACTCTGCAGTCAAAAAACAGGAGTTGCAGTGCTTGCTCTTCAACCCACCGCCAGTGATCCCATCTCAGGAGCAGAAATGGGGGATACTGAACCCAACATCAGGGCTGCTTTGCTTCCTGGAGCATTTCCAATGAGCTCCAAGCACTGACTGCTGTTCAAGCTTTTTAGCTGTGGTGTGCTCTCGTTTGCCTTCTGTCTCATACTGGCAGATCGGCCGAGATCCCACTTTGTTTCATTTGTTGACTTTGATTAAAGGGGTTTCAGAATTCAGAATTTAGGCTTGCTTGAGCTGCCTGACAGGGCTTACACTCTGTTCCACGTGCAGGCTGCAAGTGCTGCTGACGGCTTCCTGTTGTGGTTTCCTGCCTTAGCTGAAAGACCTCCTCCCTGCGCCTGCTCTCCTTTCCTGTTCTCATCAGAGGGGCACTTCTGGGCTTAATGAGCACAACAAACAAATAGGTAGAGAGAAGAGTCTGGTTGCCATAAATCCAGTTCCCCGTTGGGTCTGTTGAACACTGAGCAAGGTGCACAGAGCAGAATGGTTTCCTCCTAGCTCCTACACCATTCCTACCAAAACAGAGCACACATCAGATCCTTCCCTAGCCTTGGGAGACCAGAGCTGGCAAGAGGCAGCTAGGTGGCATGGCACATCCAGTGATGGATGCCCCATCATTGGAGGTGCCCAAGGCGAGTTTGGAGGGGGCCCTGAGCATCCTGATCTGGTGTGGGGCACATAGCTCTCAGTGAGGGCTTGGAGCTTGATGATCATTAAGATCCTTTCCAACCCAACCATTCTGATTCTGTGATTCTGATGGCCAACCAAGCACAGTTCCAGCCTGAGAGCCACTTCTGCAACGGCACAGTGGGACCAATGATCAGCATTACTCTTCCTGTCATGTTCAGAAATGGGGGTGATGCTGAGAAAAATCAGGGTAAATACCAGAGGCTGGCCTGAGTTTCCTTTACTATAAACATGAGTGACGCATTTGTGGGAAATGCAGAGGGACACCATGACTGGAATGGTTAGTGGGCATGGTGGGGATGGGCTGACGGTTAGACTAGATGCTCTTAG
Source organism: Lagopus muta (assembly GCF_023343835.1). NCBI lineage: Eukaryota > Metazoa > Chordata > Aves > Galliformes > Phasianidae > Lagopus > Lagopus muta. The sequence goes on along the minus strand of NC_064458.1, from coordinate 3,005,933 downwards.
TGGTCTTTTCCAGCCCCAATGATTCTATGATTCTCTGATTCTGGTCTTTTTGGGGTCAGCATCTGCGTAATGACAAAACTGAAGATTAGGCTCCAGGGAACAAATGAGACCCTGTAAATGTTGTAGGATTTCCGTTAATCAACGTGGGTGATTTTAGATGTTTTGATACAAAACCAGTAACTCTCAGGGAAAGGGGCTCTGCAATGACTCAGTCAATGAAGTGCCATTTCTCACCGCACTTTCACCAAGAACCAGCACTGCAGCAGCATGATGGTAGGTTTGCTTCTGGTTTTAGGCTGCGCTGAGCAGGGATTCCAGTAACGCTTGCACATTTCAGCTTGACGGGGTCTGGGGGATTGAACTTGCTTTGCAATGACAGCCAGCCACCTCTGAGCTCCAGCTTTCCCTGGAGCACACGCAAGATGTAGAAATAGGAACTTACAGGAATTGCAATCAAAGTATTGACCAAATTCAGAAATCAGGTATTGGAGGAAAAAAGTCCATACAATTTATCAAGGGACCATTAGAGGAAGGCTTCTTCTTGTTCCTGTCAACTGTTGGGTAATGTCTGCCTAGAATCACTTGGGTTTGTATTTACTTTCTTTTGCTGTGTTTGTTGCAGTTGTATATCTACATGTTCTTTAGACATAAAGATTAAAACATGAGATGTTTTGATCTTAATTTATTTGAAGTTTTGTCCTAATGGACTTTTACAGCAAAAATAATTTATTCAGAGAGGAGAAAGAATTTCCTTTTATTGTGAACAGTGCCAAAGAGAAAATAGGAAGTAAAAGTTGACAACATTGGGATGGATGTAAGAAGCACATTTTTAACAGTGAAGGTAATTTGTGACTGGAGCAATTCACTGTAGGATTTGGTGCATTCTCTGCTTGAACTTGATGAAAATCAGGTGTATTTCTGCTTAGACTTTCTAGCTCTGTTCAGGGCAGAACAGAGGATTTGCTGTGTTGGATTCTCAGAGCAGAAATGTGAATTCACCCATGCAAGCAATGTTCAAAGTGACCCTAAAGGCTGAAGAATCCCTGGATAAATGTGTTTGAATCCCACTTACCCATTTTTGAAAGATTAAATCAATGAAGAACTTTGGTTCTCCCTTCCAGATTGAGCACCAGTAGCGTGTAAGCCGAGCCGGGCAGTTCCAACGCGTGCAGCAATGCCGGATGCTGCCGCTCACCTTCCCTTCTACTATGGCAGCATTGCCAGGTCAGAGGCTGAGGAGTACCTGAAGCTGGCTGGCATGTCAGATGGACTGTTCCTGCTGCGGCAGTGCCTGCGCAGCCTGGGGGGCTACGTCCTTTCCATGGTGTGCAACCTGCAGTTCTATCATTACGCCATCGAGCGCCAGATGAATGGAACCTACGCCATCGCGGGTGGCAAAGCACACTGTGGGCCTGAGGAACTTTGTGAGTTTTACTCCAAGGATGCCGATGGGCTCTGCTGTACCCTCCGCAAACCCTGCAACCGCCCCAGCGGCGTGGAGCCCCAGCCTGGGGTCTTTGATAGCATGAGGGACAACATGGTGCGCGAGTATGTCCGACAGACATGGAGACTGGAGGTAATGGTCGTGGCCAACAGCACCATGGGGCTGTGCAAGGAGCAATCTCTGGGTCTTACTGCCACCTCCCATCCTCACTTCCTCTATCAATATCTTCCTCCTCTTCTGCCACATCATGGTACAGCCAGCTCTTTCTCCTCTGTGACTGCAAGCACTGAAAGCAGTCTGATATCTCAGTTGCTTGGTGTTGGTTGGTCACCAGCTACTCTATAAGCATTTCTCCATGCACCATTTCCTCCTCTGCAGCACACAGGACATTCTTTGTAGTTAAACCCTCATCTGTGCCTCCATAATGTCATGATGCAAACAGGCTTAAAACTCTTGCTCAGGTTTCCTTTGCTCTGCAAAGTCATTGGAGGTTTTGCCTATGAGCCTGAGGCACTTGAGTACCAGCTCAAGTCTGCTTATTGTTTAAATTTAAAAACAGCTACAGAGAGATTGCTATGGTTGGTTGTACACAGGAGCATGGATAAGGTAGACAGACTAAGCAAAACTCTGTGGATAGCCATAGTAGCAGCCATATAACGAGTTTTTCCTCCCTGCTGACGCCTCCACAGTGGCTGTTCAGTCACTTCCAAGTCTTTTGCAGAAAGATGGCTCAGGCATCAGGCATCCCTGGCTCTCCAGGGAGCCTTTCTGCAAAAGATCTCTAAAAGTGACCCGTTTTCGACTAGAGGTGCTGCTCAGAATGAGACCTTCAATAGGGTTTCTCCATGAAGCTGGACTGTCACCGCTGGTAGATAACACAAAGGACATTGCCACCTACTGGCAAATGAAAACCTGCAGCTCCTTATAAAGTGTGGAGCTGATAGAAATCCTTTATGGTAATACACATTGATTTCCAGACTGTACTGCCCAGGGACAGCAGGCAGCCAGGGAAGGGGTCCTGGTCTCCCAGGAACACAGAGGGAGAAGGCACCTACAAAGCTGATGTCAGATCACCCATACGAACATGTTTTCTTCACTCTTAGAATCATAGAATTATTAAGGTTGGAAAAGATCTGTAAGATCAAGCCCAATCTCAACCCATCCCACTATTCCCATTAACCATGTCCCTTGGTGACTCATCTCCACGATTCTTGAACACCTCCAGGCATGGTGACTTCACCACCTCCCAGGCCAGCCTGTGCCAATTTTTCATCAACCTTTTCGAGAAGAAATTGTTCCTAATATCCAACTCAAACCTGCCCTGCAGCAATTGAGGCCATTAGCTCTTGTTCCCTCACCAGCAAATAATGGACATCAGATGGGTTTAAGAGGAGAAAGCAATTCAGATAAGCGAGTAACAGTGATGCACAGAATAACAAAATTCCATCCAGCAGTGCTTCAGGCATGATTAAAGTCACTGGTGCTTCAGTTACAGGACCATCCAAGTTCCTTGTGACATCACTCCAAGATATGCTGAAGCCATGCCTCCCTTCTCTCTCTCTTCCAGGGGGATGCCCTTGAACAGGCCATTATAAGCCAGGCCCCTCAGGTGGAGAAGCTTATTGCAACCACAGCCCATGAGAGGATGCCCTGGTACCATGGCAACATTGCCCGGGATGAAGCTGAGCGGAGGCTCTACTCTGGGGCACAACCTGATGGGAAATTCCTGTGAGTACACAAACCCTGGCAGGTACCATCCCCATTCCATCTACCATTTCCCCACTTCCAGTGCCCTCTGGTTATTTGTTTCATGTGAGTATTCCTGAGAGGTTTGGTTAGGTATGGTCAGACTGTTGTTACGGATCTTTGAAATTCAGGCTCTGCCACTCCACATCTGTTATTTCCCAAGAAGTGTCTGGCCTTCACGAATCCAGTTTTGAGCTTTGTTTCTTGTGTGTAGAAGTCTGCAAGAAGCATGCTTATTAATTAATGCACTGGTTGATGTCAGATGAAAGGTTCAGTAGACAAGGACATTTAACAATGAAATTGAGGCTCTGTAGAATAATGTGCCTCTGCAGAGGTGAGACAGCCCTTAATTTAATTATCTCCCTAATCAGTTGGAGAAAGAAATAACCAACCACCACTGCAGCCATTCGCAGGGCAAAACCTCGAGCTGCTTTTAATAGTTCTTCTTCCCACCAGGCTGAGAGACAAAAAGGAAAACGGCACTTATGCTCTGTCCCTTGTCTATGGCAAAACAGTTTATCACTATCGGATCGACCAGGACAAGTCTGGCAAGTACTCCATCCCTGAGGGGACCAAGTTTGACACGCTCTGGCAGGTACCGTGCTGGGGGATGATAAGCACTGCTGTCCTAGCAAAGCAAAGGCACTTCTCCCTTGCTACATCTGCCCATGCCTTGGGGGAAAGGAAAGGCCATCTGGAGCCTTAAAGACATCAAGAGCTTGGAAAGTCTTTAAGATCTTGCACACAAAGACTCGGGAGGCCCATAAGTCTTGAGCCAACTCCCAGAACCTTGACATGACCGCAGATCCAAGTGCCAGGAGACACATCCTGTCACCCCACAGAGGCTGTTTGCAGACAGGAGATGGCTGTGAGATCCCATCCATGAGGAGGGGGCTGGGTTTTAGGGGATGTGACAAGTGCCTGAAGCCCAGGTACCAGCCCCCATCCTGGCTCACTGTGGGCACACTGCAGCCCAATGAATCGCAGAATAACCTGTGTTGGAAGGGACCCTTGAAGGATAACTGAGTCCAACTCCTGGGGCTGCTCCAGGAAAGGAATGCACCACTTCTTTCTGGGGAGGGCTGTTTGCAGACTGTAACTGTTTTGCTGAATTTTTCAAATTCCCAGGACTGTTTTCACTCTGAATTTGAAAGAAAACAAAGACTTCGGGGCATTTTTTTTTTTTTATAATGGAAACAGAACTGTGCCAGGCTCCTAATTTGGAATGAAATCTGAGCCACTCAGGAGGGGAAGAGAAAGTCTGGTCCCCTGTGCTCTGGTGGCCAGGGCTGGGGTGGTGGTCTCCAGCTAAAGTGAGGGCCCCACTGTGCTGGAACCAGGGGGTGCTGCAGTGGAAAAGTGCCTGAGATCCAGAAAGTGAATGCTGGGGTTCTGCTGGGAAAGCCAAAGGTTCCTTTCGGTCTTTATCAGACGTACAGCCCCTTCCGGCTGTGGCAACAATGACATTACACTGAGAATGCCCTACCCAGCCCTACTACTAAAGGTTTTCCCTTTGTCTTTCTTTGGGGCTTATCTGACTTCCCAAACTCTTCCCAGCTCTGGCAGACACCCAGATACAAATGATGTAGAAGTTTCCTTAGTGCACAGATAGAAAGAAATAACTGAGTCCCTGGTTGCCATAAATCTGAGAGAAATCGTTATGATAAACCACACGTGTTGCCTGCAAAAGAAGAGATGGTTTTCTGTTTGCTTTAATCCCTTTTTCCCCTGATTCCTTTATCAGCTGGTGGAATATCTGAAGCTCAAACCAGACGGGCTGATTTTCTACCTGAGGGAAAGCTGCCCCAACCCCAGCATGCCAGGTGAGATGGTGCCAGTGCCAACCCTGGCCTCAGTCACTTGTCCCAGGTGTCACAACCATCATTTCATATCCTGTCCTGTGGGACACCTGAGGGATGGGAACAGTGCCCATACCCATGCACGTTTCCACATCCATTATGGTTAAAGTGGTAGAAAAGGACATTTGTGTGGGAGGGATTGGATCCTCAAAGGACTGATGCTCTGTTCCTGCTTGGGGTGTAAGCAGACTTTCGCTAATAACTCCTCTCTCCCAATCCACAGCCTCTGCAGCACCAGCTCCACCAACCCACCCCTCCGTGAGCGTAAGTTGTGGGGAGAGTCTGTTCTATTGGTACCTCATCTAGTGGCACTTTGAACTGATCAAACTATCCTCTTCTTTAAAAGGCAACAACTCAACTGGAATATATTATGGCCGGCTGCGATGCTGTCTCCTTTCCAGCTTGGATGGAGACAAGGAATAGTTGGGCATAGCTACCATCAGTGCCAAGAATGGTTTCCATTCACGCTGTGCTCCTTGCAACACATGGGGCTGTCCTTGGGGAGCCCTCTCCCCCTGCCCTCCTTGCTGAGCAGGAGTGAGGGAGATGTGGTTGTGTTCTGGGAATGCTCAGCCCCACTGCTGGCTGCTGGCCATGGGCCACGTCTTTGTGCTCCCTCTGCATTCCCAGCTCCGGGGAAAGTCCATGCTCAGTGCCCAGCTGTGCTGAAACCAGCAAGTTTGGGCTGTGTGAGTGCCCAACAGACCTAAATAAAGGGCTGAGCATTTACCCGGATTGTCAAAGAGCTTTCACAATCTGTGGTGGGCTGCTACAGTGACTACTGCAAGCAGAACTGGGGCTCAGAGCTGTGCTGGACGAGTTGTTCCAGAAAGCAGTAACAGCTCTGAGGCTGCAGAGCTGCACAGGGTTCATGCCAGCCAAGACCAGACCAGCTCAATGCCATGCCAATCCTTGTGCCCAACACTGCACCTTACAGTGGAAACCACCAGCTGGGCCTCTGTTGGACTGCAGAGGTTCTCTGTCCCTCACCTCTCCCATTTTAAGTTAAAACAATTTCCCCTGGCTGCTTTATCCACTTCATCACTGTTTCTTTTCCAGAAAAACCTTGGGCCTCTCAATGCAGATGGATACACACCAGAGCCTGTAGGTGAGCATCTCTGAAAGCCCCCAAGCCATAGGAGTTGCCATTTGTATCACTTTCTGGTCAAAAAGCTGTGCTGCAAAGCCTCTTTTCTACAAGAGCACCCAAGAACATCCCACTCACTTCAGGGTGCTGAGCCAAGAATGCTGCAGAACTGTTTGCCTGTATCCAATAGCCAGCAAAGTCCTGTTCTATTCCACATCTTCTGCCTACTAAATTCTTGGTGTCTTCAGTTGGATTTCAGTGGGGTGAAGTTAAGCACCCAAAAGAGTGTTGATGTGTTGGCACAGGCTGCCCAAGGAAGAGGTGGAGTCACTGACCCTGGAGGTGTTTGAGAAATGTGCAGATGTGGTACTCAGGGACATGGGTTGGTGGGCCATACTGATGGTAGGTGGGTGGTTGGACTGGATGATCTGAGAGGTCTTTTCCAACCTTCATGATTCTACACATCTGGGACCTGCAGGAACCTGTGGAATGGGAGTGCTCCAAAGTTTCCCTCCATCCCAGGTCCTCTATTTTAATTCAGTGAGGCCATGGGCTGTGAGAGGAAGGGAGATGCCCAGGAGGAAAGTTTGAATGCTGGATCCTGCAGGAAAATTGGCCAGGAGGGAGGAGAAAATCCAAACAAAGGAGAGAGGGGCAGGGAAGAGTACATAATTTACAACTACAAACAACTGTATCTCTCTGGAACATGCAGGGAAGTCACGCATGCTACCCATGGACACCAGTGTTTATGAGAGCCCATACAGTGACCCTGAGGAGCTGAAGGATAAGAAACTATTCCTGAAGAGGGACCATCTGATGATCGATGAAGTAGAACTGGGAGCAGGAAACTTTGGCTGTGTCAAGAAAGGAGTCTACAAAATGAGAAAGTGAGTGCTGCCCTGTGAGATGCCCAGGGAGAAAGAAGAGGGTGCTTCAGACTGAGCTCAGAGGTGTCCCCTGCCATCCAGTTTATACTTAGAGAGACCCTAGAGTGATAATGGGCTGTATAAGAGAGACTTTGGAAGGTCAGTGGTGGCTCTCCCAGGACTTTCAGTGACAGCCTTAGTGTCCTGAGGGTGTAGTATGTGTTGCATGCTCCCAGGCATGCCTTCAGACCTACAAGAGACGAATATTACATGAATCCAGCTGCTGCTTAATTTATCCATGTCTCTTTTTTTCCTCTTGTACTCTGTGCAGGAAGCAGATCGATGTGGCCATTAAGGTGCTGAAGAGCAACAATGAGAAAACAGTGAGGGATGAAATGATGACAGAAGCTCAGATCATGCACCAGCTGGACAACCCCTACATTGTCCGCATGATTGGGGTCTGTGAGGCAGAGTCCCTGATGCTCGTGATGGAGATGGCTTCTGGTGGCCCACTCAACAAGTTCTTGTCTTCCAAGAAGTGAGTACTGAATAAAACATGGCTGATTCTCTGCATTTCTCATCGACCTCATTGCTGTCAGGGGAGTCTGACTTTGTAGGGAAAGGGAGGGTAACAATAGCAAGAGATTCCTTTTAATGCAAGCTAACAGGGGGCAATGCTTCTAGATCAGATATGTCCTTGTTCATTTTCCTTTGCAGTTGGAGAGCTTAGAGGGGACTACGTTGTATAGATTAATGACAGGTCCTTGTTGTCCAGCAGTTTTATTACTGCATTGTCTTTCCATCCTCCCCAGAGACGAGATTACAGTCAGCAATATTGTGGAGCTGATGCATCAAGTATCCATGGGGATGAAGTACTTGGAAGAAAAAAATTTTGTCCACAGGGACTTGGCAGCAAGAAATGTCCTGCTGGTCAATCAGCATTATGCCAAGATCAGTGACTTTGGCCTCTCAAAGGCTCTCGGTGCTGATGACAGCTATTACAAGGTAAGTGTAAGCAGAGCAAAAGATGGAAATAGCCAGCAGGAGGCCTCCAGGCTGCGGGCTGAGACCCCCAGAAACTGGAGCTCTGGGCTCTACCCAGGAGACCTGCTGCACAACCATATCACATTCTGTCCAACCCCAGTGCTGTGGCATTAAAAGGGGCTTTGCAAAGATCCAGGAGGTGAGGAAGAAATGCAGACAAGGGGGATTTTCCTGCAATGTGGGACTGCATTTAACACAAACATGTAGCAAAGCAGAACTTGGATTTGGCCCAGAGCAATCTTTATCTCCGGGTGCAGATGTTCCTTTTTCTTTGCTGTAGGCCAGGACAGCAGGAAAGTGGCCTTTGAAATGGTACGCGCCAGAGTGCATCCTTTATCACAAGTTCTCCAGCAAGAGTGATGTATGGAGCTACGGTGTGACCATGTGGGAGGCCTTCAGCTACGGGCAGAAACCGTACAAGGTGAGGAGGCAGAGCTGGGTCTATTGTGGGTGGATGCTACAATTTGAATTCCCACTCTAAGCCAGGCTGAGACGCACTGAAACTTCAGTTTCCATTCCCTTGAGCTTTTGCCACCGTTGAACAGAAGGGAAAGCAGACAGGCTCACTTCCACTTTGCGGAAGGCACAAACTGGATTCCTTGAGTCCTTCAGCTTTGTGTTCATGCAAAGGAGAGGAAATGGGAAACAAAACATTAGGGTTTGAATCAAAGCAGATCTTCTCTTTGATCCTTCCAACTGCTTGCAGAGCTGAAATATCAGTTGCTCAGACACTGCTCAGCACAGGCTTGGGGTGAGACACCCAAAGATGGCGACTATATGGGACTTGCTGTGCATGGACCCAAAGCATTACCAGCACAGATCTACCTTTGCTGAGCCTGTTGCTAGCTCCAAAACAATTAAAATGTTTTTTCACTTGATCCTCTCCTAGAAAATGAAAGGCCCAGAGGTCATCAGCTTCATAGAGCAAGGGAAGCGCATGGACTGTCCCACTGAGTGCCCGGCAGAGATTTACGCCCTCATGATGCAATGCTGGACCTACAGGTAAGGACTTCCCTTGCTCATTTCTCTGCTGGCCCATCAGCACAATACAAATGAATGTTGTCTCCTGCCTTTGTCTCATTCCCAAATCCACAACACATAGAATGCATCTATTCCTTGCTTATTGTCCCTCTTCATTCGCCTGTATCAACCCTGGAAGATGTCAGAGCCTCTCTGCTTCTGCACCTCTCATCCTAGAAAGGTCTCCTTAGCCCTGGTACAGCTTGTCCTGTTCCCCCCCCCAACATTTTTTGGTGCCTGCTACCTCCTCCTTTGGGTCAACCCACTTCTGTCCTTTCTGTTGGCTCTTATTTGTTCCTTTCTGCCCTTGCAGATGGGAAGAGCGTCCAGGATTTTTTTCAGTGGAAAACACGATCCGCACCTACTACTACAGCATTGCCACCAAGACAGAAAACGGTCCGAAGGCAGAGGACAAGTCAAAAGCAGCTTTTCCTTGAGTTTCCCTATCTGTCCCTCAACACACACCCTGGACTTCCTGCACAGGACCTGGAAAGGCTCTTTGCAAATTTTGACTTTAATCTGTTATATGGTGGGTTTTCTTTTTTCGCTTCAGAACTAAGAAGCCAGGAGATGATGCTGCCAGCAGACAGCAGGGGAGAGCACTCAGTTGTGCTCTGTGTTTCCCAACTGCCAGCCATGGTTTACACCTCCAGTCTGACTGGCACACGACAGAACAGGACGGTGTTGTAGTTCCTTCCTACTCACTTCCAAAACCATATCCCAATATCATAGCTTAATGCCAACCAGGCTTACTGAGGATGAACTGTGCTGGCTCCAGCAGACCTGGATTTTTCCCCATCCCTCAGAAGAAGATTCTTGTGCTGGAAACCTGCTCAGCACAGGGCATGGTGTCTTCTTCCCTGCACTGGTTAAGGTTCCTCATACAACAAAACCCGAAGCATCTGTTGCTTGCCCCCTGGGCCCTGACTGCCTCTGTGCTACTGAAATGAGTGTTACTCTATAAATAAACTATATTTTTTAGCATCCCCATGTCTCAGACTATCAAACTGTAAATACTTGCAGCTGCTTCAAGCTGAAAATTGTCATTCCCTTCCAGCAAGGCAGAGTTTCCCTCTCTGATTCTCTCCATATGCCTGCAGAGTCACCACACTTGTCACCCTTGGTTGGCTTCAGGGCAGAGCTGGAGCTTTCCTGCACAAAAAGCTGCTCGGCTGAGTCCACTATGGAAATCCATCCATCCATCCATCCATCCATCCATCCATCCATCCATCCATCCATCCATCCATCCATCCATCCATCCATCTCTCAGTCTGTCTATCTATCTATCCCTCTATCTGTCTATCTATCTGTCTGTCTATCTATCTATCTGTTTATCTATCTATCTTTCTATTGAGGCTTGCACTGTTCTACCCCTACCCTGGGTGCAGTGTGTGACCCATGCTTCTGAGGTGTGGTCTGCAGTGTTTAGAAGGGGAAGCAGAGGAAGGAGGAGATCAGAGCTCTGAGATGCAGCAAAAAGAAATGCTTATCTCTCAGCATCTTCTGGTATCTGAAAGCCACACAGTAACTCACACAGTGTACCTTGTCCAGAAGGTAAAACAAACAGCCCTGTGGGGGCGCAGCCCTTACCTAAACCTGAAGGGGAGGTGGATTTGATCTGAAAGCAACCATTCAGGTATGAGACCTGAATTACCCCCTTGGTACAGCCTCAGAACTGTCAGAGAACCTCAATCTGATGAAAACTTAAATGTTCCCCTCTCTTTGCCTTGGCTACAGCCTCCAGTGACAGGAACAACTCACATACTAAATCATTTTCACTCTCAAACCCATTAGCTTCTCCTATATGCTTGAGAGCTATGGACAACTTATCTTTGCCAACAGAGGGGAAAGGAGATATCAGAAGAGAAAGTGTCTGTTCATGTTGGCTCAGTGAGTAGCAGAGATAGGAAAAAAAATTATCTTCTGTGTCACGTTTTCCTCCCTGAGAAAGTAGAAGCAAAGTTTTGATGTTCCTTCTATTTGCAAACCACTACATCTGTAGGTCTCATGGTGCACTGGCCCTGCAAACGAGGACAGCCTCTCTTCTTCTCCATCCCCAGCGCAGATGCATCCAGCTCTGCCATCTCTCTTCACCCACTGACAGCAGCCCAAATACTGAAACCTGCTGATCTCAGAGTGTTTGAGCAAGGGCTGAGTCACTGATGAGATAAAGTCAGGCTGAAGTGAGCAACAGAATGAGTTCAGTACTCTATGGCTGATTGTGTTCTCCATAAATTTCCTCAAATTCTCTTCTCTTGCTGACCATTCCTCATCTCAATTTCCCCTATTCTCCTTGTTGTATTTTTACTCTTTACTTTGCATTATTCTTTAAAACTCTTTCTAATTCTCATGTTCTCCATCTGAAGGGCGGAACATCTCCTAACTTCAACACCCACACTGATAACGGGGGGACATGATAAACCATTGATGCTCACATCTGATCAACACCATCTAACAATCTATCACACTGCTGGTGCAGATCTATTGCATTGCAACATATCACCAGTACACGAATATTTATCAATTGCACTGAGATCACCAGCGTGCACTCACCTTTCTATCTCCTCTGGTTATCTAGGCACTTTCATTTTGTTCAGCATCATGACAACTATGTGACTAACAGCAGAGAAGCTGAACAAGCCATGATGCTCCAGCAGAATGCCATCACACCCATCTATATACAGCAGACCAGAAGTAGCCAAGCGTTACTGTGGTCTTTTACTATCAACCCCATTGCACGTGAAGAAGAAAGGAGGCAAGCTGAAAAACTAGATGTAAAATAGATGTTCTTCATGGAGAAGAGGAATGCAGGTTGTCTGCGTTAGGTATTAACAATGCATTTCCCCAGCAAACCAACTCAAAATTTCTCCCAAACACTCCCATTGTTCAGAGCATGGTTGTGCTCTTCCTAATATTTGTAGGTGTGGACACAGCTGCAGACTTTAATGTAATGTCACTGGTGTGAACGCCAAGGTTGTGAGCAGGAAGGGTAAAATGGGGAAGAAAAACCACTAATGTATTTTCAGAACTTGCACCTGGTGCTGGAAGTCATCTTACTAACAGAAATAGATGGATACCACTTTGTGGTGCATAAAGGGGTGTTCAAGGAAAGGCTGGATGTTGTGTTGAGGGACGTGGTTTAGTGGGAGCTATTGGGAATAGGTGAACGGTTGGACTGGGTGATCTTTTAGGTCTTTTCCAACCTTGGTGATTCTATGATTCTATGATTCTGAAGTGTGAGCTCCTGACAATACATCTGAACTGAAAGGCAAACTAAGGCATGACTATTTTCAGTGGGATAAAAAAATGCAAAAAATAATACAAAAAAAAAAATCAAAAGAAAGGAATCCAAAGAGAATCAAAATTCCAACCCCAGAGGTGAGGGAGCACATGGTTACAGAGCTGCCCCAGGCAGGGAACATGGCAAGAGCCAACGCTGAGCTGGTGTCTTGGCATCCAGAAGCCTGCTGGCTGGGAAATCTTGTAGCCAGAGTGCCAAAAGGCCAATGATTCGTAGGCAGTCGGGTGAGCTGGCAGCAGGCAAGGCAGGCTCGCCCGTCAGACAGCCTGGCCAAGGCTTGATTATTTCCACTGAAAGCTTTGACGGAATCGAAACCTTTCCACGGAACATTTCGATTCAGTCTAATCAGCATTTTCGGATGGAAAAGTCTTCTGAAGGAAAATTTCCTTCCAACTCATTTACTCCCTGGGCGAATGAGTGTGGTGTGGGTGTAAGGCATGGTCATGTCAGAGAGGTGGCAGTTGCCACATCCTTTGGCATGGTGTAAATAGGGATGTGGTGTAACAGGCAGGCAAGAATCAGCTCCCTCCCCAGTATCAACATACCATGCCATCCTCAGCAAACACTAGAAATTGATTTTGGCTATGATTTGGTGCATTTTGGGAAATAGGCTGGAATGACATGCAGTCAAGAACCCTGGACCTAGAATGAATAGGAAATCCTGTCTAGGCATGGCAAACTGTGCGGCCATTTATCTGCATCTCTTTGGCTGTCTTTATGCCTTTTTTGTTCCCCACAGCAGTGCTTTCCAGAAATACACAACCTAATACTTTGTGAATTTGCCTCAGCCTTTTGCAGTTTGCACATATTATGCTCTAAGTGAGTCTTATTGAAAGCAGTGCTTTTATTTGCAAGCAAGAAGCACAGCAAGAACATATGTGGGAAGTGACAGCAAGGGCAGGTCCTAAGGCTCCAATGGGAAAGACCCACAAGCAAAGTGACTTAACCAATGGTTTAAAAGGACCAAGCATGTGGTCTTTGCTGATCAACTTTGATGCCAGGTTTAAGTCTAAGATCTCCATCAGTGCAACTGTTTGCATATGCCACAGTTTTCACCAACCCACGTCCAAATGTGTGTACAAATACACATACAGACATAAACAAGGATATTTTGGTCCTTCTTCTGTGCAGGTGTTGGAATCACATGGATGCTATACTAAAATGGACAGTGTTGTTTTTTTTTTTGTGTGTGAGCCTGTGCAAACCTCACCTTCACAAAAGGAACTCAATATTTTTATGACAGTAAATAGGGAAATGCCCAAAAACACTGTCTTGCTCTAGCCACTTTCACATAACATTGAACTAGATATTCCAAAATGTTAACAAATAAAAAGGTATGGAAAAGGTCTGCAATGGTTAATAAGAGATGTGATAACATAAGTGGGAAAGGAGAAAGAATTCTGTTTCTCATGTTTGTGTATCAACTGACACAAAGCAGAATGAGGGTGGAAAAAGCATTCTATGGACTGTACACTGGTTAAAAACCAAACACAAGAAGATAGATACTGGATTGTGCCAGTACTTCATCTAGTCCAGCATCCATTTATACATCAATTACCTTTCTTGACTTTAGCATACCACAGTCTCCCATCCTTGTCACTCCTTCCCTTGTGGGTTTTGACCTTGTTTCTCTGTATACTGGCAAAAGAACAAGTGCAGGCCATGGATGTGGATGGAGAAAGCCAGCTTGACGAGATGGAAATGGGAGCTCACATCAATGGAGAATAACACACACATTTCACCCTCCATCACTGGGATCAGGGGATGCCTTAGTACAGATGCAGACTGAGAAGACCCACGTAAGGGAAAACAGATTTCAGAGGTAGAGCTTAAATGATGAGGGAATTAAGTGATGGGAACTTGTGGAGATCATTCTTCCCACCAAGTCCATGGAAGGAGGATGTAAATGTTCCTTGTGAGCAGTTTCCAAAGGATGATATGACTTACAGTCAGGACAAATAATTACCTACATTTTCTTTTTCTGCACTTTGTTATTGACCCTTTGAGCTGCAGAATAACCCCTCTGTGGAACTTGGTGCAGAAATAATCAGGCATATTTATGCCCAGGCATATCTAGATAGGTTTCTGTGTGTGTATGTGTATATAAATGAATTCAAGGTGCAGATCTCTGCATGCACACAATAACGCAGGCTGTACATTTGTTTGTTTGCAAACTGTCTACCCGAAGTGGAAGCCTCCTTCCACTTCAAACTCATCTTAACTACAGTGAGCATGAACTGCACTCTCCCTGGTGTCCACAATTTAATTTTTATGAGAAAACCTATTTGTTTCCCTTTCCCTTTCCCTTTCCCTTTCCCTTTCCCTTTCCCTTTCCCTTTCCCTTTCCCTTTCCCTTTCCCTTTCCCTTTCCCTTTCCCTTTCCCTTTCCCTTTCCCTTTCCCTTTCCCTTTCCCTTTCCCTTTCCCTTTCCCTTCCCCTTCCCCTTCCCCTTCCCCTTCCCCTTCCCCTTCCCCTTCCCCTTCCCCTTCCCCTTCCCCTTTCCTTCTCTCTCCCTCCCTTCCGCTTTTCCTTCCCATTCTTTAAAACCCCATTTCCTCCAAGGACCTTCATGAACTGATTAATAACCTACCTCTTGTGCTGTTCCATCTCATCTCGAGTGGTTTGACCAGCATCATTCCCTCAGTCTAGCAGTGAAATGGCACACCCTGGTCTCACAGTGACAGCACTGACACTACAGATGTCAGCGGGTTTTAATAGCAGAAGCTGCTGCCAGCTCTTAAACAATGGCTCAGGCATGACAGAAGGGATGGAGGAGCCTTCCAACCCTTCAGGCCAACTACTTCCCAGGGACAAATTCTGCCAAAATCTGTGCAGAACTGCAGTGATAGAAGCAAAATGCATCCCAATTGCCAAATACCTCCAAGATCACTGCAATGAGAGGCCAACTCAGTGTTATCATCCTAGCAGTCCAAATCCAAATCACTGTCCATCACTGAGCTTCCTTCTCTAATGTGACAGTGAGTTACAGAGCTTATATGAAAGTCTCTCCTTCATTTTGGCTGAAATATGTCACATCTCATTATTGTGTCCTTGTAGTAATTGGCAGAAAAGTGCGAGGGGCTGTAGACAGAGTCTACTCTTATTAGTAGCTGGGGTGAATGACCACTGAAGGCAGCAATCCTCCAAAAACGCTGATATTTCTAATCCCTCTCCCTCTTTGCAATCAGCATGCAAGTCATTTCTCTTGAAATCAGAAACACGTCTGTACAGGTAAAGTCAGAATGATGGTGGTGAAGGAGCACAGCAGTTTGTGTGTTGGGGCTCGGGGAAGAGCATGAAGAAGCCCAAAGGATGAAAGCCACAGCCTTTGAGTGCAAAGGAGGAGCTCTCTGTGGTTGTTAATGTGGGTGCATGGGTGAGGTTTTGAAGACGAGGTTCAGATACAGCATTATGGGGTTGGAGCCTGATGATTCTTGAGGTCCCTTCCAACCCAAGGCATTCTATGATTGGATGATCTCACGAGGAAAGGTGAGACTTAATATGACTTCTTCAGGTTTTCCACTACCCTGGTCACAGCAATGCAGGTGTGTTCAGCTTCACTTTGAGTTAATAAAATAAGCAGAAAGGAAATCCGTATCTCAGAGCCATGAAAAGTCCCCAGGGACTCATAGAACCATTAAGGTTGGAAAAGACCTTTGATACCATCCAGCCCAACCATCCACCCACCACCAATATTGCCCAGTAAACCATGTCCACAGGTACCACATCTATCCTATCCTTAAGCAGCCCCAGGAACAACGACTCCAATGCTTCCCTGGGCATCTTCCTTGCAGCAAGAAGTCTGGCAGTCACACAAATGCACTTAGAGCTGTTTGTAAATTTTCTGTTCCTGGCAAAGATTTTGACAACAATAAGCAGAAAAAAAGGAGTTGTCTTTTTTGAGTAGTTTTTCTTCTCATCCTTTGGAGGCAGTTTGAAACCAACATGACAAAAAAAAAAAAAAAAAAAAAAGACAACAAAACAACAAAACCAGACAAACGATGTGGGAATCTTTTGGCTGCAATGTTTTGATTGTCCAAATTGAAAACCAGTGGCGAGAAAAAATAAGAGAGATTTCCAAACTCAGAGTATGAATATTCAATTTTAATTGAAAATTGATAATTGTTGTGGAAAATGTCCTACCAGATGAAAACCCATATTTCTGTGGAAAAATGGGTTGAATGTTTTTCTTCATGCAGCTCTTTTCACACTCACAGTGCACAGCAGATGGCAACACAGAAACCATTGGGTGTAACAGCCTCCAAAATGACCTCTGAATATCTGAAATGCTCTCACAATCCGATGTAATCACTGTACACAATGCATTTCCATAAAAATGCTTTTTATTCATATCTCCTTTCATAACTCACCACTTCCAGCATGTTGCAGTTAGACCGTAATTTGCAGAGATAAGTATTTCCAGATCTTTAAGTCAGAAGGTTGTTTTTCCATGGAAAAAAAAAACCAACAGTGCTCAGTATCTTCTATCTTGACAAGCAAAAAGACCCATGGCCTTATTTCCCAGGGGAAAAAATTCAGCAAAGTAGTATATTCCAAGCATGGTTATGATTGGTATAGTCCAGCCTGTTGAGCAAACTGAAGTTAAGCTGGTGCTCCTGGCTCTAGGCTTGCAGCAGGAACCTGAGCTGTACCTCTCACTTTAATTTCTTCTGGGAATAAAGAGGGAGAAGAATGACCTCTACAGCTCAGCCTCTTTCCAGATCCACAGTCCTGGGCTCCCAGTACGATACAGCCAAACATCCAGGGCAAAGCTGACATATTTTACATAGAAAACTAAGATCTAAGTCACTCAGCTACTTTGAGCATTTTAATTCACAACGATTAAAATGACCAAGAAGAGATTCTGTAAAAGCTGATGTATCCCCAGCCCCATTTGTATCCCTTGGGTTGGGTGGTTCAGCCCTCACTGTTCTTCCACTCCACCTCTATGGATGGAACCAGTTGATGTCTGGGACTCAGAGCAGTGTTCGTGCATTCAGCAAGCATTTAATTCACCCCAGTACATCTCAGTGTTTCATCTTTGGTGTCCACCAGGTGGCACAGGCTATCGACATGTTTACAAACACATAAAGCTGCCTACAGTGGTGATTATCAGCTTCTCTGGATTGCACTGAGCCTGAGCAGAGCAATGTCCTTCTCTTCTTGTCCCTGGGGTATGCAAGACAAGCTGTAATCCTCATCCAGCAAAGTGAATCCCAGCTGTATCAGCTGAACGTCATCACTGTGTTACAACAGAAAGCAAAAGCACAATGAGGTCCCAGCACTGTCAAAGCAGATGGAGAGTAAACCATGAAAGCATTAGCACCGTAAAATTTGCAGCCAATGAATATCCTCACTGTGGTGATCAGGAATTTAAATCCATAGAGAAATACCACTGACTTTCCAGAAAAAAAATCCCTCGTTTCACAACAAATTTGTGCCATCACTTTCTGGCAGCACGAACTTCTGTGAACAAATACATTGAAGGATGAAGCACAGGAAGAGTAAAATCAGATCAAAACTCTCTGACAAGCACCTTGAGAACTCACTAAGAATTGCATCTACTTCCATTGAAACAGTCTATGATGCATCAATTTCACAAAAATGAGCTCAAATATCCCACTATTTCTATGTTTTTGATGCCTTTTAAAAAACTTTTTCATAGAAAATCTTTAAAAAAAGATGTTTTGTTACTCATGTACATTAACTATGTTACATATTTTAGATGCAGCCCAAGACAGTGGAGACAAGTGCACCCTCAGTGAGTTTGCTGATGGCAGCAGGCTGAGCGGTGCAGTTCACACAACACAAGGAAGGGATGCTATCCAGAGGGACCTAGACAGGCTCGAAAAGTGGACACATGATAACCTAATGAGGTTCAACAAGGCCAAGTGTGGGGTTGGGGCAATCCCAGGTGGGAATACAGACTGGGAGAAGAACTCCTTGACAGCAGCCCTGCACAGAAGGTCTTGGGGGTCCTGATGGATGAAAAGATGGACATGAGCCAGCAGTGTGTGCTTGCAACCCAGACAGCTGACAGACCCCTGGGCAGCACCTACAGAGGAGGAGCAGTGGGTAGAGAGGGGATGTACCCTCTGCTTTACCCTCATGAGGTCTCATTTGGAGTAGCGCATCCAGGTCTGGGGACTCCAGCACAGGAAGGATGGGGGGATGTCACAGTGGGTCCAGAGGAGGGCCATGAAGATAAACAAAGTGCTGGAGAAAGGCTGAGGGTGCTGGGGGTGTTCAGCTTGGAGAAGGCTTCAGGAAGAGCTCCCTGGGGTTTTCTGGTACTGAAAGGGAGCTTACAAGTAGGACGGACAGTGATATCTTACATGGTCTGATAGGACAATAGAGAATGGCTTTAAGCTAAAAGAGGGAGATTTCAGCTAGCTTTTAGGGGGAATTTTTTTTTATTCAAAGGGCGGTGAGGCACTGAAACAGGATGCCCAGAGAATCACAGGATTGTAGGGGTTAGAAGGAATGTGAGTGCCCCATCCTTGGAGGTACCCAAGGATGGGTTGGATGGGGCCCTGGGCAGCCTGATCTGGTGGCTGGCAGCCCAGCCCATGGCAGGGGCTTGGAACTAGATAATCTTTAATGTCCCCTCCAACCCGAGTCCTTCGATGATTCTATGATTACCAGCATGGGATCTTTCTCCCCACATCTATTGCATGCTCAGGGTGGTTCTGCCCTCCTTCCTTCCCCTCCCATCTCCCAGTGGGGCTCTGCCACCTCTACTCCTCACCAGCACGGCTCCCTCCCTCAGCTCCCATGCACGAGGCACTTGGACACGTATCTTTCTGAGTGACTCAACCCCTGCTGCAGACTCGCTTCAACTTCAGGCTCAGGAAGGCCACCCCCTCCACTGCCACCACTGGGGTTGACGAGTGTTCAGGGTGCAAATGCTAACGGGAAGCACAGTGAAAGCAGCGGTGCCACCGGGGCCACCTGATTTTCATAGTGCTGCCTACCCTGCCACCGCCTCTTACGTAATGACTGCATGACTCTGGCTTTCCTGAGACCTCAAAAAAAAAAAAAAAAGAAAAAAAATTGAAAAAAAAAAGATTAAAAAAAAAAGATCTTCACTGACCCACTGACACGTTTCTGAGGACAGGGCTGTCACCAGAAGCAAGCTCTGAGGCAGAAGAGGAGCTCATCACCCCTCACCCTGTACAGTGCTGTTGGATAGGAGCCAATGCAGGATGACCCTGTGTGACCTACAAGGTAAGTCCTGGCCAGGGGACCCAGGCACCAGGCAATCCCTTCCCTTCCCTTCCCTTCCCTTCCCTTCCCTTCCCTTCCCTTCCCTTCCCTTCCCTTCCCTTCCCTTCCCTTCCCTTCCCTTCCCTTCCCTTCCCTTCCCTTCCCTTCCCTTCCCTTCCCTTCCCTTCCCTTCCCTTCCCTTCCCTTCCCTTCCCTTCCCTTCCCTTCCCTTCCCTTCCCTTCCCTTCCCTTCCCTTCCCTTCCCTTCCCTTCCCTTCCCTTCCCTTCCCTTCCCTTCCCTTCCCTTCCCTTCATCCTTCTTTTTCTCTAAACTCCTTACATTCATTCCAACTCCCTGCAAACACGCCATCTATCTGTTCACATATGTGATATGTGCACACTCACCATCTTGCAGTGCCTCATACCTTTCTCCAAAATTTCTCTTCCTATCCTTAGTGAGGAACACTGGAGTGGTTATATTTGTAGATTTTATTGTATGGTTCTGCTGTGTTTGCCTTGTTGAGGTGCTCAGATATTTTTGTTGCCGCTTCTGGAGCTTGCATTTTCCTGGCTGTGAGAGTAAGAAGAATTTGCTTTCTACACTGGGCAGATTTTGTTGTTTCTAGAGCATCCCCTGGTGTGTGTATGGCAGCCAGCAGAGTAGTTGAGCTTGATCATAACATGGTGAACATAAAGTGCTGGATTTGCAGCTCCTAAGAAGGGGGTAGACATAATCTCTGCAGAGGAGCTGTAGTAGAGAGGTGACTTCCTTGGCCAAAAGGAGAACCCAGCTGTTTGTCTGTACAAAGCTTTGCTGGTCGAGATGATGAAGCCAATTGGCTTTGATGAAACTACTGACAACACAATCAGTTTTCTTAGAATCATAGAATTGTTGGAGTTGGAAGGGACCATTAACTCTGTCCAACTCCCCAGCAATGAACAGGGACAGCCACAGCTCCGAAGGGCTCAGAGCCCCATCCAGCCTGACCTTGAGTGTCGAGGACCCACCAGTTTTGTTCCAGCTGGTTTCTAAGTGCTTCAAACCTTTTTCTTCCATCTTCTTCCTCCTCATCCTGACCTTTCTTTGACACTTATGGCCAGCTTTTAAAAAATGTAGAGTCCCTAGCTGCAAACCTGTTCTGAAAATCTCATTCTTTATTTCAAAGTCTGGGTAATTGGCTTCCCTATGCTTTCTCTGTATGGGAAAGGTACTGATGTGTATGCCCTTCAGTACATCCCTGGTCATGTTAGAAGAACTGAGAGCCAAGATCAAAAATTCAAATGATCCAGATGTTGAAAACTGCTTAAAAAATTAATCATTAACACTATGTCAGACTTTCCTTCTACCATTGCTCAGCTTTTAACGTGGTTTCTTCACTTCACAAAGCTTCTGGCAACAAGCCTTCTCCTTTCTTGCTTTGAAAAAGCTTTTACATCTCATTTCAAAGATGGGGAAGGGTTGTTGTCATTTCCCCCTCTACCTCTCCAGATTTCCCCTTCAGAAACAAATTAGAATCAGGAAAAAGGGAAAAATATTCCAGATGAACTCCTGAAATTATATGCAGTCTGTTTTCAGGTGATGCATGTTTATTGTACCTGGAGGAAGGTGTTATAAAATTATTGTGTTATCTCTGAAGCTTGTGGCGAAGTAGTTTTGGTTTTGAATTTTAACGCTGACTTCTCATGACACTTGTATGCAAAGAAAGGGAATATTTAACCCCCAAAATGAAAGAGAATGAAAGAGAAACCCCCAAAAGAAAGGGAATATTTAACCCCCGTTTACTGCCCAGTATTCACTGTCCTTATTTTGCTGTGGGGAAAATTTAATGTTACAGTGAAGAAGATAAAACATATTATTAATAGAGCGGGATGAATGTCATAGTCATGAACTTACAGGGTTCACATATTCCACTTCAAGGGCCTTATTTGTTGTTAGAAGCACTTGAAAACAGTACATAAATCTCTACCAAGGGCTTTGGTTTTGTACTGATAGACCACAGCACAGCCTACAAGCACAAAACCAAAGGCTGTGCCATAAAGCCTCCTTTCTTAATGGGTGAGATGGCAGATATAAAATGCAAGTTAATAAGGCAGTATTTGTTGTAAAACCAAGTGACACCACATAGGCCAGAGATGTTTATCTATCTGGATGTTGCAAATCTGCCAAACCTCATTCTGCTGTTCATAATCTCTTGGTTATTAATATAAGCAACATAAAGTGTAGTTCTACCGAGGGAGTCATTACTGCTAGCAGACAAAAGGTAATGGTAAATGAATGGCAAAGGTACACTGAAGATCTGTTTCTGAAGAGTGTTGGTAAAATTATTTGAAAAGTTCTGTCATTAGATAAATAAATAGTGGGATAAATAAATTGACAGTGGGATAAGCACCATTTTCTCTCACCTTCCATGACTTTCAGTGGCCCTGACGTATCCTTACTTATCTGAAAAACAACAGGACGTAATTTTTCCTTAAAAGCCAAATTTGAAAACAATTTCCTTGGATTTCTCACTCCTTTAAATTTCTCTCATTGTTTCCTCTGGTTTCTGGGTCTCTCCTCCACCTTCCGGCTCGGTTATCACGTAGTGTTGGCTTGACGTGTGCTTTTGCTTTGCTGCCATGTCGGTGTGGCTGCGATGGTTGGAGGTGAAGCATCCCCATCACTGGTGCTTGGATTGAAGTGTCTCCCACTACTGGTGCTTGGGAAGGTGAGGACTGGTCCAGTGCAGTTGGGGATCTCAAAGGACTGCTGGCGAGAGCAAAGGTGGTGGTGAGTACAGCAATCTGTGTCCAGTTGTGTGTAGTAATAGTGCAAAGAATAACTCAAGGCGTGGAAAAATGATGTTTTTCTACTGCTGATTTCTGTAAAAAAGCGTTATAACCTGGGTACTGATTTCTGCTGCTCTGGGTGGAATCTGGAATAGGTCACACGGCATTTGTGGAGGTGCTCTTCAGTATAGCTTCAGACGGAACTCAACAGCAGCAATTCATTTTAAACCAGAAATATTATTTCTAGGACTGGAACAGGTGAATTTACGTAACCATTTCGCTTCAGTTACCCAGGAGTATGTATTTTGAATCTGATAAAGCACTGATAAGCAGCAAGTTGCTTTGGGAACGGAGAAACTCAATGAGTTGGGACCGAAATAAGGAGTTTCGTCTTGAGAAGCAGTGGCTTTCTCACCAGTTCTGTGTGTGATAGAAACTCAGGCAGATGCATGACTCTGCCTCGCAGCATCTTCAAAAGTTTCATTTATTTCCTGTGATAGCAGAGTGAAAGGGAAACCTCTGACAGAAAATCTTGATATTAACAGTTAATGAATGAGAGATGTGATCACATTCTGCAGTGGGTGCCCTTTGCACACACTTCAGAGAGCACAGGGGGCCCGGCAGCCTTCAAGGCAAACGAGTAGTGATGGCTTCCTTCCTCTAAAAAGCAAAAGGAAAGTCTCTAGAGAGCATCATCAGATCCTGCGATGGAACCACTGCAGAAGAACAAAACGATGGGGGTCTTCCTGCCAGAAAGCAATGGGGATGGCACAGTGCGCAGAAATACCTGCTCCTCGCCGTGCTCTGCTCCTGATCGGATACTTACTTTGTGAGAATGGTTTCTATTTCTCATTCTGAAACAGAAGGGTAAGCACTGAGATGAGTTTTATTTAGGAGTGTTTTAAAGGGGATGCTGCAATTGGTCCTCCATCCTGGAGGTGCTTGTGGTAGAGATGGAGCAGGAAAAGACAGGGAGAGCTTGGCTGTGGTTTGTTCACTTATAGCAAAGCTGTTTCTTAGGGCTGGGGTCTTGATGAGTGCACTGCTGGGTTAGCAGAACCCTGGGGGGCTTTCTGTCTGCTGTGTGCCTCTGTCTGCATGGCTCAGCAGCAGTTTTCTAACTGGAATTTCAGGAATATTTTGTAACTGCTGATGTGAGTGCACAAGGAACAGGAGAATGGGCGATCAAGCAGGTCCTGAAGGCTTTCCTGTCCAAAAGAAAGCCTTTAGCGATGGGCTTTTTGAAACAGATGAGTGAAAAGATAAAGAGTCAGAGTATCAGCTGTAGAAGGTGTTCTGTTCTGATGGCTGTTTGCTAGCGAATGGATTTTGAAACTTAGGGGCAGCACATTGCTTTTAATAGGGCTTGTTTTGATTTCCTTCCTTAAGTATTGTCATTAACTGTGACAGTGGTGTCTTTGCAGTGTCTGCAGGATGGGGGATTTTGTCATTCGCAAATGGTTGTGCACAGTCTTTCAAAAGAGGTTTTCACATGTCCTTGGTACTGACTTTGGGTGGTAATATCTAGGAAAGATGAGAAAGGCGCTGAATTGTTTCCTGGTGGTTCTCGACTTCTCATTTCCAAGACTGAAAGCCACAGATTTGCAAAAATTAATGGCAGGTTTACTTAAGGCAGCATTTCTGCCTTGTCTCACGAGAAGCTCGCAGCCTATGCTTTGCTTTAAAAACACACTCAGGCCTCATTGATTTCACAGCAATGATATTCTTTGCCATGGAGAGGAAGGGACTTACCTGTTGGTCTCATCCGCCTCTCATTTCTTCCTTTTGATGAGGCACCACCGTATCATCTGGGGTGAATTTCAGATAATGATGAGCTTATCTTCATGAATTGATCTTTACTTTTAAAGAAACTGTTGTGACAGCATTTTTTTTTTTTTGTCAGGTTCTGTATGAACCCAATGGAATTTTCCATCCCTGGGTAGGCAGAGCAAGGCAGAACTGTGCATGCACTGTGATCAGACGTCCACCTCCAACCAACGGTGGAACAAGATTTCTCCTACATCACACTAAGAGAAACACAGCTCCACCTTCTTGGTAGCACAAGAACAAAAGCTGCCACCTAATATATACACACACAAAAATTAACAACTTCATATCTGTCATCTATGCTCTTGCATGGCATAATCTTATGTCCTTTTGTTCTACAAGCAATGTCACTGATCTGATATAGCAGGAGGTCTGGTCCTGCAAATTTGTGCATTGGTCTTGAACGTGCTGCCAGGAAACAGCTTGCATTGGAAAGCGTGGCCTGGCCATGCTAATTGATCTAATTGATCTTGTTGGAGTGAGTTAGCTTGGGGGAACTCCTGCGCAGTATTACTGCATCCAAATGAAACAGCTCAGAGGTCACTGTGCTGCGCTGCACTGTGCAGTGCAGAAATGGTGAGAGAAAAGGGCACAATTCAGCTATTCTGACTTTAGGTGTTCCTGGGGCAGGGTCTACCCAGTAGGGCTGGAACTGAAGGAATAAGACAAGTGAAAAATGTTTATAAAAAACCCAAGTGTATCCAGCATAATCTGCCAAAAATCCAATGCTTCCCACCCATATCATAAAATAATGCTGAGGAAGTAAATAGATTCTTTTTTTTTTTTTTTTAAAGTGATTTCTCCCCAGAGAAAAAGAATATTTTTATGCACTGTCCTACCTTGAGTCACAGTGTACAGGGGGAGGTGCCTGGAAGCAGAGGAGATCTGGATGGAGCAAACCACATGAAGATTCTTTATCCATCAGCAGCACACACTGAGGGTTCTGCAGACCAAGAACTGCAAAACTGTAGCTTGCAAAGAATCATCAGCAACTTTGAGGTTTTAAGAGATTTTCAAAGCATTTCCAGTCTTACAGTCCACTGTCAACAAACGGTAAAATTTTGAGGTTGGTTTGCAATACCTGAGTTGCTTTGAGGCGAGTTGCCGTGGGCAGTGCAGCCTGCACAGTGCTTTGATCACAAATATGGAGGAATTGAAGGAGGTTTGTACAGCTTACAGTTGTAAGAACCTGCAGTTCTGCTGGTGAGGCTGGGGAGGTTCACGTTGTTTCAAATGTCTTGCACCCCAAGACTGAAAACTGCAATTCAACCCTAACAAAAACCCTGTTGTGATTAAGCCCCTAAGGCAACGATTTAATCTAGAATCTTAGTGCATTCAAAAAGCTGAATCTATTTTTCAGCCCCCTGAAAGTCAAGTCTTTCTGTACAGATTCAGAGGGCATGGACAGGTTTTAAAGGAAATCCTCACAGGGTCTTGCAGTCTGGTTTTCAAACAAGAACCCAGTGGGAATGCAAATCTGTGGTGGAAACCAGCCTTTAGAAAACCTGGTCCAAAAAGTGAACATGCTCAACTTTAAAGCTCTGTCTGAAAAGGCATCGCAACACATTGACAGACATAGAGGCATCGCAGCACATTGGCAGCCTTACAGCAACATTTGGCAATGTGAGTCAACAATCCTTTGCGTGTTTTCAAAATAGATGTGCAGCAAATACGTGACTTTGGCAGATTCTCGTAGTTTCTGAGTCAGTTTTGTTTTGAATGTAAGTTTAACACATTGCCAGCGAGATTTATTCTTCCACTGGTATGAACCACAGAAGCAGTTTTCCTGGAGCTCAGTAATGTAGGTCCATAGGTTTTCTCCCTGTCTTTTTTCCCTTCTTTCTGCTGTAGGGTCATGCCATCTCCCATTGAAATACAAAAAGAGATTAATGCATATTGCTCAGCAGCAGCTGCTAACCGCTGCCTTAGCATGGATGTGAAATAGCCAAGAACGTGATTAGAATAATAGCCCTTCGCCTTAAATAGGCCAGTAGGTTTAGAGAGCACTGTGAGATATTACCAAACCACAGACCGAGCAGCAGAGAGGACACAAGCATGTTTACTGAGGTGCTTAACAGTGCTTGTACCGCATGATGTTCCTGCGAGAAGTTTGCAAAGGTTTCTGCTGTAAATCATACCGTGCTCGCTGGGGCTTGCTGCTACTATCTCATTTTATCAGGGCAAATTCTGAATAACTCCTGCGGGTTAGATACTGAAGTATTGAGGAGATTGAGATTAGTAGCTGAGATCTGATTTAGTTTAAGCTGGTGTGATTGAGGAGTGTAAAATTGGGTAAATCATCGAATGGCTGAGGATGGAAGGGACTTTAAAGATCATGGAGCTTCAACCTCCTGCCTCATTTCCATCAGCATAAAGCAAGGGTTGCTTGGCTCAACCTTTGTGCTGATTTAAACTCTTTCGATCTTAAATTCTGCTGCCAGTTTGACTATGGTGAAGTCAGACACCAGTGATATCTCCTTGGATTGTCTCATACGTAGATGGGTGCTGCACTGAGTACAGAAAGGAAGCTGGAAATGAAAGTATGATCCAGAAATTGACACTGGAGTGAAATGGAATAATGGGATAATGGAATAATAGATTTTTTTTTTTTTTTTTAAAGTAGTTGGAAGCTTTCTTCCCTTTGTTCCCCCTAGCATCTAATCTAAATCTTTTGGTTTAAAACCATTTCCCCTTGTCCATGTAAAAAGTCCGTCTCCTTCCTGAGAGCTTCTTTTAAGTACTGAAAGGCCACGCTGAAGTCTCCTGGAGCCTTCTCTTAATCAGTCTGTACAGCCCCAACCCTCAGCTTGTCCCCATAGCAGAGGGATTCCAACCTTCTGAGCATCACTGTGACTTCCCTGGATCCACACCAACAGCTGCACATCTTTCTTGTGCTGTGGGTTAAAAAATCTTGCCTTCTTGTGTTCTTGATTAAAAAATGGTCCTCCTGGCTCTGTTTTAAAACAAGATCCAGCTCAAAAGTAGAACTAGTGTTTGTAGATATGAATTTGTGATGTAAGTAGGGGTGAAATGAGTGGATGTGAAGATTTAAGAAAAAGCCTTTAACATATAGAAGGAGAGGTGATATGAAAAGTGGTAACACTTCGATTTGTACATTACAGATTAGTGAACTGTAAAGAACAAAACATAGACATTCACTTTATTAAAATGTTTGCATTTTAGGCGATCCGATTCATTCTCTGTTCTGATTCACGACAAATATGTGATCCACTGCAGTGTTCAGTTTTACAGCTTCTATCACCCACTCACTGGAAATGTGGGGGCCGTGGGCAGTCTGATCTGCTGCTGATAAGGTGGTTGGCAAAACTGCCCACAGCAGAGGTGTTGAAAGTAGATAATCTTCAAGATCCCTTCCAACCCAAGCCATTCCATGATTCAATGATTTATGTCGTACTTGAATTCACCTAATATTTCATTACCCAAGAACAATTAGATGGAGTCAGCTCAAAGATCTGCCTGGTGCAATCTTTTGTACTATCTTTATTTGGTTCCCCTTTTGCTTTTGATGGTCACACTATCCCAAGGTAACAAGACTACGAATTTTAATGTTGCGTTGCACGAAGATGTGCTTCCTTCTCTTTCTTTGTAATCCACTGCTCAGTAACTCCAGTGCGTGTCCTTTATTCTTGAGAAATAATGAGTTAGCCTTTCCGTATACAGAAATAAATCTATGCCTGTTCCAGTTGCCTTTTACTGGCACTATTCTAATTTTATTGCATCCTTGGGAAGAAGAATAATATAACTTGAGTACCCCAAATTATGATCAAACACAAAAAAAACCCAAAAAACAACACAACAGATTCACCATTGTTTGATGAGGCAGTGTGTTTTATTTAAAGAGAAGTGTGTATCACCTCGTACATCTGCAGTGAAGCAGTTCCTGTCAGATATATACATTTGCTGGAGGGCTCTGTACAACCTGTTGGAAAGTATAGTTCATCAGAGGCTACTTGGGGTGGAGATAAGAGAAGAAGAGGTTGTTTGCTGGAAGGAAGAACTCAGGCTTTTTGTTACTTTTTTTGTTCTGTCTCATGCGTATCTCTTTTGGGTCCCTTTTATTTCATGTTCTTCCCAGCTATGTTGACCGGAGTCTGTTGGTTACCACAATCTTGAAACTTCTTATAGGACGTCCTCATGACAGGCACTGGGAGCAAGAGGTGGACAAGGAGAAGACAAACTACTTTGCCCGATGCAGCTGATGAATTTACACAGTGAAAAAGCCACCTGTTCGTCTTTGACTCATTCAACAAAGAAGTCACGTCAAATACTAACTTGAAAAATTCCTGGTAAGTGATTAAGCCCTACAACAATAGCATATTTCTGCCTTTTGACGCTGCCAGTAACCACAGGCACACTCACTTTGATGCTCTGAGCTCAGGAGTCAATTTAAACAAGAGCCAGAGGAATTACCCCAAACATATTCATGCGAAAGGAGATTCTTTGTTTTGGTCTTTAGTTACCCTGGGAATCTTCACATACAGTTTGAGATCTCAAAGAGTTACAGCTAAACTAAAACAATTTAATTACAAAATCACACTGGGACAGCGTACTTTCCTGGAACTTGCCCTGATTTAAACCAGCAAAGAGCTCTGGTCCTGCTGAACAAAGTCAGACATAAATGTGGATTTGTCTGTAGATGCATATTTGTCCGTTTTGCAGTTCTGCATTGTGCAGAAAGCAGAGTAGACAACAACACTGGAGGTCTTTATATCCATAAAAATAAGCAGCAGATATTTTGCATAGAGGGTGACAGAGGGACCACATGCAGGCGCTTACTTCTAGACATCCCCACCTGATCAGCACAGCCCATTTGATCTCCTGGAGGACCCACATGATACAGGAAGCTTGCAGTTTAGAGGGAGATGTGTGGTGATAACTCCTTGTGATTGTCCTACCAAAATCACAAACGTCATCAAATCCAGCTTTATAAAGTAAGACCAGTGGTTTTTAGGAGAATCCAGGACTGAGTAGATGCGTTTGAGTTGTAATCCTATTTCATCTGCTAAGGTATGTAACTAAAGTAAATCAGTTCCCTTTGCCTTCTTTATCTGAGAAACAGAGGCAATGAGACTTATCTCCTAAGCAAGGCTGTTTCAGATCAGTGGGAGATAAACAGTATGTGAAAGCAACTTTTGTTATCCTGATTTAAGTCAGGCAAAGTACTTGTGATTGTGCACAGGGTTGGCAGAATGTCTCCTCTTTAACTCTTCTCAGTCAACTTTTGGGTACTCTGTAGAGACATCCAAGGTCAGGGGACGAGATCTGATGGAGCATTGGGTGTCTGTATTCACTGCAGGGAGTGGAACCACATGGCCTTACAGGTTCCCTTCCAACTCAAATGGTTCTGTGACTCTTTGATTCTATGATGGTCTTTGAGGCAATGTTGAGATTCGAAGACTTAGATGCATCAACTGTGTTCCTGGTGTGATTGCAGGAAAAAAAGCACATGGCTATCTTAATTTGTTCTTTTTTTTCCCCTTCATATTGTTTATTAATGTAACGATTAACAGCAGCTTCAGTGGTAACAGCTTTATGTCTCAATTGTGGCAGAACTGAGCTGCGTCAACAACCATGGACAACTTCATGGCACCGCTGAGCGCCATCGGCGACCTCACACTTCAGCACAGCAAAGCAAAGTTCCTGCACAGCAGAGTGAGCGGACCCTCCCGGCGCAAACGGGAGTTCATGCCAGATGAGAAGAAGGACAACATGTACTGGGAGAAGAGACGCAAGAACAACGAGGCGGCCAAACGCTCGCGGGAGAAGAGGCGACTCAATGACTTCGCCATGGAGAGCCAGCTGGCCGCGCTCAGCGAGGAAAATGCCATCCTCAGGACGGAGCTGCTGGCCCTCAAACTGCGCTTTGGGCTCATCAGCCCCGATGCCAGCACCCAGCAGGGCCGCTCCCTGCAGGACTTCCTAGGGATTTATTTCCGAGGGCACAAAGGGCTCTCGCCGTTCCCTGAAGCGGAGCCCTTTGCTGGGGGTTCCTGCCTCTTCACAAAGAGCTTTGTGCCAAAGGTGCTGGAGCCGGCCGACTTTTCATGCAAAACCTTTAACCCATCTAGAAACTTCCTTGGCTGTGACTCAAAGCCAGTTTCTATGGACACACCTGGCCTTCACCAACCAAAGAGGCTCGATTCAGCCTTCAGACCCACAGTTTGCTCTCCTTTCCTCAATTACCACTGCCCAGACAAACATGTGTTCCATTTGCCTTTCCCAGGCAGTGCCTGCTTCTCATCCCCTTGTCCTGGTCTGACAGAGATGAGCAAGGAAAGCACCACGACTGTCTCAGATGAAGATGATGAGCAGCAAGTGCCCAAAACTTCTCCTCCACCCCCATGTAGCTTGCCCTCCCCTTCGGAAGATCACACAAAGGGCCGAAGCTCTTCAGCTCTGCCTCACAAACTCCGGATTAAGACCAAAGCCCTCGGAGGACAGTGACCATGGATCCCTCTGTGGGAGCAGAGACAACGTCTCTGGGAGCAGACATGATATATTCCAATCACATGAAGTGTTTGGAAGGAGGGGTGGGAGGGAAATGTCTTTAAAGAAGGAAGTAATTTTTTCTCTTTGGCATAAATGCTGAGGGAAGTTATAGGGCTGGGCTGCATCACTACAGCACAACTGCAGTTGGCCATGATGTCAGTCTTGCTGCGATGGACCTGCCAGACCCCATGGCTGCTGGTAAGCTTCAGTTTCACCTGGTTGCTCTACTTGCCAACCAAACAAAAACTTCATAGCATCACAGAATGGGTTGGAGGGGACCTTAAAGATCATCTCGTTCCAAGACCCAGCTGTGGGCTGGGTGCCCCCCACCAGATCAGGCTGCTCAGAATCCCATCCAACCTTGAAGTGTGAAGGGATGAGGGGCAGGAAGAGGCAAAGAGGTGGTGCCCACACCATGGAACACAATAGTGGCTCCACACCACTGCTACAGCTGCTGGGTGTGACCACCATTTTAATTCCCTTTGCTTTGTCATCACCTCCATCTTCACAAACGGGGATGAAAATCTAATTGTTTAACACTGGAAATTGTGGATGGAAAGAGTTTCACACCCTCCAGCTGTCTGGAGCAAGAAAAAGGAATAGCAATAAGAAGGCAGCAGATTCACACTGGCATGAACTGAGAGCAGAACCTGGTCCATTTCATCCTCACTTTGTCGTAATTTATCTTCAGAGGGAATGAACTCTTTTCTCTTTGACTGGAGACAGCGTGGTCCATAAGATACATTAATTTCCACTTATTTTCGTAACAGCTATTTTGGAGGACTATTATTATTTTTTGTTTCAATGAAAAGTGAAACATATCTTCATCCCACTTCTTTCCGTGTAAATAAGGCGTTTTCAGAAATAATACTTCCGTATTTGAAAATTGCTTTTATAAAACATTCTATTAACTTTAGATGAATTTTCCAATCCATTTTCTTATTTTGAAATTAATTACTTATAAAATAAAACCGCTATGTGGCACACTGTTCTCACTGAAACATCTGTGGGATGAGGACAATTGTCAAGCATTTTTCTAGAAAGCATTTTATAGATAATGAATAAATGCACCAATGAGAAGAGTGTAAAAGGAAGAACATTGATACGTGAAATGGGGTGTAAAAATCCCTCAAAACTGAGGGCCCTTATTGCTGGGAGCAGCTGGGAATGTTCAGCTTGGAAAAGAGGGGATTCAGCTGAGGGTGATGTGATCAATGTTTATAAATGCCTGCGTCATAGAATCATGGAATCACTAAGGTTGGAAAAGACCTCTCAGATCCCCAAGCCCAACCCCAGCCCATCCCACCGTGCCCTCTGACCATGTTCCTCAGTGCCACATCTCCACAGTTCTCAAACACCTCCAGGGTCGGTGACCCCACCACTTCCCTGACAGTCAGTGCCAATGCATCACCACTCCTTCTGAGAATGTTTTTCCTAATATCCAACCTGAACCTCTCCTGGTGCAACTTAAAGCCATTACCTCTCATCCTATCACTGCAAGGAAGGTGCAAAGAAAGCAGCCAATCTCTTTTCACTTGGAACACAGAGTTCCTTTCTGAACATCATGAAGCACTTCTGTGCAGGTTCCAAAGCAATGGGTTGCCCAGGGAGGCTGTTGGGTCTCCTTTGGACACAACCTGGACACAATCCTGGGCACTTTGCTCTGGGTGTCCCTGTTGGAGCAGGGGATGGATTAGATGGAGCCAGAAGTCTCTGTCAACCCCAACCATCTGTGATCTTGTAATGTTAAACACACGCAGTGGGATCTGGATTGCAGAGGCGTATCAGCACATTGTGCCTAATAAAAATCTGTTTCCAGAAGTGGTGTAAAGTGTATTGGCCAGACATTTGGGGAGCTGCCCCCTCTGGGAACAACTACCAGGACAGATATCCCCAGAGGAAAGTCCTGCACAGAAGGAGCACAGGTAGCTGTGATGAAGGGCAAGAATGAACCAGGTTGCGGGGCACATACCTTTACAATACCCCAACCCTTTTCCTTCTGTCCTTAGCTGCATGCTCACAGCAGAGCCCACAGCTCTCCACTCAGAGTCCTGTAACTGATGCACAGCTGATCTGCTGTTGGCAGGGCTGGCTCAGCAGCAGCCCAGTGTGCTCTTTGTGCTCTGGTCAGTGTGAGGAACTCAGGTCTTCTCACCTTCAGCCGCTGAGGTCAGAGCCCCGAGGTCGGCTGCGCAGCAGTGGACACAGTGCTACTGTGCCTTCTGGCATGGAGGGAAACCAGAGCGCTGCAAATGCTCTTCAGGTGCGAAACTTGACACAGTGATACTTGCAGATTAAAAGAAACCACAAGTGTGTTGATTTCCTGTACTATCCCCCCATCCTCTCTTCCCCTGAGAACAGCCCACAGCAAGAAAGTGGCTTCGGCATTACTTGGCTAGAGGAATCATCTCCCCCTGCTCCTGCATGGCTCCAAGCACTCCACACCCATCTCCTCTCAACCACTTCCTACTGTTGCTTGCAGCCCCTTCTCCACTTTGGGATTTGCTTCTTCTCCCCTCTGGGGCTGCAGGAGGAGAGAACATCCCCACTCCCTCCATTTCCCATTTGCTGCCTTGTTCCGCTGGTACCCAAAGAGATCCAGTCCTCTCCATCGTTTATCCCATCCCCAAAGCACATTTGACAATGCTCTCAAAGAATAGCCATTATTGTACTAATTGTTTCAGATAATGAAAACTGCAGGGCTTGCCTGGAATGGAACTGGTCTATTCTGCTTCTACTCCAACATAGAAATTAAATCATTAACCAGCCTTCGATACAAGGTAATTTCATGTCGTTTTCAAGCTGGATAAACACAGAGATGAGATTTACAAAAGAAAGCAGCACTGTATGTGCCTGAAGAGGAGGCAAGGGAAATATTTCAGGTTTTCTGGACTTTGGGTGCATAGGAAGGAGGCAGAGCACCCATCCACTGCCTCCGGCTCCATGCACCAGGGTTCAACTGGTTCAGCTCCACAACAGCAAATTTGGAGCTGACTCAAACTCTCTAAATTACAAAGGTTCGGAAATCAGAGCTGGAGATCGCAGAGAGGCTTTATGGCTAAAACTGGGTGTGGGTCCCAATTTTAAAATCGGGTTTGGGCAGCAAAGGAAAAGAAATAGTAAGTTTCTGCAGGGTCTGTTACAAGTATTGTTCACCTGCCATAAGAGATCACAGCCCCACAAACTTGCCATACCTCTTCAAAAATCTATTCTGGCTTTTTTGGGGGGAGGCATAGGTGCTGTCATCATGCATTTCAGGCAACATTTTTCACACCTTTGCAGTGGTAGATGGAGCGATGATTACAGAGCCTTCCCTTAAGAGTATGAGTTAATGATGACCTTTAGCTTAGGACAAAAAACTGAATCATTACTGAGGTAGGAAAAGTTAGCAATGACTTCTGGAAACAAACCCAGCATTCAGAATTCATCACTGTCTGGCACATTGTGTAGTTCTGAGTGTGCCTGTATGGGCAACACCTTTTTGAAAATATATTTTTAATTTAATCTTGGTCGTATTTGTGTTATTATAAAAGAATCAGAAAGGAAAATTTGATAACATACAAAACTATCAGCGTTAGCCATCTGCAGAAGGAGCTGCTCCCTGCTCTTCATCGTGACCCCTGCCATGGGCAGCTCAGACTCAAATGCCAACTCCATCTCCCACCCCCATTCCCAACCCCGACCCCGATCCCAACCCCAACTCCACCCAAGAGTATTCTTCTGACTTAATTCCATGTCAGTACCAGGGAGTCATTTATAAATAAGAGAACAAGTCCTTATATGGGAAAGAAAAAAACGGAGGTGTTGCTGGCTGGCATTTCCACCATCCGTAATGCCAGGTCATGTTGGCAGTATTGGTGGCAGTTGCTTCAGTTGCAGCTGATTTGCAATCCTCAGGATTGCAGAGGGCTCAGTGCCTTTGTAACTGCTGGTCAGGGGCAGCTCAAAGCTTGGGGGCTGTCTGCAGGGTGAGGATGCTTGAGAATGGTGGTGTTTGGATCCCATATCGCTCCAGTGCCTTCCTAGGGATGCTCTCACAATTGTGGTGAGTTTCTGGTTCTGGACACTGGGTTTAGAGCTGGGTTTTATTGTTTCCTGTTCAAAGGGATTGTGTGGCAATAGATTTCAGTGACCACAGTGCTTCTGTTCCTTATTTCTCACTGGTCTTATCAGCCACATAAAATCTGCTTCTGAAGTGAGCTGTGGGCTGTCCTCTGAGCTGCCTGGATTGCATCTCTATTTTTTTTTCCTGCTGAAGAGCCTACCCCAGGTAAGAGTTGTCCTTATGCTCATATCTAGCTGTTCTCACCAACAGCAGAGCTGACTCTGAAGGCAGGTCAGAAATAAGGCAGTGCTGGGATTTAGCTCCGTTTTGATGCAAAACGCTTGAGGAGCCGTTGTGCAACTTCCCAGTGCCAACAAATGTCTTTGTTTGTGCGCAGTTGTGCTCAGATGAAGTGATAATTAAAGAGGCATCCTGTGTGTGCAGGGAATCTGTGTTTACTCTGCTCCCTCCCAGCTCCTATCTTTCTCTTATCAGCACCGCAGTCTTTCAAATGCGTGATCAAATACGCAGGAAAAGAAGAAAAAAGAGAAAAAGAAAGTACAACCCATACATTGCCCCGTGAATACAGTGTAATATACGCAACAGAAGAAGTGTGAACACACTAAGCTATTCATCTTTAGGCTGCCTTTCTGATACCAGTTCTTCTGAAGACCACAACCTTTCATTTCTCGCACATAGCTTTACTCATACCTGATAAGTGTGCTAAAACATCAGAGGGGACTGGGGAGGTTTGACAACTCCGCAAC
This sequence comes from Lagopus muta, assembly GCF_023343835.1. Lineage (NCBI taxonomy): Eukaryota > Metazoa > Chordata > Aves > Galliformes > Phasianidae > Lagopus > Lagopus muta. Next base: position 2,970,442 of record NC_064458.1, on the reverse strand, counting down.
CTCAAAGAAACAAACTACTCAAACAGCAACACTCTAGGATGAATAAAGCTTGACTGACTCTATTTTTATTTATTTTAGTCTTAGCAGTTCTGCTGTGGAAGGGCTGGGTGTGGATAAATGAGCAACTAGCACAAACCTGTGCCCGAATTCAAGCTTCATCCCAAATCCTCCTGATTTGTGTCCCAGGACTGCATTTCCCAGCACCACTGCTTTCCTCCAGCTCTGCTGCCCATAGCCACAGCAGTTCTGTTTTCTCTATTCCTGCTTCATTCTACCAAAAAAGCTTTGCTCAGTGATAACTGCATCTATTAGCTTGGGCTAAAGTGTGAGCAAACTCCCACAGAACCCCTTGAAATGCCTTTTATTTTTTATTTTTTTTTTTTTTGAGGGTAAAATCCCCCAAATCTCCCCCAGTGCTCACATCTGTGTTAAGCTAAACCTGGAAGCTGTCCACATCTTGTTCACACCATCGCCACATCTGGCACACATCTGGAAAGGTTACTGCTGTGCAGGGGTCAACCTGCAAGAGCTGCTTTGGTCCTACAGCTCTCAGCTTTTTGGATGTCTGGCCATAAAGTTTTGCTGCTGTGCTGCCTTTTGCACCCATAGTGAGAGGGGGGTGCTACCCAGGCAGAGAGGGAGCCCTGTAAAGTTTAACACTTGCATTTGGTTTTCACATCTACAAACCCAAAATGTTTGGTGGTGACTCACAAAGCATGGAAGTGGTTACACTGGCTGCTGGGAGTCACTCCTATGGAAGGGATCAGAAGATACCATTGAGGTGGAAAAGCTCTTATTGATCCCATTCTATTTCCTACACCAAACAGTGCTGATGCAGCAAACTAGATGTGGTTTCTTGGTCACCCTGAGCTGGATTTGGAGGGAAAATGTTAATGCTTTTTCCTTTTAAGGAGTATGAAATGCAGATACGCTAAGTTGTAAGGTTTAAGTCATTTAGGTCTGTAGTAACCTTATTTATTCAGCTCTTAAGGAAGTGAGGAATAGGGAGCATTATTGCTAGGGCAGCTCCAGGGTCCCATGGGTGGAGGCAATGCTGGAAGTGTGGGCTGTCCCAGTCCCCTTCGCCCCTGCCCTCCCTTGGGAAGTTCTGGTGGGTCCCAGAGCTCCCTCTGTGCCTCAGCAAAGCACCGCACAGCTCAGCCCGCTGAGCACACTCTGACCTCCAAACACCAGGCAGCGCAGATGAAGGATGAAGATATGATTTGGGGGATGTTAGAGCCAGCTGCAGCACGAGCACCAGTGAGCCTGAGATGCTTTGGGCTATGTGAGGACACCTCATCACCTCCAGTATTTGGGAAAATCCTTCCCGGGCACGGGGCAGCCCTGTGTGTGACTCACAGGGAGGTTTTGCTGCTGGGGAATGTTCCCACCACCAAAGCATTGCAATGCATCAGCAAGCAATGGCCAGGGCTTTGCTGGGGCAGAGGGAACACAGAGTGAAAGGGAATAGAGCGCAAAGGCCGTGTGTAAAGGTTAATACTTGCTCTGGGCAGAGATGAGCAAATATCTGTGCTCTTAAATAGCAGTTGCTGACAAGGTTGTCTGGCAGCTGTTTGGTTTGTTTTTCTTTCTAAAAGACCAATAATTTCCCTTTTTTTTCCACTTTACTCATTCACACAGTTAAAACAGGGAGTCTGATGAACATCCTTTTGAGATCTTGGGTTGTCACCACCTTCCCAGTGCGGTAGCATTAGTTCACACCTCCCACGCTCAGTGCCTTTCTTTAATACAGTAGAAAAACCTGGGCACTGCATCAGAAGGAAGATTAAGGCAGAAAAATACTTTCCGCTAATTTACCACAACATTTTGACTAACCTCAAAATCTTACCATTGTACCTTACCATCTCACCTCTCTGAGATGCATGGTTGGGGGGGCTTCACGCTCTGCTGAAGGTGTGTGGGGATCTGTGGGGCTCATTCACTGCATATTCACTCTAGGTCACTAAATGGGTGACCAAGGGCTGCTGGCACCATCGAGATAATATGCTATGCACGTGCCATGGTTGCCCAAGGAGGTGGATGCCCACATCCCTGGATGCATTCAAGGCCAGACTCTGGCTCTGAGCAGCCTGGTTTGGTGCTTGGTGACCCTGCCTGTGGCAGGGGTGCTGAAAGTAGATGATCATTATGGACCTTTTCAACCCAGGCCATTCTATGATTCACTCTGAGGGTTGTGCTCAATGTCAGAGTCAGAATTAGAGTGCTGTTCCTCTTTTAAGCCTTTAGCAAAAAAATGTTACAGGAAGAAAGTCAAGAATTTGGCATTTAACTGATGCTGGGGTGCTCTGTGTTTCTCTTTTCAGCTCACAGGGGACAAATCTGCAGCGCACACATGGGAGTGGAGTTTGCAGCTGCACAGGGCTAACAATGCACACACACTGCCTGAGGGTTCAGCCCCATCCTGAAGCCCATCCCTGCTGGGGCAGGAGTGCTGCTATCAGCTCAGAGGAGCTGCTCACTCCTCCCAGGCACCTGGCATCTGTGGCCTGGGTTTCTAGTGAGATAAGAACTTGTTTTCTCCGGAAAGTTTCAGGGGAAATGAAGTAGTTAGTTTGAGTCAACACGAGAGCCAAATATTCTTTGCTTGTCAGAAAGCCGTGGGAAAGTGCCCTGCAAGATCCTGTGTCCCCAGTGTGTGCCTGCAGCATCCCTGAGCCATCCTCAGTGTCCCTGCAGCATCTCTCCTGCATCCTTGCAGCATTCCTCCTGCAGCATCCCACACCCCTCCCACAGCTCGATGCAGACCAAGCAGCCCCAAAGAGCCACGGGGTAACAATGAGATCAGACTGGGTTTGTCCCATGGCCTGGGGCAATAGGAAACTACCACCAGCTTAAAAACTGGCACCAAATCCTGTGTCAGCTTCCAAAGACCTGGGGAGTTTCATGCAATCTAGTTAAATTTAGCATGATTTCTCTCAGGTGCTGCTTAGGGAAGGATTGGTGCTGAACTTGTTAGTATTTGTAATCTTTTCTGTGGCTTCTGATCCTCACTGCAGCATTTGTGTCCACAGCTGGGGACAAAGTCACGAGGAAAGGAGCAGCCCCTTAGGCACAGTGGGGGAGCAGGGAGAAGGGGGGCTGCTCCTGGCTCCCAGCTTGTGGTGATGGAGTGGGAGCTGCAGCTGTGACTTGGAACCCTCAGCCCTATAAAACCAAGCAGGGGGACAAATTTCACCCAAAGAGTGAGTAAGGGTGGGAGCTAGCATTTCTTCTCTGTGTCTTCCCATTCCCCTCTGCCCCCAACAGTCCAATTGCAAGCCATGTGGTCCAGGTAGGAAAAATCACTGGGGTGGTTTAGGAGGGAGGCACTGTGGGTTTTGGCTTTGGTTTCTGCCCTATTGGGCAGCTCTGAGCACGAGTGCATTTGGGTGGGTTGGTTGGTTCGTTTAATTTTGTATTATATAAGTGCTAATGGCTTTTCATGGCCCCAAGTGACAGCAAAGGCTGCAACTGTGTGTGAGGGAAACAGGTGGCTTCTGCTTGGTGCCAAGGCTGTGGCTGCAGAGCTCTTGTGCAAATCACAGCATGGAGCTCTGATAGCAGAGGAACCCGATCTGATGTGGGACCCCAATGGGCAGCGTGAGGTGCACGGTTGCAACATGGGGATGGCAGACAGTGAGCAGGGATGGGAGAATAAGGGGTTCAGGGCAGGATTTGATGCCTTCCCATGGGGCTGCTGCTTGTGCTGTGGTGTGTGTGCTAAGCAGCACCTGCAGCTGAGTCTGTGCATTTACCCTAACAGCCCTCAGCTGGGACCATGTGGGGCTGGAAGGTGACTGTAATCAGGTGGTACAAAATTATTTATTATTGCTTGGTCTGTAGCTGTGATAAAACTGCACCAATGTTTCTTGCTGGCTTTGGGGTGTCATTTCAGAAGTATTTCTGGTGGACGATGTGTGGCCCTACCTCATAGTACTCATCACGGCGGATCCAACATGACTGGAAGTTGCAGAGTGAGGCGAGGATGGATCCTCCTGTCCACGCTGCATGTCGCCGCAGCTCTGAGCCCCCCACCTTCATAGTAGTGCTGAATGGCAGGTGACCCAGGAGCTCATTGCACAGCCTCTTCTGTAGCCCTTTGAAGAGCGAGGAGCCCCCACACAGGACAATATTGGCACACATGGTGGGTGTGATTTCCTCTGGGAGCTGCGCAACGCTCTTCTGCACTGTCTCCTAGATCATAAAATCATAAAGGTTGGAAAAGACCTCTAAAATCCAACCACCCACCTATCACTAATACTGCCCACTAAACCATGACCCTAAATGCTACATCTACCCTTTTCTTAAACACCTCAATGGAAGGTGACCCCACCACCCTTCTGGGCTGACAGTACCAATGTTGGAGTGTTCCTTTTGAGAAGTTCTTCCTAATATCCAACCTGGATGCTCACAAAGGAATCTCCCCAGCTGGACGGAGGGTTGAAGAGCACCTCTGGGCACTGGAAGCGCTCCTTGCTGAGGGTAAGCATCATCCCATTGGGCAGGGAAATATCCATGGTGTGGGAGCTGGGTGGGAGGAGACACTCGCTTTGGAAGTCATCAGCAATGTAGCAGCATGCATGCTTGATGCCCTCCACCATGTGGATCATCCCCTTGCTGAGCACTTGCCCCATGTCCTCCAGAAGAGTTGAAAGATACCATGTAAGGCACCGTCCTGCCACGTCTGTCTGACTGGAGTTGCATGCCATGCTCCTGCCCTCCAGCACCGGCACGACACGGGTGGCCTCGTGGCCCATATCCAGCACCAGAGCACTGATCTTGCCATATGCATAAGCAGAGAGGACCGACTGAGGGGCAACAAAGAGACCCGGAGTGCCCAGCACCTCGAAAGCCACCTCTGCCATGTTCTCCCGGCTGCTGGTGGGGCTGAACAGTGGCTCTGTGAGGAGCAGCGCGTGGTCCTCAGGGTTCACCCGGAGCTCATGTTCAAGGAGGTACTTCCATAGGCTTTCAGCTGCCTCCCAGTTAATGATGAAGCCATTGTGCATCACCTCTGTGGTTTTAGTGTCAGGGTACAGCAATGCCTCCTCTCCAATAACCACCCTAGCCCTGGCTTCTTCTGAGCTCATACAGTGGCCCACCAGGGTGCTGACCTCAGCGCTGGGGGAATGGTATCCAGAAAACCCTGCTCTGCAGCTCCTTGTGCCCATATCAATCACAATTGGACCCATGCTCGGGCCCTCGCTGCTGGAGCAGTTGACAGTACTGGAGGAGAAGCTGCTGACGGAGCCTAGCTCCAGCTCATCTGGGTGGCACTGATGGAGTATAAAGATTGAGGAATAGTTCTCTGTCTGTAGAGAGTCCCCATCTTGGGAAGGCCCCATCCCACCTTCCTGTGGCCTCTCCATCTCAGAACATTGCCTAGGAAACAGAGCTGGGCAGTAAATTCCCCTGAGTGGGCTTGGGCAGAATCTGCCAAACTGTGACATGCTGGAGGGTACTGTGACATCATCCAGGCTGAGCTGTGGCAGCAGGGGAGAATGCCATGCATGGCATCTAAAGGTACTGGCTACTTTCTGGCAGGAGTGTGGGGACAAAATGAGGATGATGCCCATCGCCAGCTCACACCAGTATGTGTGTTTTGGGGAGGGGTTGTGGTCTGCTCTAGAGCTTGCTCTGCTGTTTCTTTAGTGCTGCTTGGCCAGAAACCAGTGTCTGGGGGCATCCCTCGTGGTACAGTGTGACCAGAGCAGCAGCTTTGTGGTTACACACGCAGAAGGAAAACAGCTCCATGAGTCTTTGTGCTTATACATACCCAAGGAAAGCAGCCCTGTGCTTCCTGCTGGGCTCAGCACTCACAGAAGGCCCACAGTGGAGCTGCACTGTGGGCATGAAAGCTGATGAAAAGATGCATTGCATCAATGCTCCTCCTCATGCTGCTGTATTGAGCAAACTGCAGTGTGAGAAAGCTGCAATGTGAGAATGGTTTCTTCATTTTCTTTCTCTTGCTGCCCCCTAAAGCTAGTGGGTTTTGCTGGATAGGAACAGGTGGGCCTTGCAAAGCAAAGAGGAACCAGATCCAGCAGTGGCTTGGAGGGAAGTGTGAGTTTGTTTCTTGAGGGAAGGTTGGAGCAACGCCATTCAGTGCTGGTGGTGCCGGTGTTTCTCATTTTGTCTGCACCAAGCTCATGGAATCTCATGGAGCAGGGTGGGGGAAAAGGATGATGAGGGACAATTAGCAGCAAAGCAATGAAGGGGATGAGCAAGAAAGATAAAGCCAACCTAGAGTCAGGTGCTGCCTGTGTGCAGGGCAGGTGGTCTGGATATGGCAGTGGCTGGGGTGGCTTGGGGAAACTGAGTTCTTGTCTCCATTGAGGACCAAGAAGGATGGGAACATTGCATGAGTAGTGCTGGGGATGGGAGTTTAGAGAGGAGCCTGGGTGATACCCAAATGACTTTCTGGTGACTGTTTCCATAGCCAGCAGAGAATTTTTGTAAATGAGGGCACAAGTGAAGAAGAGTTGCTGAGAAAAGCAAGGAGACGCAGATGAATCTTGTCATTGTAGTTCCTTGTCTGCAGTGTTCAGCATCAAATGTTTAAAGAGCTGAAAAGGAGGCTGATGCACTGTCTATTATGGAGCAGCAGTTACCAGGGCAGTGTTGGTGAGGTCTGGATGGAACATAATAGAGAAAGAGAGAATGTGGATCTTCCATGGAGTTAGGATGAACGTGAGGACAGAAATGCAGAGGAATGGCATTTGCACAATGCAGGAATGGGACAGTAGGGGGCAAAGATGTTGCTGGGAGGAAAGGAGCTGAGGCTGGCCTAGGGCATGACCCTGCTGCTCAGCTGGGGCCCTGCAGACTAATCCCCACCACAGGGAACGGGTGGTGCCCCATTCCAGGAACTGTGCAGTGCCTGAGGCCAGGTCATGGCCAGGGCTGGGCTGCCTGTGTCACTATGAGCTGCTGTGGGCTCTAGTTGTGAACCACAGCTCCATAGCAAACGTAGGCACAGGTCCAAGCAAAACAGGGAGCGCATTGTGACATCATGCAAGGATGCTCAGCAGTGCCATGGTGTGTGCAGGTCACTTCTTCTTAGGAAGCAGGCCCACAGAGGGTATCAGCCATCCCCATGGCATGCTCAAGCTGCTGCTGCTCTCTTAGCTTCCTTTCTGCAGCTCTTCAGTAAGGTATCTGGACTGGTATCAAATGCCCTTGGCTGCCTTGGTGCTCCTTAAGTGTATTTCAGCTTTGTTAACTGCAGCATGGCTTTTAGGGGCTGGGTGGAGGAGACTGGCAGGACTGGGTTTGGATGCTCTGCCCATGGTGGCAAAAGTTAGTAAGGTTGGATGTATGATGCATGCCCTGGTTTTCCAGGGAGCACTGGTGGCTGAGCCAGGGAGAGGGGAATGCTTGACATGTCCAGCAGTGGCTCCTTCTGCAGAGGACATGTCTGCAGCAACACCTCAGGAAATGGAGTAGCATGGTATTGCTGGGATGGTTTCTTGGCTCTCTGGAGTGCCCTCAAATAGGTCAGAGAGTGTTAAGTGCTGCTATGCTGCATCTAAACTAAGGTTTTTCTGAATTACATCAGTGTTTGTAACTTGCTGTGGTACAGGAAAGTTTGTCCCAGTGCTCTCAGGTCTGTACTGGACCCAGGGTGCTGCCAGGAGCTCCATGGGGACAATGCAAGGTTTTGTCCCAGTGGCTGCATGGGGCAGCAGTGCCAGCACAGGGGCTGCTGATGTGTTCTCTAAGACAAGTGCCAGCCGCTCCTGGTCTCGGCAAAGCCCTGGGAGAGGAGCAGGAGGTGGCAGAGCTCACAGCACTGCAGCAGCTCTGCTCTGTGGGCACAGCATTTAAAAAAAGAAAACTCAGCACCTCTAGGAAATGGCTCTACAAAACAGCAGTGTGGTGCGTGCTGGCTGCCACATCTCCGCACCCTGCGCTGTCCCACTGTTTGCATCCCTTGCACCTCCTTGGGTAGAGGGAGGGGGATGCTCAGGCACGGCAGGGACATGGGATGTGGGGAAGATGTGGGATAGAGCCTTCAAAGCTGGAGCTGGAAAGTCCTTTGCTCACAGCTTTGCTATCGCGGCTGCTGTCACATGTGGGTGGCACAGAAACCTGCAAAGTCTTTCACAAGCTGCTGCAGAAAGCTTTTAAGCTGGTGATGCTGACATAATCCTGGGTGCTTGAAAACCTTTGTTTGATCAAGCAAAAAGGTTTCTATTCCTCAGGCTCTGCTGTGCAGTGAGGAACCTGACCTGGGAGGTAAACCGGTCCAACCTGCCCTGAGGAGGTTTGCTTTGAAAGTAAAAAGGCAGTTTGCATGGAAACCTTGCCTGCAGTGGAAGGATTAATGACTAATCGTGGTTTCATTAACTCTAGTGCTTTCACTTTCAGCACAGAGTCTAATGATAGCATTGAATAATTACCTAGAGATCAGCACCACCTCCCTCTGTGCTCTGCAGCAAGCTGTGGTGCTCTGAGCTCATGGGCACTGCTGTGGTTGGAAGGGCAGGAAAAGTCCCAGTGTCCATAAAGGTGACATCAGGCCCTATACTATGGGATGTTTAATCAGAGATCTTGATGGGACAGATGCATTTTCTGGTTTGGGATGAAACTGTGTTGTTGGCAATTTCCCATAGTATGAAAATAATTGTGGTAAGAATGCAAAGATTTACCCCAAGACAAGAGAAAATGCTAAACATAATTTATTAAAGAAACATTTTTCTAGTATTTGTAAACATTTTTCTTTCCTTCATGAACGGATGACAGGACTGTGAAGACAATACTTCACCTGTTCTGTCAATGGATTTTTGTGCCCAGATGTGGGAAGAACACACCGTACATGCCCTGCTGAACCTGGTACAGATCTGACTTTCTTCTTAGGCAAAAGACAATCTGGTGGAAAAGGAATAACGTTAATGGGGAGAAAAAAAAAAAAAGCAAAAAAAAAAAAAAAAGCTTGCAAAAAGGCAAATTTCACTAAACAGACCCAAACCACCCTGCCATAAGATGTCCTCTGTCTGACAGATGGAGGGACTTGGTGAAGGAGCCATTTGCCAAGGCTGCACAGGCAGAAGCCCACACAGTCCCTAGTTTTAAATCTGAGCTGTTTCTTCTCAATCCTGCTGTCTAATTTTTACTCCTGAACCTCCAAGGGTAGGAATCCATGTTCTCTGCAGACTGAGCAAAACAAACACAGCTGCTGATGAAACTGTACTATTAAGAGAGTGTCTCCTATTTAATAAGTATCAGTGAGCAAAAAGGGTCTTCTCTGCAGTTTCCTAAGGGATGCAGCTGGAATGCAATCCAACAGTGCTGGTACAGGCTGTGTTAAGAGCATTGAGAACGAAATTCTGGATCTGATTACCTATAGGTAATTTTTTCTATATTCCTTTATCAGCAACTTGATTATTCTGAACAGGATTGAGGTTGAAGAGGGGTTTTGTAGGAGATTCTCTATTCAACCTGCTTGCACCTCTTTTTTTTTTTTTTTCCTGCAAAATACTCTGGATCTCACTTGTGATCTACTGCCTCCTTCCCTAGAGATCAGTTTAGCAAGCTATAAATATCCTTCCCCATGCTCATGTGCACAAATTTGAGAAACCAGACAGTAACTGGAGTAGGATTTGGCATGGGGTTTGCTGTAGCTGTGTGTGTTGGGGCTGTGCTCCCACCGTGCTTCCTGTGGCTGTCTGACAGTCCCTCCTGCAGCAGCTCAGATCACTGGACTCTCTTATAGCCAGAAGAGAGGTATGAGAGCAAAAGGGCAACTTACCAGGAAGCATAACAACAGGAGGAGAATGAACCCAAGCAAGGCAAAAACGCAGATGAGGATTATTGCCCAGAACTGAAGCTCTGCAGAGGCAAAATAGGAGCACATCAGTTTTGTTTTGTTTTGTTTGGACGTGTAGCTGTTTTACCTTGGACAGAAAGAGATCTTGCCCCAAGGCAGTTCAGAAGTGCTGTACAACCAGGTGAGGTAAAATCACTAGAAGGCTGCATCTAGCCCCTCCTTGGCCACAGAACAAACACGCCTTTGTGGTGTTGAGAATGGCAAGGATGTACAAAAACCCAGATCAAATGGAATGAGGGTCTAAGGAGGTACAACTTCAAATGCAACTCAGGGAGCACTGGAGCCCTCAGATGGTTTCAGGGGTGTACAGAGAGACAAAATTTGTCTCCTGGACCCCTCCAGGGTGAAAACAGGGCTCAGTGCCAGCAAAACTAACTGTAATTAGCTGTTGATGGTGAAAGGAAAAGCAACTTTTTCCGAGCACTTCTTTTTCCTGTTTACTGTTGGTAGTGAAGCTACGGCTGTGCTCACCTCCCAAGACTCCTGGATTTTTGGGCTTTTCCATAGGTCCTAATTCCATTCAAACTAAGTCATACTAATTTACTGTAGCTCAAATGTTTGGTGGCTTTAGGGTGAGTCACTCTAAAAACAAAAACACTCACCAGATCTTTTGGAGTCTTGTTCTGCTGCTGAGGGCGAAGAGTAATCTGGAAAAGAAAGGGTGGGACAGTTGAGAAACAGAGCACTACAGAGGTGACAAAAACAAAAGTAACAAAAGTTCCTGCAAAGTCATCTTGGGAGCACTTGCCTTCAACCACTAAACTCTGCTCATCCAGCTCATAGGTGGGGCCCAGCTTGGTGAACCCATCTGTCAAGCGTTGCAGCTCTTCATACACCTCTTGCTTTTGTAAAGTCCTTAAGAAGGGATCATGTGTGAATTTGCAGACAGAGGTGATGCTTGTGTAAGGTTTCCCATGGACTGGCCTGGAGGATGAAAACCAGAATCATTGTTATGGGACAAGAAGAAAGAAGCACAGAGCCGAATAGAATTAGGGAGAGGGATTCAGCCTCAGATTCATGCTTGTGGATAGCTATGTGATGTTTTGTGATCATAACTCAGTTTTTTTGTAGTGTCAGCTGGGTGAGAAAGGCACTTGTATAGCCTTGGAATCATCAGATCATTCAGGTTGGAAAAGACCTCTAAGGTCATCCAGTCCAACCCCAACCCATCCCACCATGCCCTCTGCCCATGTCCCTCAGTGCCACATCTCCATGTTTCTGAACACCTCCAGGGACAGTGACCCCACCACCTCCCTGGCCTGTGAAATACACCCAGTGTCTCAATCCCAGGCATTTCTAAGATAAATCAGCTCATCTTTTTTTTTTGTTTGTTCCTCCAAAGAGATGGTGAAGAAGATAAAGTAGATTTAAATCTCAGGCCAGTCAGTTATCATGACATATTTGTGAATATGTTTAATTTTTAGCTTATTTGAATAAGCCAAATGAGAGAATGAGTGTATTTTATGTGTCATCAAGAGCACAAATATTGGCAACGAGGCATAAGCACCATGGCTGTGGCTCTGAATGCCATTTCTGCTTAAATACTCTTTCTGATGAAACGTAAACACTTCCAAAGTAGGTCATACCCAAAACTCTCCACGGTACAGCCAGCAAAGTAGTTCTTCATGCTACTATTTCTGAATACATTGAGCTGATGGGAAGAAACAGAACAGTTGAGAAAAATGAGTAAATTTAATGCATCTTTAATTTGGACAGGGAAATCATTCCAAGCTATTGCTGTTAACTTACCTCTTTCTCAATTTTCTCTTTGTTCTCTTGGTACATCTGTGACCTGGAGTCCTGCAGTTCTGGGGAGTATGGGAGGTTGGTGATTCTGAATTTTAATCTGAAGCTTTCTTTCTCAGACTTGAGAGGTGTTTTGTCAGTTGCTGCTTGAATTGCTAGTTCCAAGCCTGGAAAGTGAAAGAGTTAGGATAAACTCAAAGAGAAATGGAGGTTCTTCTGCCAATCAGTGCAGAAGAAGGTGCTTGGAAGGCTTAGTTGGTAAAATGTGATGAAGTTAATAGAGTGAGTTGCACTGGGATCTGACAGCAAGTTCCCAAACTACCCTTTGAAATACCAATCTTTCTGCAATATACTAAGCCAGTCAGTTCTTCAGGAATTATATATTTGGAAAAAGGTAGATCTGTTTATTCCTCAGTGCTTGAAGTTATGGTAAGTAGTTATCACTTCACTTTTTTCTTGCTTAGCATTGAATAGTCACAGGAGCAATTGAGGACTAAAGGATAGATTGATCCAGACTGAATGGGTCAAAAAAAATGGCTAAACTCTGCCCTCTGTTCAGTAGTTCAGCTTAGTAATAGACTTTTCCCCACGTTAGAGAAGAAAATGGGGAATTCTGTGGCAATGAGATGATCTGAATGGAAACAGGGCAGCTGAGATTTAAACATACCATCTACTGAGAATTCTTGCAACTGATAGCTGCTTCCCAACCATAGTCCAGTTGTATTTGAAGTCCCATTCTGAAAAGCCTTTTCAACCACAGCCCTGTTGATGCTGGGCTCTTGCTGGAAGAAGCAATTGCAGTCAACCACTATGGATCCAGCCCTATGGACAGAAACAGAGCTTCTGAGTTAAAAATCTACTGACCAATGTGAGAGTCTCTTGTCCAAGCCTCTTCCCATGAAAGCAGGACGCTAGAGATGTGCCCAATGCTCTCTTTTTAAAAGTAGCAGAGTTCAAGTTGGGAGGAGGAAGGCAGAAGGGTACAGAGTCACCCTTCAGACCTCATTTTTAGGGGGTAAAATTGCTGATGGCAATCAGTAAATACTGATCTGGGGATACCCTACAAAAATCCTGACTGAGTCTGAGTTTGCATCAGTTAAGAAGAATTCAAACTGATGAATTCTAGGAAGCTGATAAGGCATGAACCAAATTGTTAATGGACAGGTAGAATTCTGCAAAGGACAGTACTTGGCTGCTGGGGAACAGTACTAGGGGTTGCAATCTTGTAAACCTTTTAAAATAAAGTTATATTACAGACCTTAGTCTTGTGATACTGCAGTTTAGGAACTGGTCTTGCAGGTTGCTCTGATGGTACAATTGGTTCAGCTGAAAGAAAAATGTCACGTTAAATAATGAGTTCTGGAGCTCTGGTAGATGCTTTAGGGCAGCAGGAGGGCCTGTAGATGTGGAACAATGTTATATTTTTTTTCTGAATATGCCTTCTGTTGCTGGGGTCTGACTTCCAGCTTGGTAGTCCATTTTGTCTTATTTAGACAAGCTGCCACTGTTAAACTGTGCAATTCATTGACTGATGGCTGTCATCTTGATCCATATTTCATGGACAAAACAGACTGGGATCTCAAAGCACAGAATGGTATGACTTCATTTAAAAAGCAAAAGCTGCCTAAGGCTTTGTCAGGTATGTTGATGGATTGGTGATGAAGAGAATCCGTTCCTTTCTCAGCAATTTATTATGAATGTGCTGACTTCTGAGTTGGTGACTATGTGACTACAGTGCTGAGTAAGAGTACATTTAAATTTCATGGTGCACGGATGGAGGCTTAAAACCACATGTAAACTAAAAAATTTAACTGTCTGAAAAGCCAATCTCATTTTTTAGATTCTAGAAAATTTTGTTCCCAAATGTGTTTGTTTTTTTGCTTTTTTGTTTTTTGTTTTTTGTTTTTTAATTAAGCAAACAGTAGTTTAAGTAAATACGCAGTAGTTGCTGCAAAAGTTGAACAGTGCAGATATGGTGGTATTTGAACTGCAGCTCCTTACCTTTTTGCTGATGCTTTCCAGTGCTGCTTTGTATTCTGGAGACTGAGAGTCTGGGTTAGTTAAGTTTTCACTGACTATTCTAAAGCTCAGTTTGTATCCTGTTATGGCTGGAGCTTTATTCAAGACAGGCTTTCTGGTGGTAGCTGTGTCTGTGAGGTGGAAACCTAAATTAAAAAAAGGTAGAGTGCTTTTATTTTTACAGCAGATCTATGCACACCACAAAAAAAAAATGTGGGTACGTCCATGTTTAGTTCATATGATGTAACAGTGATGTTGTGCAGGAATTTGTATGATTTAAGGGATGCAAGTGCTCTTAGACCAGCAACAACATGTTGGCTTTTTTTTTTTTTTTTTTTGCCTTAATGCCAAAACACACTGAATCCCAACAAACCAAAGGGAAAAGTTCATTAGTATTCCAGCCCTGATGGAATGGGAGAGGGAGGAGTGCTCTCCAAGTGATGAAAAATCATTGCTTTTTACTGCTCATGCATGCTTACCATTAACGTGCAGACTGTTCTTCTCTAGGCTGTAGTGTCCTAGTTTGGTGATGCCATTTGTCATGGTGCTCAGCTCGTGATAAACTGTTTCTCTGTCAAACCTGGCCATGCTGACGTTGTTTTTGTAGCTGCAGACAGCATCCACACCTGTGTCACCCCTGCGTCTCCCAGACCTAAGTGAAAATGTTAGACACACAGTTTAGGATGCTGCTGATGCTTACAGAACACCCTGTGTGATTCCTGTGGCTATGAATAAGTGCAACGCTCATTATATCTTTCAGTGGAATGTGAAGAATTGTGGCAGCATTTGAATACCAAGATAATTTCACCATAAACAAATTTGGGAATGGGAAAGCAGTTGCCACTGACTTCTATTTTCTGGCATCAGCACATGTAGTAACTTATGCAAGTATAAGTTGCGTGAGAACAGACAAATAGATAATTGAGCTTTCATGAATCTTACCTAAATCTCATCACTTTACATCCAGTGTAGACAGAGCTTATGCTGCTTCTTTTGAACAGAGGGTCAATCTATTTAAAATAATAGTAATAAAGTAAATTTGAGAACTTGAAAGCATACCAGATCACTGTAACTCAAAATGGGAAGGCCAGAGCCAGACTTACATAATGTTTGATAACTTTCTCTGTGGAAATGAATCTGCGGGAATTTGGTGCATCCAGATCTGCAGTATATTGGAAGTTGGTCAAGGTGAAATTAAGTGTGAAATGGCTGGTTGTTGGGCTTGGAGCAGTAGTTACTCTCAGATCTGTAATCAAATGGGAGAAGGATTATTATTTTACAGTACAAAAAGCTATACTTGGTTTCAGAGACATCCACAATCTTTTCAAACTTTAAGACTACTCCAAGGAACCTGTTTTTGGCAAAGCACTTACGTGATCTCTGGAGTGGTTCGTTATAACCTGAAAAGGAAATGCAAGAGAAATATTCTGTGAGTGAACCATACACTTAAAGAATGAAAGAGGGGATAATTAAATGGATGATTCAGGAATGAATCACCAGAGCCAGTCCCTGAGGGTGTGAATCTGTTAAATTCTTGCTTGGGCAGAAAGAGCCTTTTATATTATGAAGGACTACAGTGAGAAAATACATGTACTGCTTTAACTAAGTGGGGTAGAGAGATCAGGTGAAATGTTCATATGCAAGTGAATTATTGCTGTCAAGACTAAAATTAATTCACTCTTCAATGCAACGTAGAAATTAAAATCTTCAAAAATGTCAATGTGAAAATGTTCTTGGAAGCATGCACTTCATCTTACACAAATCATGCAGAAAATTCTAGAAGGATCACCTTTTCCTTACATTTACTTTTATTATTTTTTTTAAACTGAAGAGTTTCCTAAAGCCCAGTGTGGTTCCAAACTGCTCTGGTGCCTGGAGGACTGAAAGTTATGCACTTACCGTTGACATAGAGGCTCTCCTTATCCAGTTTATAGATTCCTAATTTGGTGATGTTGTTTGTCATGCTCCTTAGTTCTTGATAAACTGTAGCTTTGTCAAAATTGGGCACTTGGGAGCCATTTCTGTAGCTGCAGATGCTGTCTACTGCTGTGCTATCTCTATTCGTCACTGACCTGAGAAATCAAGTGGAATCAAGTTTAGTTGTTACTCGTTCTAAAAATCTGTGGGTTTTCTTCTGATGTTATTAAAAAGAGAAGAAAAACAAGACAAAAGAAGCAATTAAAATCTGTCCACAAATGTCAGAGATAAACTGCAGAAGTTATTCTGAGATGTTGGTGCTATAGCACAAAGGCTTTGTAAAATTAAGCACATAGAAAAATGCATAAAAGCATTATTGCTGACTTCTTGAGAAAGGAAAATAAGGTTTTAAGTATCAATCAAACGTAAGTAAATCCATTTGTCTTCCAGCTACATTGCTTACCTGAATAGTATCGCTTTGCAGCCAATGAAGTCAGGGCCAATGCTGCTTTTCCGAAGCAGAGGGTCAATCTGACAAGGAAAGGTCTCTGTGAGCATGGGTAATGCAAAACACTGGGTGATTAAGAACACCGTGATGTTAGCTTACATAATGTTGCATTATTTTCTTGGTAGAATTGAATATAGCAGAATGTGATCTCCCTAGGTCTGTAGTGAACCTGAGGTTGGTTATGGTGAAGTTCACTGTGAATTGCTGTATTATTTGTCCCGGGCTTTGTGTGTTGAATGGCTTTTCCACTGTAAGAGAGAAAAAATATGCAGATTAGCAAAAACAAACACACAAAAAATCATAAGATGCAATATTATCTGTTTTTGTCTTTTTTATAACATTTACGTAAGAAACTTATGAACATGACCATAAACTGGAGGTATATGGCAATCTCATGAGCACAGTGAAATCAGAAAAAAAAGTAAATTATATCTCTAAGTAGTTTGACAGATAAATTTTAATATACTTACATGACAGATCATGTGGTTCATTGTAATCTGAAAAGAAATGAGCAATCATTAGGAAAATATTCCAAGAATGTCTTCTGGCTCCAACTGATCAAGAGCAGCAATACTGAACATGTCATATTCCTAATGACTTCAGGGTTTGTGATTGTTTTAACTTAATGAGGCTGACAGTTTTTTGCCATCTGCTTTTTCCTATCTGATCTGAGAGATAATAAAATCACAGAATCATAGAACATCCTTGGCTGGAAGAGGCAAAGGTTCTGCACAAGACCAGCCAAAATCGAAAATCAAAACCTAAGAGAATTGCACAAACACCTCTTGTACTCTGGAGCTCTGGTACTGCAATGAATAACATGCAGAGGAGTTTCAGTGATCAAGGGTCATCTCATAAGAAATAATAAGATGATAATAAGATGTATTAAACCACACGCTTTCTCATTTGAAAATGGCCCTGATCAACATAAAGAATACCACTTAAGGCTAAAGATACCAGTGTAAAAAATGAGGCTCAGGCTGAGAAAAAGGTAATACAAAAAATATCACAGTTTCAGAAAACAGGTAGAGGAAGGTGAGCTGTGAAACCATCCACACTGAACAATACAGAAAAAGTGAAAAAGGAAACAATTATATAATGCTCAAACAACGAAACATGGAAAAAGCAGAAAAAGTGAAAAATAAGCAATAATAAAACAAAAAAAGCAA
Organism: Lagopus muta; assembly: GCF_023343835.1. Taxonomy (NCBI): domain Eukaryota; kingdom Metazoa; phylum Chordata; class Aves; order Galliformes; family Phasianidae; genus Lagopus; species Lagopus muta. The sequence goes on along the minus strand of NC_064458.1, from coordinate 2,953,254 downwards.
GAAAAAAAAAAAAAAAAAAGGAGATGAAAAGATGAATGGCAAATAAATAAAAAAAAATGTGATAAAAATGGAGGAAAAAAGAAAAAGACATGCACCGTTGACGTAGAGGCTGGTCCTGTCCAGGCTGTAGGGGCCCAGGCGCGTGACGGCTCTGGTCTTGTTGCTCACTTCGTGGTAAAGGCCCACCCTGTCCAAGTCAGGGCTGGAGGGCTCCTTCCTGTAGCTGCAGACGAGGTCCACGCCTGTGTTGTCGCCTTGCCTCAGGGACCTGCCAAACAGAAAGCCATGCCTGAGCACCTGGCTTCTGCACCTCATTGCTCCAAGGTCGACAGGCTTTGCGGCTGCTGAACGTGTGCGTCTCCGTGAATGCATGCTCGGCACTGCCCGGTCAGGCCGAGCTGGGGCTCCCTTCCACTCCTGCCTCCACTGAAAGTACGGCTTTGTTTCCGGAAGCCGTGGGCAGGAGGAGACTGTGGAGTCGTTCTTTGCTCAACACCATGACCCGAGGGTTAGGGGTCTGGCGGCGAGGGGAGGCTCCAAGGGCCGAGGTGGTGAGGGAGAATGAGAGCAGGGAGAAGGTCTTGGTGGTGACAGAGCGGAAGTGTGGTGGGACCGCGAGTGCTGGCATCTGAGCAGGGACCCTGGGTGGCCACCCCTACCTGAAGGCTGTCGTTGCACATCCAAGGAAATTGGGGCCAATGCTGGTGTCCTTGAGAAGGCGGTTGAGCTGGCAACGAGAAAGGTTTGTGATGAGAAGCCTGCTTGCATCGCTGGATACTTTCCAGAGCCAGTGTCAGGCAAGCTCCCCTTCCGGCCTTGGCAGCGTTGCGGGTTACGTACCAAGGTGGTCATGACCCTCTGGGTGCTGTTGAGCTTTGCCGAGTGAGGAACGTGCAGGTCGGAATCGTAGGGGAGATTGGTGATGGTGAAGTTGACGGTGAAACGCTCGAGGCCTGGAGGTGTGGTTGGCGGCCGAGTGGGAGCTGCAAGAAGCACAGATGGGGAGTGAGAGGGTGCAGGAGGACGGCTGTGAAGGCTGTGGGAGGGCCAAGGCAGTGGTGCCTGGCCAGCTATTTCTCCTCCCCAGCCGTCACTGTGATGGCAAAGTCTGGCGGGTTCTGCACTTGTCCCAGGCTTCACGAGCTCATGGGACGAGAGGCCCGCGAGGCACCCGTTGCCTTTTGGGTGCATCCTGCCCCAGTGTGGTACTCACTGGGCGTCACTGGCCGCATCACTGGCTGTTCGTTGTAACCTGGAATGAGAGAGAGACATGAGCTGGAGCTCCGTGGGGGGAAGGCGGAGGGCCAGAGGGAGGCAGCAGGAGAGGCCTTGTTCACCGTTGACGTAGAGGCTGGTCCTGTCCAGGCTGTAGGGGCCCAGGCGCGTGACGGCTCTGGTCTTGTTGCTCACTTCGTGGTAAAGGCCCACCCTGTCCAAGTCAGGGCTGGAGGGCTCCTTCCTGTAGCTGCAGACGAGGTCCACGCCTGTGTTGTCACCTTGCCTCAGGGACCTGCCAAACAGAAAGCCATGCCTGAGCACCTGGCTTCTGCACCTCATTGCTCCAAGGTCGACAGGCTTTGCGGCTGCTGAACGTGTGCGTCTCCGTGAATGCATGCTCGGCACTGCCCGGTCAGGCCGAGCTGGGGCTCCCTTCCACTCCTGCCTCCACTGAAAGTACGGCTTTGTTTCCGGAAGCCGTGGGCAGGAGGAGACTGTGGAGTCGTTCTTTGCTCAACACCATGACCCGAGGGTTAGGGGTCTGGCGGCGAGGGGAGGCTCCAAGGGCCGAGGTGGTGAGGGAGAATGAGAGCAGGGAGAAGGTCTTGGTGGTGACAGAGCGGAAGTGTGGTGGGACCGCGAGTGCTGGCATCTGAGCAGGGACCCTGGGTGGCCACCCCTACCTGAAGGCTGTCGTTGCACATCCAAGGAAATTGGGGCCAATGCTGGTGTCCTTGAGAAGGCGGTTGAGCTGGCAACGAGAAAGGTTTGTGATGAGAAGCCTGCTTGCATCGCTGGATACTTTCCAGAGCCAGTGTCAGGCAAGGTCCCCTTCCGGCCTTGGCAGCGTTGCGGGTTACGTACCAAGGTGGTCATGACCCTCTGGGTGCTGTTGAGCTTTGCCGAGTGAGGAACGTGCAGGTCGGAATCGTAGGGGAGATTGGTGATGGTGAAGTTGACGGTGAAACGCTCGAGGCCTGGAGGTGTGGTTGGCGGCCGAGTGGGAGCTGCAAGAAGCACAGATGGGGAGTGAGAGGGTGCAGGAGGACGGCTGTGAAGGCTGTGGGAGGGCCAAGGCAGTGGTGCCTGGCCAGCTATTTCTCCTCCCCAGCCGTCACTGTGATGGCAAAGTCTGGCGGGTTCTGCACTTGTCCCAGGCTTCACGAGCTCATGGGACGAGAGGCCCGCGAGGCACCCGTTGCCTTTTGGGTGCATCCTGCCCCAGTGTGGTACTCACTGGGCGTCACTGGCCGCATCACTGGCTGTTCGTTGTAACCTGGAATGAGAGAGAGACATGAGCTGGAGCTCCGTGGGGGGAAGGCGGAGGGCCAGAGGGAGGCAGCAGGAGAGGCCTTGTTCACCGTTGACGTAGAGGCTGGTCCTGTCCAGGCTGTAGGGGCCCAGGCGCGTGACGGCTCTGGTCTTGTTGCTCACTTCGTGGTAAAGGCCCACCCTGTCCAAGTCAGGGCTGGAGGGCTCCTTCCTGTAGCTGCAGACGAGGTCCACGCCTGTGTTGTCACCTTGCCTCAGGGACCTGCCAAACAGAAAGCCATGCCTGAGCACCTGGCTTCTGCACCTCATTGCTCCAAGGTCGACAGGCTTTGCGGCTGCTGAACGTGTGCGTCTCCGTGAATGCATGCTCGGCACTGCCCGGTCAGGCCGAGCTGGGGCTCCCTTCCACTCCTGCCTCCACTGAAAGTACGGCTTTGTTTCCGGAAGCCGTGGGCAGGAGGAGACTGTGGAGTCGTTCTTTGCTCAACACCATGACCCGAGGGTTAGGGGTCTGGCGGCGAGGGGAGGCTCCAAGGGCCGAGGTGGTGAGGGAGAATGAGAGCAGGGAGAAGGTCTTGGTGGTGACAGAGCGGAAGTGTGGTGGGACCGCGAGTGCTGGCATCTGAGCAGGGACCCTGGGTGGCCACCCCTACCTGAAGGCTGTCGTTGCACATCCAAGGAAATTGGGGCCAATGCTGGTGTCCTTGAGAAGGCGGTTGAGCTGGCAACGAGAAAGGTTTGTGATGAGAAGCCTGCTTGCATCGCTGGATACTTTCCAGAGCCAGTGTCAGGCAAGGTCCCCTTCCGGCCTTGGCAGCGTTGCGGGTTACGTACCAAGGTGGTCATGACCCTCTGGGTGCTGTTGAGCTTTGCCGAGTGAGGAACGTGCAGGTCGGAATCGTAGGGGAGATTGGTGATGGTGAAGTTGACGGTGAAACGCTCGAGGCCTGGAGGTGTGGTTGGCGGCCGAGTGGGAGCTGCAAGAAGCACAGATGGGGAGTGAGAGGGTGCAGGAGGACGGCTGTGAAGGCTGTGGGAGGGCCAAGGCAGTGGTGCCTGGCCAGCTATTTCTCCTCCCCAGCCGTCACTGTGATGGCAAAGTCTGGCGGGTTCTGCACTTGTCCCAGGCTTCACGAGCTCATGGGACGAGAGGCCCGCGAGGCACCCGTTGCCTTTTGGGTGCATCCTGCCCCAGTGTGGTACTCACTGGGCGTCACTGGCCGCATCACTGGCTGTTCGTTGTAACCTGGAATGAGAGAGAGACATGAGCTGGAGCTCCGTGGGGGGAAGGCGGAGGGCCAGAGGGAGGCAGCAGGAGAGGCCTTGTTCACCGTTGACGTAGAGGCTGGTCCTGTCCAGGCTGTAGGGGCCCAGGCGCGTGACGGCTCTGGTCTTGTTGCTCACTTCGTGGTAAAGGCCCACCCTGTCCAAGTCAGGGCTGGAGGGCTCCTTCCTGTAGCTGCAGACGAGGTCCACGCCTGTGTTGTCACCTTGCCTCAGGGACCTGCCAAACAGAAAGCCATGCCTGAGCACCTGGCTTCTGCACCTCATTGCTCCAAGGTCGACAGGCTTTGCGGCTGCTGAACGTGCGCGTCTCCGTGAATGCATGCTCGGCACTGCCCGGTCAGGCCGAGCTGGGGCTCCCTTCCACTCCTGCCTCCACTGAAAGTACGGCTTTGTTTCCGGAAGCCGTGGGCAGGAGGAGACTGAGGAGTCGTTCTTTGCTCAACACCATGACCCGAGGGTTAGGGGTCTGGCGGCGAGGGGAGGCTCCAAGGGCCGAGGTGGTGAGGGAGAATGAGAGCAGGGAGAAGGTCTTGGTGGTGACAGAGCGGAAGTGTGGTGGGACCGCGAGTGCTGGCATCTGAGCAGGGACCCTGGGTGGCCACCCCTACCTGAAGGCTGTCGTTGCACATCCAAGGAAATTGGGGCCAATGCTGGTGTCCTTGAGAAGGCGGTTGAGCTGGCAACGAGAAAGGTTTGTGATGAGAATCCTGCTTGCATCGCTGGATACTTTCCAGAGCCAGTGTCAGGCAAGGTCCCCTTCCGGCCTTGGCAGCGTTGTGGGTTACGTACCAAGGTGGTCATGACCCTCTGGGTGCTGTTGAGCTTTGCCGAGTGAGGAACGTGTAGGTCGGAATCGTAGGGGAGATTGGTGATGGTGAAGTTGACGGTGAAACGCTCGAGGCCTGGAGGTGTGGTTGGCGGCCGAGTGGGAGCTGCAAGAAGCACAGATGGGGAGTGAGAGGGTGCAGGAGGACGGCTGTGAAGGCTGTGGGAGGGCCAAGGCAGTGGTGCCTGGCCAGCTATTTCTCCTCCCCAGCCGTCACTGTGATGGCAAAGTCTGGCGGGTTCTGCACTTGTCCCAGGCTTCACGAGCTCATGGGACGAGAGGCCCGCGAGGCACCCGTTGCCTTTTGGGTGCATCCTGCCCCAGTGTGGTACTCACTGGGCGTCACTGGCCGCATCACTGGCTGTTCGTTGTAACCTGGAATGAGAGAGAGACATGAGCTGGAGCTCCGTGGGGGGAAGGCGGAGGGCCAGAGGGAGGCAGCAGGAGAGGCCTTGTTCACCGTTGACGTAGAGGCTGGTCCTGTCCAGGCTGTAGGGGCCCAGGCGCGTGACGGCTCTGGTCTTGTTGCTCACTTCGTGGTAAAGGCCCACCCTGTCCAAGTCAGGGCTGGAGGGCTCCTTCCTGTAGCTGCAGACGAGGTCCACGCCTGTGTTGTCGCCTTGCCTCAGGGACCTGCCAAACAGAAAGCCATGCCTGAGCACCTGGCTTCTGCACCTCATTGCTCCAAGGTCGACAGGCTTTGCGGCTGCTGAACGTGTGCATCTCCGTGAATGCATGCTCGGCACTGCCCGGTCAGGCCGAGCTGGGGCTCCCTTCCACTCCTGCCTCCACTGAAAGTACGGCTTTGTTTCCGGAAGCCGTGGGCAGGAGGAGACTGTGGAGTCGTTCTTTGCTCAGCACCATGACCCGAGGGTTAGGGGTCTGGCGGCGAGGGGAGGCTCCAAGGGCCGAGGTGGTGAGGGAGAATGAGAGCAGGGAGAAGGTCTTGGTGGTGACAGAGCGGAAGTGTGGTGGGACCGCGAGTGCTGGCATCTGAGCAGGGACCCTGGGTGGCCACCCCTACCTGAAGGCTGTCGTTGCACATCCAAGGAAATTGGGGCCAATGCTGGTGTCCTTGAGAAGGCGGTTGAGCTGGCAACGAGAAAGGTTTGTGATGAGAAGCCTGCTTGCATCACTGGATACTTTCCAGAGCCAGTGTCAGGCAAGGTCCCCTTCCGGCCTTGTCAGCGTTGCGGGTTACGTACCAAGGTGGTCATGACCCTCTGGGTGCTGTTGAGCTTTGCCGAGTGAGGAACGTGCAGGTCGGAATCGTAGGGGAGATTGGTGATGGTGAAGTTGACGGTGAAACGCTCGAGGCCTGGAGGTGTGGTTGGCGGCCGAGTGGGAGCTGCAAGAAGCACAGATGGGGAGTGAGAGGGTGCAGGAGGACGGCTGTGAAGGCTGTGGGAGGGCCAAGGCAGTGGTGCCTGGCCAGCTATTTCTCCTCCCCAGCCGTCACTGTGATGGCAAAGTCTGGCGGGTTCTGCACTTGTCCCAGGCTTCACGAGCTCATGGGACGAGAGGCCCGCGAGGCACCCGTTGCCTTTTGGGTGCATCCTGCCCCAGTGTGGTACTCACTGGGCGTCACTGGCCGCATCACTGGCTGTTCGTTGTAACCTGGAATGAGAGAGAGACATGAGCTGGAGCTCCGTGGGGGGAAGGCGGAGGGCCAGAGGGAGGCAGCAGGAGAGGCCTTGTTCACCGTTGACGTAGAGGCTGGTCCTGTCCAGGCTGTAGGGGCCCAGGCGCGTGACGGCTCTGGTCTTGTTGCTCACTTCGTGGTAAAGGCCCACCCTGTCCAAGTCAGGGCTGGAGGGCTCCTTCCTGTAGCTGCAGACGAGGTCCACGCCTGTGTTGTCGCCTTGCCTCAGGGACCTGCCAAACAGAAAGCCATGCCTGAGCACCTGGCTTCTGCACCTCATTGCTCCAAGGTCGACAGGCTTTGCGGCTGCTGAACGTGTGCGTCTCCGTGAATGCATGCTCGGCACTGCCCGGTCAGGCCGAGCTGGGGCTCCCTTCCACTCCTGCCTCCACTGAAAGTACGGCTTTGTTTCCGGAAGCCGTGGGCAGGAGGAGACTGTGGAGTCGTTCTTTGCTCAGCACCATGACCCGAGGGTTAGGGGTCTGGCGGCGAGGGGAGGCTCCAAGGGCCGAGGTGGTGAGGGAGAATGAGAGCAGGGAGAAGGTCTTGGTGGTGACAGAGCGGAAGTGTGGCGGGACCGCGAGTGCTGGCATCTGAGCAGGGACCCTGGGTGGCCACCCCTACCTGAAGGCTGTCGTTGCACATCCAAGGAAATTGGGGCCAATGCTGGTGTCCTTGAGAAGGCGGTTGAGCTGGCAACGAGAAAGGTTTGTGATGAGAAGCCTGCTTGCATCGCTGGATACTTTCCAGAGCCAGTGTCAGGCAAGCTCCCCTTCCGGCCTTGGCAGCGTTGCGGGTTACGTACCAAGGTGGTCATGACCCTCTGGGTGCTGTTGAGCTTTGCCGAGTGAGGAACGTGCAGGTCGGAATCGTAGGGGAGATTGGTGATGGTGAAGTTGACGGTGAAACGCTCGAGGCCTGGAGGTGTGGTTGGCGGCCGAGTGGGAGCTGCAAGAAGCACAGATGGGGAGTGAGAGGGTGCAGGAGGACGGCTGTGAAGGCTGTGGGAGGGCCAAGGCAGTGGTGCCTGGCCAGCTATTTCTCCTCCCCAGCTGTCACTGTGATGGCAAAGTCTGGCGGGTTCTGCACTTGTCCCAGGCTTCACGAGCTCATGGGACGAGAGGCCCGCGAGGCACCCGTTGCCTTTTGGGTGCATCCTGCCCCAGTGCGGTACTCACTGGGCGTCACTGGCCGCATCACTGGCTGTTCGTTGTAACCTGGAATGAGAGAGAGAGAGACATGAGCTGGAGCTCCGTGGGGGGAAGGCGGAGGGCCAGAGGGAGGCAGCAGGAGAGGCCTTGTTCACCGTTGATGTAGAGGCTGGTCCTGTCCAGGCTGTAGGGGCCCAGGCGCGTGACGGCTCTGGTCTTGTTGCTCACTTCGTGGTAAAGGCCCACCCTGTCCAAGTCAGGGCTGGAGGGCTCCTTCCTGTAGCTGCAGACGAGGTCCACGCCTGTGTTGTCGCCTTGCCTCAGGGACCTGCCAAACAGAAAGCCATGCCTGAGCACCTGGCTTCTGCACCTCATTGCTCCAAGGTCGACAGGCTTTGCGGCTGCTGAACGTGTGCGTCTCCGTGAATGCATGCTCGGCACTGCCCGGTCAGGCCGAGCTGGGGCTCCCTTCCACTCCTGCCTCCACTGAAAGTACGGCTTTGTTTCCGGAAGCCGTGGGCAGGAGGAGACTGTGGAGTCGTTCTTTGCTCAGCACCATGACCCGAGGGTTAGGGGTCTGGCGGCGAGGGGAGGCTCCAAGGGCCGAGGTGGTGAGGGAGAATGAGAGCAGGGAGAAGGTCTTGGTGGTGACAGAGCGGAAGTGTGGCGGGACCGCGAGTGCTGGCATCTGAGCAGGGACCCTGGGTGGCCACCCCTACCTGAAGGCTGTCGTTGCACATCCAAGGAAATTGGGGCCAATGCTGGTGTCCTTGAGAAGGCGGTTGAGCTGGCAACGAGAAAGGTTTGTGATGAGAAGCCTGCTTGCATCGCTGGATACTTTCCAGAGCCAGTGTCAGGCAAGCTCCCCTTCCGGCCTTGGCAGCGTTGCGGGTTACGTACCAAGGTGGTCATGACCCTCTGGGTGCTGTTGAGCTTTGCCGAGTGAGGAACGTGCAGGTCGGAATCGTAGGGGAGATTGGTGATGGTGAAGTTGACGGTGAAACGCTCGAGGCCTGGAGGTGTGGTTGGCGGCCGAGTGGGAGCTGCAAGAAGCACAGATGGGGAGTGAGAGGGTGCAGGAGGACGGCTGTGAAGGCTGTGGGAGGGCCAAGGCAGTGGTGCCTGGCCAGCTATTTCTCCTCCCCAGCCGTCACTGTGATGGCAAAGTCTGGCGGGTTCTGCACTTGTCCCAGGCTTCACGAGCTCATGGGACGAGAGGCCCGCGAGGCACCCGTTGCCTTTTGGGTGCATCCTGCCCCAGTGCGGTACTCACTGGGCGTCACTGGCCGCATCACTGGCTGTTCGTTGTAACCTGGAATGAGAGAGAGACATGAGCTGGAGCTCCGTGGGGGGAAGGCGGAGGGCCAGAGGGAGGCAGCAGGAGAGGCCTTGTTCACCGTTGACGTAGAGGCTGGTCCTGTCCAGGCTGTAGGGGCCCAGGCGCGTGACGGCTCTGGTCTTGTTGCTCACTTCGTGGTAAAGGCCCACCCTGTCCAAGTCAGGGCTGGAGGGCTCCTTCCTGTAGCTGCAGACGAGGTCCACGCCTGTGTTGTCGCCTTGCCTCAGGGACCTGCCAAACAGAAAGCCATGCCTGAGCACCTGGCTTCTGCACCTCGTTGCTCCAAGGTCGACAGGCTTTGCGGCTGCTGAACGTGTGCGTCTCCGTGAATGCATGCTCGGCACTGCCCTGTCAGGCCGAGCTGGGGCTCCCTTCCACTCCTGCCTCCACTGAAAGTACGGCTTTGTTTCCGGAAGCCGTGGGCAGGAGGAGACTGTGGAGTCGTTCTTTGCTCAGCACCATGACCCGAGGGTTAGGGGTCTGGCGGCGAGGGGAGGCTCCAAGGGCCGAGGTGGTGAGGGAGAATGAGAGCAGGGAGAAGGTCTTGGTGGTGACAGAGCGGAAGTGTGGTGGGACCGCGAGTGCTGGCATCTGAGCAGGGACCCTGGGTGGCCACCCCTACCTGAAGGCTGTCGTTGCACATCCAAGGAAATTGGGGCCAATGCTGGTGTCCTTGAGAAGGCGGTTGAGCTGGCAACGAGAAAGGTTTGTGATGAGAAGCCTGCTTGCATCGCTGGATACTTTCCAGAGCCAGTGTCAGGCAAGCTCCCCTTCCGGCCTTGGCAGCGTTGCGGGTTACGTACCAAGGTGGTCATGACCCTCTGGGTGCTGTTGAGCTTTGCCGAGTGAGGAACGTGCAGGTCGGAATCGTAGGGGAGATTGGTGATGGTGAAGTTGACGGTGAAACGCTCGAGGCCTGGAGGTGTGGTTGGCGGCCGAGTGGGAGCTGCAAGAAGCACAGATGGGGAGTGAGAGGGTGCAGGAGGACGGCTGTGAAGGCTGTGGGAGGGCCAAGGCAGTGGTGCCTGGCCAGCTATTTCTCCTCCCCAGCCGTCACTGTGATGGCAAAGTCTGGCGGGTTCTGCACTTGTCCCAGGCTTCACGAGCTCATGGGACGAGAGGCCCGCGAGGCACCCGTTGCCTTTTGGGTGCATCCTGCCCCAGTGCGGTACTCACTGGGCGTCACTGGCCGCATCACTGGCTGTTCGTTGTAACCTGGAATGAGAGAGAGAGAGACATGAGCTGGAGCTCCGTGGGGGGAAGGCGGAGGGCCAGAGGGAGGCAGGAGGAGAGGCCTTGTTCACCGTTGACGTAGAGGCTGGTCCTGTCCAGGCTGTAGGGGCCCAGGCGCGTGACGGCTCTGGTCTTGTTGCTCACTTCGTGGTAAAGGCCCACCCTGTCCAAGTCAGGGCTGGAGGGCTCCTTCCTGTAGCTGCAGACGAGGTCCACGCCTGTGTTGTCGCCTTGCCTCAGGGACCTGCCAAACAGAAAGCCATGCCTGAGCACCTGGCTTCTGCACCTCATTGCTCCAAGGTCGACAGGCTTTGCGGCTGCTGAACGTGTGCGTCTCCGTGAATGCATGCTCGGCACTGCCCGGTCAGGCCGAGCTGGGGCTCCCTTCCACTCCTGCCTCCACTGAAAGTACGGCTTTGTTTCCGGAAGCCGTGGGCAGGAGGAGACTGTGGAGTCGTTCTTTGCTCAACACCATGACCCGAGGGTTAGGGGTCTGGCGGCGAGGGGAGGCTCCAAGGGCCGAGGTGGTGAGGGAGAATGAGAGCAGGGAGAAGGTCTTGGTGGTGACAGAGCGGAAGTGTGGTGGGACCGCGAGTGCTGGCATCTGAGCAGGGACCCTGGGTGGCCACCCCTACCTGAAGGCTGTCGTTGCACATCCAAGGAAATTGGGGCCAATGCTGGTGTCCTTGAGAAGGCGGTTGAGCTGGCAACGAGAAAGGTTTGTGATGAGAAGCCTGCTTGCATCGCTGGATACTTTCCAGAGCCAGTGTCAGGCAAGGTCCCCTTCCGGCCTTGTCAGCGTTGCGGGTTACGTACCAAGGTGGTCATGACCCTCTGGGTGCTGTTGAGCTTTGCCGAGTGAGGAACGTGCAGGTCGGAATCGTAGGGGAGATTGGTGATGGTGAAGTTGACGGTGAAACGCTCGAGGCCTGGAGGTGTGGTTGGCGGCCGAGTGGGAGCTGCAAGAAGCACAGATGGGGAGTGAGAGGGTGCAGGAGGACGGCTGTGAAGGCTGTGGGAGGGCCAAGGCAGTGGTGCCTGGCCAGCTATTTCTCCTCCCCAGCCGTCACTGTGATGGCAAAGTCTGGCGGGTTCTGCACTTGTCCCAGGCTTCACGAGCTCATGGGACGAGAGGCCCGCGAGGCACCCGTTGCCTTTTGGGTGCATCCTGCCCCAGTGCGGTACTCACTGGGCGTCACTGGCCGCATCACTGGCTGTTCGTTGTAACCTGGAATGAGAGAGAGAGAGACATGAGCTGGAGCTCCGTGGGGGGAAGGCGGAGGGCCAGAGGGAGGCAGGAGGAGAGGCCTTGTTCACCGTTGACGTAGAGGCTGGTCCTGTCCAGGCTGTAGGGGCCCAGGCGCGTGACGGCTCTGGTCTTGTTGCTCACTTCGTGGTAAAGGCCCACCCTGTCCAAGTCAGGGCTGGAGGGCTCCTTCCTGTAGCTGCAGACGAGGTCCACGCCTGTGTTGTCGCCTTGCCTCAGGGACCTGCCAAACAGAAAGCCATGCCTGAGCACCTGGCTTCTGCACCTCATTGCTCCAAGGTCGACAGGCTTTGCGGCTGCTGAACGTGTGCGTCTCCGTGAATGCATGCTCGGCACTGCCCGGTCAGGCCGAGCTGGGGCTCCCTTCCACTCCTGCCTCCACTGAAAGTACGGCTTTGTTTCCGGAAGCCGTGGGCAGGAGGAGACTGTGGAGTCGTTCTTTGCTCAACACCATGACCCGAGGGTTAGGGGTCTGGCGGCGAGGGGAGGCTCCAAGGGCCGAGGTGGTGAGGGAGAATGAGAGCAGGGAGAAGGTCTTGGTGGTGACAGAGCGGAAGTGTGGTGGGACCGCGAGTGCTGGCATCTGAGCAGGGACCCTGGGTGGCCACCCCTACCTGAAGGCTGTCGTTGCACATCCAAGGAAATTGGGGCCAATGCTGGTGTCCTTGAGAAGGCGGTTGAGCTGGCAACGAGAAAGGTTTGTGATGAGAAGCCTGCTTGCATCGCTGGATACTTTCCAGAGCCAGTGTCAGGCAAGGTCCCCTTCCGGCCTTGTCAGCGTTGCGGGTTACGTACCAAGGTGGTCATGACCCTCTGGGTGCTGTTGAGCTTTGCCGAGTGAGGAACGTGCAGGTCGGAATCGTAGGGGAGATTGGTGATGGTGAAGTTGACGGTGAAACGCTCGAGGCCTGGAGGTGTGGTTGGCGGCCGAGTGGGAGCTGCAAGAAGCACAGATGGGGAGTGAGAGGGTGCAGGAGGACGGCTGTGAAGGCTGTGGGAGGGCCAAGGCAGTGGTGCCTGGCCAGCTATTTCTCCTCCCCAGCCGTCACTGTGATGGCAAAGTCTGGCGGGTTCTGCACTTGTCCCAGGCTTCACGAGCTCATGGGACGAGAGGCCCGCGAGGCACCCGTTGCCTTTTGGGTGCATCCTGCCCCAGTGCGGTACTCACTGGGCGTCACTGGCCGCATCACTGGCTGTTCGTTGTAACCTGGAATGAGAGAGAGACATGAGCTGGAGCTCCGTGGGGGGAAGGCGGAGGGCCAGAGGGAGGCAGCAGGAGAGGCCTTGTTCACCGTTGACGTAGAGGCTGGTCCTGTCCAGGCTGTAGGGGCCCAGGCGCGTGACGGCTCTGGTCTTGTTGCTCACTTCGTGGTAAAGGCCCACCCTGTCCAAGTCAGGGCTGGAGGGCTCCTTCCTGTAGCTGCAGACGAGGTCCACGCCTGTGTTGTCGCCTTGCCTCAGGGACCTGCCAAACAGAAAGCCATGCCTGAGCACCTGGCTTCTGCACCTCGTTGCTCCAAGGTCGACAGGCTTTGCGGCTGCTGAACGTGTGCGTCTCCGTGAATGCATGCTCGGCACTGCCCGGTCAGGCCGAGCTGGGGCTCCCTTCCACTCCTGCCTCCACTGAAAGTACGGCTTTGTTTCCGGAAGCCGTGGGCAGGAGGAGACTGTGGAGTCGTTCTTTGCTCAGCACCATGACCCGAGGGTTAGGGGTCTGGCGGCGAGGGGAGGCTCCAAGGGCCGAGGTGGTGAGGGAGAATGAGAGCAGGGAGAAGGTCTTGGTGGTGACAGAGCGGAAGTGTGGTGGGACCGCGAGTGCTGGCATCTGAGCAGGGACCCTGGGTGGCCACCCCTACCTGAAGGCTGTCGTTGCACATCCAAGGAAATTGGGGCCAATGCTGGTGTCCTTGAGAAGGCGGTTGAGCTGGCAACGAGAAAGGTTTGTGATGAGAAGCCTGCTTGCATCGCTGGATACTTTCCAGAGCCAGTGTCAGGCAAGGTCCCCTTCCGGCCTTGTCAGCGTTGCGGGTTACGTACCAAGGTGGTCATGACCCTCTGGGTGCTGTTGAGCTTTGCCGAGTGAGGAACGTGCAGGTCGGAATCGTAGGGGAGATTGGTGATGGTGAAGTTGACGGTGAAACGCTCGAGGCCTGGAGGTGTGGTTGGCGGCCGAGTGGGAGCTGCAAGAAGCACAGATGGGGAGTGAGAGGGTGCAGGAGGACGGCTGTGAAGGCTGTGGGAGGGCCAAGGCAGTGGTGCCTGGCCAGCTATTTCTCCTCCCCAGCCGTCACTGTGATGGCAAAGTCTGGCGGGTTCTGCACTTGTCCCAGGCTTCACGAGCTCATGGGACGAGAGGCCCGCGAGGCACCCGTTGCCTTTTGGGTGCATCCTGCCCCAGTGCGGTACTCACTGGGCGTCACTGGCCGCATCACTGGCTGTTCGTTGTAACCTGGAATGAGAGAGAGAGAGACATGAGCTGGAGCTCCGTGGGGGGAAGGCGGAGGGCCAGAGGGAGGCAGGAGGAGAGGCCTTGTTCACCGTTGACGTAGAGGCTGGTCCTGTCCAGGCTGTAGGGGCCCAGGCGCGTGACGGCTCTGGTCTTGTTGCTCACTTCGTGGTAAAGGCCCACCCTGTCCAAGTCAGGGCTGGAGGGCTCCTTCCTGTAGCTGCAGACGAGGTCCACGCCTGTGTTGTCGCCTTGCCTCAGGGACCTGCCAAACAGAAAGCCATGCCTGAGCACCTGGCTTCTGCACCTCGTTGCTCCAAGGTCGACAGGCTTTGCGGCTGCTGAACGTGTGCGTCTCCGTGAATGCATGCTCGGCACTGCCCGGTCAGGCCGAGCTGGGGCTCCCTTCCACTCCTGCCTCCACTGAAAGTACGGCTTTGTTTCCGGAAGCCGTGGGCAGGAGGAGACTGTGGAGTCGTTCTTTGCTCAGCACCATGACCCGAGGGTTAGGGGTCTGGCGGCGAGGGGAGGCTCCAAGGGCCGAGGTGGTGAGGGAGAATGAGAGCAGGGAGAAGGTCTTGGTGGTGACAGAGCGGAAGTGTGGCGGGACCACGAGTGCTGGCATCTGAGCAGGGACCCTGGGTGGCCACCCCTACCTGAAGGCTGTCGTTGCACATCCAAGGAAATTGGGGCCAATGCTGGTGTCCTTGAGAAGGCGGTTGAGCTGGCAACGAGAAAGGTTTGTGATGAGAAGCCTGCTTGCATCGCTGGATACTTTCCAGAGCCAGTGTCAGGCAAGGTCCCCTTCCGGCCTTGTCAGCGTTGCGGGTTACGTACCAAGGTGGTCATGACCCTCTGGGTGCTGTTGAGCTTTGCCGAGTGAGGAACGTGCAGGTCGGAATCGTAGGGGAGATTGGTGATGGTGAAGTTGACGGTGAAACGCTCGAGGCCTGGAGGTGTGGTTGGCGGCCGAGTGGGAGCTGCAAGAAGCACAGATGGGGAGTGAGAGGGTGCAGGAGGACGGCTGTGAAGGCTGTGGGAGGGCCAAGGCAGTGGTGCCTGGCCAGCTATTTCTCCTCCCCAGCCGTCACTGTGATGGCAAAGTCTGGCGGGTTCTGCACTTGTCCCAGGCTTCACGAGCTCATGGGACGAGAGGCCCGCGAGGCACCCGTTGCCTTTTGGGTGCATCCTGCCCCAGTGCGGTACTCACTGGGCGTCACTGGCCGCATCACTGGCTGTTCGTTGTAACCTGGAATGAGAGAGAGACATGAGCTGGAGCTCCGTGGGGGGAAGGCGGAGGGCCAGAGGGAGGCAGCAGGAGAGGCCTTGTTCACCGTTGACGTAGAGGCTGGTCCTGTCCAGGCTGTAGGGGCCCAGGCGCGTGACGGCTCTGGTCTTGTTGCTCACTTCGTGGTAAAGGCCCACCCTGTCCAAGTCAGGGCTGGAGGGCTCCTTCCTGTAGCTGCAGACGAGGTCCACGCCTGTGTTGTCGCCTTGCCTCAGGGACCTGCCAAACAGAAAGCCATGCCTGAGCACCTGGCTTCTGCACCTCGTTGCTCCAAGGTCGACAGGCTTTGCGGCTGCTGAACGTGTGCGTCTCCGTGAATGCATGCTCGGCACTGCCCGGTCAGGCCGAGCTGGGGCTCCCTTCCACTCCTGCCTCCACTGAAAGTACGGCTTTGTTTCCGGAAGCCGTGGGCAGGAGGAGACTGTGGAGTCGTTCTTTGCTCAGCACCATGACCCGAGGGTTAGGGGTCTGGCGGCGAGGGGAGGCTCCAAGGGCCGAGGTGGTGAGGGAGAATGAGAGCAGGGAGAAGGTCTTGGTGGTGACAGAGCGGAAGTGTGGTGGGACCGCGAGTGCTGGCATCTGAGCAGGGACCCTGGGTGGCCACCCCTACCTGAAGGCTGTCGTTGCACATCCAAGGAAATTGGGGCCAATGCTGGTGTCCTTGAGAAGGCGGTTGAGCTGGCAACGAGAAAGGTTTGTGATGAGAAGCCTGCTTGCATCGCTGGATACTTTCCAGAGCCAGTGTCAGGCAAGGTCCCCTTCCGGCCTTGTCAGCGTTGCGGGTTACGTACCAAGGTGGTCATGACCCTCTGGGTGCTGTTGAGCTTTGCCGAGTGAGGAACGTGCAGGTCGGAATCGTAGGGGAGATTGGTGATGGTGAAGTTGACGGTGAAACGCTCGAGGCCTGGAGGTGTGGTTGGCGGCCGAGTGGGAGCTGCAAGAAGCACAGATGGGGAGTGAGAGGGTGCAGGAGGACGGCTGTGAAGGCTGTGGGAGGGCCAAGGCAGTGGTGCCTGGCCAGCTATTTCTCCTCCCCAGCCGTCACTGTGATGGCAAAGTCTGGCGGGTTCTGCACTTGTCCCAGGCTTCACGAGCTCATGGGACGAGAGGCCCGCGAGGCACCCGTTGCCTTTTGGGTGCATCCTGCCCCAGTGCGGTACTCACTGGGCGTCACTGGCCGCATCACTGGCTGTTCGTTGTAACCTGGAATGAGAGAGAGACATGAGCTGGAGCTCCGTGGGGGGAAGGCGGAGGGCCAGAGGGAGGCAGCAGGAGAGGCCTTGTTCACCGTTGACGTAGAGGCTGGTCCTGTCCAGGCTGTAGGGGCCCAGGCGCGTGACGGCTCTGGTCTTGTTGCTCACTTCGTGGTAAAGGCCCACCCTGTCCAAGTCAGGGCTGGAGGGCTCCTTCCTGTAGCTGCAGACGAGGTCCACGCCTGTGTTGTCGCCTTGCCTCAGGGACCTGCCAAACAGAAAGCCATGCCTGAGCACCTGGCTTCTGCACCTCGTTGCTCCAAGGTCGACAGGCTTTGCGGCTGCTGAACGTGTGCGTCTCCGTGAATGCATGCTCGGCACTGCCCGGTCAGGCCGAGCTGGGGCTCCCTTCCACTCCTGCCTCCACTGAAAGTACGGCTTTGTTTCCGGAAGCCGTGGGCAGGAGGAGACTGTGGAGTCGTTCTTTGCTCAGCACCATGACCCGAGGGTTAGGGGTCTGGCGGCGAGGGGAGGC
The DNA here is from genome assembly GCF_023343835.1 of Lagopus muta. Lineage (NCBI taxonomy): Eukaryota > Metazoa > Chordata > Aves > Galliformes > Phasianidae > Lagopus > Lagopus muta. Next base: position 2,936,557 of record NC_064458.1, on the reverse strand, counting down.
TCCAAGGGCCGAGGTGGTGAGGGAGAATGAGAGCAGGGAGAAGGTCTTGGTGGTGACAGAGCGGAAGTGTGGTGGGACCGCGAGTGCTGGCATCTGAGCAGGGACCCTGGGTGGCCACCCCTACCTGAAGGCTGTCGTTGCACATCCAAGGAAATTGGGGCCAATGCTGGTGTCCTTGAGAAGGCGGTTGAGCTGGCAACGAGAAAGGTTTGTGATGAGAAGCCTGCTTGCATCGCTGGATACTTTCCAGAGCCAGTGTCAGGCAAGCTCCCCTTCCGGCCTTGGCAGCGTTGCGGGTTACGTACCAAGGTGGTCATGACCCTCTGGGTGCTGTTGAGCTTTGCCGAGTGAGGAACGTGCAGGTCGGAATCGTAGGGGAGATTGGTGATGGTGAAGTTGACGGTGAAACGCTCGAGGCCTGGAGGTGTGGTTGGCGGCCGAGTGGGAGCTGCAAGAAGCACAGATGGGGAGTGAGAGGGTGCAGGAGGACGGCTGTGAAGGCTGTGGGAGGGCCAAGGCAGTGGTGCCTGGCCAGCTATTTCTCCTCCCCAGCCGTCACTGTGATGGCAAAGTCTGGCGGGTTCTGCACTTGTCCCAGGCTTCACGAGCTCATGGGACGAGAGGCCCGCGAGGCACCCGTTGCCTTTTGGGTGCATCCTGCCCCAGTGCGGTACTCACTGGGCGTCACTGGCCGCATCACTGGCTGTTCGTTGTAACCTGGAATGAGAGAGAGAGAGACATGAGCTGGAGCTCCGTGGGGGGAAGGCGGAGGGCCAGAGGGAGGCAGGAGGAGAGGCCTTGTTCACCGTTGACGTAGAGGCTGGTCCTGTCCAGGCTGTAGGGGCCCAGGCGCGTGACGGCTCTGGTCTTGTTGCTCACTTCGTGGTAAAGGCCCACCCTGTCCAAGTCAGGGCTGGAGGGCTCCTTCCTGTAGCTGCAGACGAGGTCCACGCCTGTGTTGTCGCCTTGCCTCAGGGACCTGCCAAACAGAAAGCCATGCCTGAGCACCTGGCTTCTGCACCTCGTTGCTCCAAGGTCGACAGGCTTTGCGGCTGCTGAACGTGTGCGTCTCCGTGAATGCATGCTCGGCACTGCCCGGTCAGGCCGAGCTGGGGCTCCCTTCCACTCCTGCCTCCACTGAAAGTACGGCTTTGTTTCCGGAAGCCGTGGGCAGGAGGAGACTGTGGAGTCGTTCTTTGCTCAGCACCATGACCCGAGGGTTAGGGGTCTGGCGGCGAGGGGAGGCTCCAAGGGCCGAGGTGGTGAGGGAGAATGAGAGCAGGGAGAAGGTCTTGGTGGTGACAGAGCGGAAGTGTGGCGGGACCACGAGTGCTGGCATCTGAGCAGGGACCCTGGGTGGCCACCCCTACCTGAAGGCTGTCGTTGCACATCCAAGGAAATTGGGGCCAATGCTGGTGTCCTTGAGAAGGCGGTTGAGCTGGCAACGAGAAAGGTTTGTGATGAGAAGCCTGCTTGCATCGCTGGATACTTTCCAGAGCCAGTGTCAGGCAAGCTCCCCTTCCGGCCTTGGCAGCGTTGCGGGTTACGTACCAAGGTGGTCATGACCCTCTGGGTGCTGTTGAGCTTTGCCGAGTGAGGAACGTGCAGGTCGGAATCGTAGGGGAGATTGGTGATGGTGAAGTTGACGGTGAAACGCTCGAGGCCTGGAGGTGTGGTTGGCGGCCGAGTGGGAGCTGCAAGAAGCACAGATGGGGAGTGAGAGGGTGCAGGAGGACGGCTGTGAAGGCTGTGGGAGGGCCAAGGCAGTGGTGCCTGGCCAGCTATTTCTCCTCCCCAGCCGTCACTGTGATGGCAAAGTCTGGCGGGTTCTGCACTTGTCCCAGGCTTCACGAGCTCATGGGACGAGAGGCCCGCGAGGCACCCGTTGCCTTTTGGGTGCATCCTGCCCCAGTGTGGTACTCACTGGGCGTCACTGGCCGCATCACTGGCTGTTCGTTGTAACCTGGAATGAGAGAGAGACATGAGCTGGAGCTCCGTGGGGGGAAGGCGGAGGGCCAGAGGGAGGCAGCAGGAGAGGCCTTGTTCACCGTTGACGTAGAGGCTGGTCCTGTCCAGGCTGTAGGGGCCCAGGCGCGTGACGGCTCTGGTCTTGTTGCTCACTTCGTGGTAAAGGCCCACCCTGTCCAAGTCAGGGCTGGAGGGCTCCTTCCTGTAGCTGCAGACGAGGTCCACGCCTGTGTTGTCGCCTTGCCTCAGGGACCTGCCAAACAGAAAGCCATGCCTGAGCACCTGGCTTCTGCACCTCATTGCTCCAAGGTCGACAGGCTTTGCGGCTGCTGAACGTGCGCGTCTCCGTGAATGCATGCTCGGCACTGCCCGGTCAGGCCGAGCTGGGGCTCCCTTCCACTCCTGCCTCCACTGAAAGTACGGCTTTGTTTCCGTTAGCCGTGGGCAGGAGGAGACTGTGGAGTCGTTCTTTGCTCAGCACCATGACCCGAGGGTTAGGGGTCTGGCGGCGAGGGGAGGCTCCAAGGGCCGAGGTGGTGAGGGAGAATGAGAGCAGGGAGAAGGTCTTGGTGGTGACAGAGTAGAAGTGTGGTGGGACCGCGAGTGCTGGCATCTGAGCAGGGACCCTGGGTGGCCACCCCTACCTGAAGGCTGTCGTTGCACATCCAAGGAAATTGGGGCCAATGCTGGTGTCCTTGAGAAGGCGGTTGAGCTGGCAACGAGAAAGGTTTGTGATGAGAAGCCTGCTTGCATCGCTGGATACTTTCCAGAGCCAGTGTCAGGCAAGGTCCCCTTCCGGCCTTGTCAGCGTTGCGGGTTACGTACCAAGGTGGTCATGACCCTCTGGGTGCTGTTGAGCTTTGCCGAGTGAGGAACGTGCAGGTCGGAATCGTAGGGGAGATTGGTGATGGTGAAGTTGACGGTGAAACGCTCGAGGCCTGGAGGTGTGGTTGGCGGCCGAGTGGGAGCTGCAAGAAGCACAGATGGGGAGTGAGAGGGTGCAGGAGGACGGCTGTGAAGGCTGTGGGAGGGCCAAGGCAGTGGTGCCTGGCCAGCTATTTCTCCTCCCCAGCCGTCACTGTGATGGCAAAGTCTGGCGGGTTCTGCACTTGTCCCAGGCTTCACGAGCTCATGGGACGAGAGGCCCGCGAGGCACCCGTTGCCTTTTGGGTGCATCCTGCCCCAGTGTGGTACTCACTGGGCGTCACTGGCCGCATCTCTGGCTGTTCGTTGTAACCTGGAATGAGAGAGAGAGAGAGACATGAGCTGGAGCTCCGTGGGGGGAAGGCGGAGGGCCAGAGGGAGGCAGCAGGAGAGGCCTTGTTCACCGTTGACGTAGAGGCTGGTCCTGTCCAGGCTGTAGGGGCCCAGGCGCGTGACGGCTCTGGTCTTGTTGCTCACTTCGTGGTAAAGGCCCACCCTGTCCAAGTCAGGGCTGGAGGGCTCCTTCCTGTAGCTGCAGACGAGGTCCACGCCTGTGTTGTCGCCTTGCCTCAGGGACCTGCCAAACAGAAAGCCATGCCTGAGCACCTGGCTTCTGCACCTCGTTGCTCCAAGGTCGACAGGCTTTGCGGCTGCTGAACGTGTGCGTCTCCGTGAATGCATGCTCGGCACTGCCCGGTCAGGCCGAGCTGGGGCTCCCTTCCACTCCTGCCTCCACTGAAAGTACGGCTTTGTTTCCGGAAGCCGTGGGCAGGAGGAGACTGTGGAGTCGTTCTTTGCTCAGCACCATGACCCGAGGGTTAGGGGTCTGGCGGCGAGGGGAGGCTCCAAGGGCCGAGGTGGTGAGGGAGAATGAGAGCAGGGAGAAGGTCTTGGTGGTGACAGAGCGGAAGTGTGGCGGGACCACGAGTGCTGGCATCTGAGCAGGGACCCTGGGTGGCCACCCCTACCTGAAGGCTGTCGTTGCACATCCAAGGAAATTGGGGCCAATGCTGGTGTCCTTGAGAAGGCGGTTGAGCTGGCAACGAGAAAGGTTTGTGATGAGAAGCCTGCTTGCATCGCTGGATACTTTCCAGAGCCAGTGTCAGGCAAGCTCCCCTTCCGGCCTTGGCAGCGTTGCGGGTTACGTACCAAGGTGGTCATGACCCTCTGGGTGCTGTTGAGCTTTGCCGAGTGAGGAACGTGCAGGTCGGAATCGTAGGGGAGATTGGTGATGGTGAAGTTGACGGTGAAACGCTCGAGGCCTGGAGGTGTGGTTGGCGGCCGAGTGGGAGCTGCAAGAAGCACAGATGGGGAGTGAGAGGGTGCAGGAGGACGGCTGTGAAGGCTGTGGGAGGGCCAAGGCAGTGGTGCCTGGCCAGCTATTTCTCCTCCCCAGCCGTCACTGTGATGGCAAAGTCTGGCGGGTTCTGCACTTGTCCCAGGCTTCACGAGCTCCATTTTTGAGATTCATCTTTGCGGCTTTACATGCCTTTTTGACATGAGCTGTTTTTCGATGTCTTGTGTATTTTATTCTTTATCTCGTATGGCCTGAAGCCAGTCTTTGTGTGTCTGTGCTGCTATTTGTGTGCACTGACTTATTTTTGTTTGCAGTTCTGTAGTGTTTTGTGTTTAATCCAAAACATTTTCCTGTCGTCATAGAATGATACTGTCATTTGTATTTGAAATGACTTTCTATTTTCATCTTTTCTTATTTGTCTGTATTTTAGGAGATGTATTTTTATCTAGAATTCTTGTTTTGTATTCCCTTCTTATAGTCCACTATTTTTTTCTGTTTTGCATTTTTTTTATTGTTGTCTTTTATGATTTTTAGTTCATCTTTATGAATTAATATTTTTATTTTTTTATTTTTCTTATATATTTTATATTTAATCTCTTTTTTTAGTTTTTGTTGTTGTTGTTTTTCTATGTTTATTTATTTTTTTTAATGTAATCCCATTAATTCTTATTACTTACCTTTTTTTTCTTAAAATTCCTTTTACTTTGAGTATAATTTCATTATTTTCTTCTGCACTCTTAATCCTTTGTACATGCATAACATCTCTGTTTGGCCACGTGCTCACGCTTTTTCTATAGTCTTTCACAGTCTAATAGGTTACTTATTTTTTTATTGATTTATGTATATGTGGCCTTCAAAACATAACAGAGAGGTGCTACATTCACTTTCCTATGGAGGGCAACAGTGGTTTCTTTTGTATGTTACTGCTCCTCTTGTCTGCTTAATTTTCCACTCTACTCTTCATTGTGATTTCATTATACACTGCACATAATTCTGTCTTTCGACTATCGCATAATTGAAGACTGTTTAGCCTTCATCTTTTCTGATAAAATGACAATACAGAGGAGAGTGGAATTATATCACATAATCACATAATATCACATTTTATATCACATAATATATATCAGTAAGGCATTCAGAAAGGAAGTGCAAGTACACCTAACTTCCTGGAGTGTGCAAGTTTTGGCATTCTGTTCCCATTCAGTAAGTAATATAAAAATTGATGAGAGTAATGACTGGTATAATTCTCCAATGCTGATACGAATTATTTTGTTCAGGGGTATAATCTCACAGCAGAAAGTACAATCTCTGACCTACTAAATTAAGTACGAATTTAATTGCAGTAGAAATATTGTATAGAGTTGCTTTCAAGACAATACAATATTTGACTAAGGTGAAGAAGATCAGAGCATAAGGAGCATGAGGTATCCATTGGATCTATTACAAAATGCACATAAAATAAAAAAGGAAAATATAACCTCAATGGAAAAGCTAATCTAACAAGTACAAAATTTACTTATTTCACTTAGTTTTTAATTCCATTCATTATAAGATCAATATACTTACATGTAATAGGAAGAGGAGAAAAATTAAGATGAGAAGTTTTCTCAAAATAAGTGGTACTTCCAACATCAGAAAAAGGAAGTGTAGATGCCTGTGCTGTTGAAGAAGTAGAAGTTCTGAAATGATAAGGAGAGGATGTGCTAGCTAGGATAGAGGAGACTACGGTGGTTGATTCAGAAGAAGGGAAGGATGGCATTGATGACGTAGACAGAGATGTAGATTCTGGCACAAGACTTGTAGATTCCCTTGGTGTGAAAGAGCTTGTAGTAGTGGGGGAATGTGATGTGCCCTGGGGAGCAGTGGTGGATATCTTTACAGAATTGGATAAGAAAGAAGGACTTGTGTAGAGTAGAGACGTAGACGATGGTGCAATTGAAGTCTCAGCGGGAGAAGTGTTCTGCTGAGCAGTGGTTAGAGTAGCTGGTGAGGTGTTTGTAGGAGATGGGCTTGTTCCAGGGGAAGAGGTGGACGTAAGTGGGGAGGTGTTTTGCGAGGATGTAGTCTCTTGAGGAGAGCTTGTAGGTGTTTGAGCCGAAGATGCAGCAGTTGGGCTTGATGTGAGTGCAGTGGTCGTTTCTTCTGCTTTGCTGGATGTTTCAGATGCTGAGGAGGGAAAGGTAGTTGTTTCAACAAGAGTAGGCACTGGAGAGGCCGAGCTTGCAGCTGTTGTTTGGGATGGTGATGTGGCAAGGGTAGCAGTGGGGGTTGTTTCTACAGGATTGGATGAGAGGGCAGTGGTTGGGTTTTGGAGTGGAGTGCTTGTGAGTGTAGAGGTAGAGGTTGTTGCGGGTGTAGTGGTGGGTGTATTTGTAGATGCCGTCCCAGCTGGAGAAGTGGTCTCCTGAGCAGTGGTGGGTGCAAGAGGCAACATGGTAGCACCTGGTGTGCTTGTCAGAGATGCAGAGGTGCTCGTATGTGAAGTGAAGATGGTGGTGGAAGTAGTGGGGCCTGCATTGGTGCTTGTGAGCAGTGCAGTGTTGACTGTGGTAGCTGTGCTGGTTGTTGCAGCAGTGGACGTTTCAGCAGCCTGGGTGGAGGTGTCTTGCATAGTTGAGGGAACTGTGGTGGTTGTCGACAGTGCCGTAGTTTCCTTTGGAGTGGAGGAGCTGGTAATTGTAGTGTCAGGAGCAGATGTTGCTTGGGTAGAGGTGGTGGTTGTTTGTATAGGTGTGGAGGAGACAGTAGTGCTGGTGTAGAGCGGTGAAGTCGTAGTGAGTGTTGAAGTGGAGGTTGTTGTTAGGGCCGAGGATGGTGCAGTTTCACTCTCAGCTGGAGAAGTGTTCTGCTGAGCAGTGGTTAGAGTAGCTGGTGAGGTGTTTGTAGGAGATGGGCTTGTTCCAGGGGAAGAGGTGGACGTAAGTGGGGAGGTGTTTTGCGAGGATGTAGTCTCTTGAGGAGAGCTTGTAGGTGTTTGAGCCGAAGATGCAGCAGTTGGGCTTGATGTGAGTGCAGTGGTCGTTTCTTCTGCTTTGCTGGATGTTTCCGATGCTGAGGAGGGAAAGGTAGTTGTTTCAACAAGAGTAGGCACTGGAGAGGCCGAGCTTGCAGCTGTTGTTTGGGATGGTGATGTGGCGAGGGTAGCAGTGGGGGTTGTTTCTACAGGATTGGATGAGAGGGCAGTGGTTGGGTTTTGGAGTGGAGTGCTTGTGAGTGCAGAGGTTGTTGCGGGTGTAGTGGTGGGTGTATTTGTAGATGTCGTCCCAGCTGGAGAAGTGGTCTCCTGAGCAGTGGTGGGTGCAAGAGAAGACGTGGTAGCACCTGGTGTGCTTGTCAGAGATGCAGAGGTGCTCGTATGTGAAGTGAAGATGGTGGTGGAAGTAGTGGGGCCTGCATTGATGCTTGTGAGCAGAGCAGTGGTGGCTGTGATAGCTGTGCTGGGTGTTGCAGCGGTGGACGTTTCAGCAGCCTGGCTGGAGGTGTCTTGCATAGTTGAGGGAACTGTGGTGGTTGTCAACAGTGCCGTAGTTTCCTTTGGAGTGGAGGAGCTGGTAATTGTAGTGTCAGGAGCAGATGTTGCTTGGGTAGCGGTGGTGGTTGTTTGTATAGGTGTGGAGGAGACAGTAGCGCTGGTGAGGAGCGGGGAAGTCGTAGTGAGTGTTGAAGTGGAGGTTGTTGTTAGGGCCGAGGATGGTGCAGTTTCACTCTCAGCTGGAGAAGTGTTCTGCTGAGCAGTGGTTAGAGTAGCTGGTGAGGTGTTTGTAGGAGATGGGCTTGTTCCAGGGGAAGAGGTGGACGTAAGTGGGGAGGTGTTTTGCGAGGATGTAGTCTCTTGAGGAGAGCTTGTAGGTGTTTGAGCCGAAGATGCAGCAGTTGGGCTTGATGTGAGTGCAGTGGTCGTTTCTTGTGCTTTGCTGGATGTTTCAGATGCTGAGGAGGGAATGGTAGTTGTTTCAACAAGAGTAGGCACTGGAGAGGCCGAGCTTGCAGCTGTTGTTTGGGATGGTGATGTGGCGAGGGTAGCAGTGGGGGTTGTTTCTACAGGATTGGTTGAGAGGGCAGTGGTTGTGTTTTGGAGTGGAGTGCTTGTGAGTGTAGAGGTTGTTGCGGGTGTAGTGGTGGGTGTATTTGTAGATGCCGTCCCAGCTGGAGAAGTGGTCTCCTGAGCAGTGGTGGGTGCAGGAGGCGACGTGGTAGCACCTGGTGTGCTTGTCAGAGATGCAGAGGTGCTCGTATGTGAAGTGAAGATGGTGGTGGAAGTAGTGGGGCCTGCATTGGTGCTTGTGAGCAGAGCAGTGGTGACTGTGGTAGCTGTGCTGGGTGTTGCAGCGGTGGACGTTTCAGCAGCCTGGCTGGAGATGTCTTGCATAGTTGAGGGAACTGTGGTGGTTGTCGACAGTGCCGTAGTTTCCTTTGGAGTGGAGGAGCTGGTAATTGTAGTGTCAGGAGCAGATGTTGCTTGGGTAGCGGTGGTGGTTGTTTGTATAGGTGTGGAGGAGACAGTAGCGCTGGTGAGGAGCGGTGAATTTGTAGTGAGTGTTGAAGTGGGGGTTGTTGTTAGGGCCGAGGATGGTGCAGTTTCACTCTCAGCTGGAGAAGTGTTCTGCTGAGCAGTGGTTAGAGTAGCTGGTGAGGTGTTTGTAGGAGATGGGCTTGTTCCAGGGGAAGAGGTGGACGTAAGTGGGGAGGTGTTTTGCGAGGATGTAGTCTCTTGAGGAGAGCTTGTAGGTGTTTGAGCCGAAGATGCAGCAGTTGGGCTTGATGTGAGTGCAGTGGTCGTTTCTTCTGCTTTGCTGGATGTTTCAGATGCTGAGGAGGGAAAGGTAGTTGTTTCAACAAGAGTAGGCACTGGAGAGGCCGAGCTTGCTGCTGTTGTTTGGGATGGTGTTGTGGCAAGGATAGCAGTGGGTGTTGTCTCTGCAATTTTTACAAGGACAGCTGCAGTTCTGTTTTGGAGTGGAGTGCTTGTGAGTGTAGAGGTTGTTGCGGGTGTAGTGGTGGGTGTATTTGTAGATGTCGTCCCAGCTGGAGAAGTGGTCTCCTGAGCAGTGGTGGGTGCAAGAGGCGACATGGTAGCACCTGGTGTGCTTGTCAGAGATGCAGAGGTGCTCGTATGTGAAGTGAAGATGGTGGTGGAAGTAGTGGGGCCTACGTTGGTGCTTGTGAGCAGAGCTGTGGTGGCTGTGATAGCTGTGCTGGTTGTTGCAGCAGTGGACGTTTCAGCAGCCTGGCTGGAGATGTCTTGCATAGTTGAGGGAACTGTGGTGGTTGTCAACAGTGCCGTAGTTTCCTTTGGAGTGGAGGAGCTGGTAATTGTAGTGTCAGGAGCAGATGTTGCTTGGGTAGCGGTGGTGGTTGTTTGTATAGGTGTGGAGGAGACTGTAGCGCTGGTGAGGAGCGGTGAATTTGTATTGAGTGTTGAAGTGGAGGTTGTTGTTAGGGCCGAGGATGGTGCAGTTTCACTCTCAGCTGGAGAAGTGTTCTGCTGAGCAGTGGTTAGAGTAGCTGGTGAGGTGTTTGTAGGAGATGGGCTTGTTCCAGGGGAAGAGGTGGACGTAAGTGGGGAGGTGTTTTGCGAGGATGTAGTCTCTTGAGGAGAGCTTGTAGGTGTTTGAGCCGAAGATGCAGCAGTTGGGCTTGATGTGAGTGCAGTGGTCGTTTCTTCTGCTTTGCTGGATGTTTCAGATGCTGAGGAGGGAATGGTAGTTGTTTCAACAAGAGTAGGCACTGGAGAGGCCGAGCTTGCAGCTGTTGTTTGGGATGGTGATGTGGCGAGGGTAGCAGTGGGGGTTGTTTCTACAGGATTGGTTGAGAGGGCAGTGGTTGCGTTTTGGAGTGGAGTGCTTGTGAGTGTAGAGGTTGTTGCGGGTGTAGTGGTGGGTGTATTTGTAGATGTCATCCCAGCTGGAGAAGTGGTCTCCTGAGCAGTGGTGGGTGCACGAGGCGACGTGGTAGCACCTGGTGTGCTTGTCAGAGATGCAGAGGTGCTAGTATGTGAAGTGAAGATGGTGGTGGAAGTAGTGGGGCCTGCATTGGTGCTTGTGAGCAGAGCAGTGGTGGCTGTGATAGCTGTTCTGGTTGTTGCAGCAGTGGACGTTTCAGCAGCCTGGCTGGAGATGTCTTGCATAGTTGAGGGAACTGTGGTGGTTGTCAACAGTGCCGTAGTTTCCTTTGGAGTGGAGGAGCTGGTAATTGTAGTGTCAGGAGCAGATGTTGCTTGGGTAGCGGTGGTGGTTGTTTGTATAGGTGTGGAGGAGACAGTAGTGCTGGTGTAGAGCGGTGAAGTCGTAGTGAGTGTTGAAGTGGAGGTTGTTGTTAGGGCCGAGGATGGTGCAGTTTCACTCTCAGCTGGAGAAGTGTTCTGCTGAGCAGTGGTTAGAGTAGCTGGTGAGGTGTTTGTAGGAGATGGGCTTGTTCCAGGGGAAGAGGTGGACGTAAGTGGGGAGGTGTTTTGCGAGGATGTAGTCTCTTGAGGAGAGCTTGTAGGTGTTTGAGCCGAAGATGCAGCAGTTGGGCTTGATGTGAGTGCAGTGGTCGTTTCTTCTGCTTTGCTGGATGTTTCAGATGCTGAGGAGGGAAAGGTAGTTGTTTCAACAAGAGAAGACACTGGAGAGGCCGAGCTTGCAGCTGTTGTTTGGGATGGTGATGTGGCGAGGGTAGCAGTGGGGGTTGTTTCTACAGGATTGGTTGAGAGGGCAGTGGTTGGGTTTTGGAGTGGAGTGCTTGTGAGTGTAGAGGTTGTTGCGGGTGTAGTGGTGGGTGTATTTGTAGATGTCGTCCCAGCTGGAGTAGTGGTCTCCTGAGCAGTGGTGGGTGCAAGAGGCGACATGGTAGCACCTGGTGTGCTTGTCAGAGATGCAGAGGTGCTCGTATGTGAAGTGAAGATGGTGGTGGAAGTAGTGGGGCCTGCATTGGTGCTTGTGAGCAGAGCAGTGGTGGCTGTGATAGCTGTGCTGGTTGTTGCAGCGGTGGACGTTTCAGCAGCCTGGCTGGAGATGTCTTGCATAGTTGAGGGAACTGTGGTGGTTGTCGACAGTGCCGTAGTTTCCTTTGGAGTGGAGGAGCTGGTAATTGTAGTGTCAGGAGCAGATGTTGCTTGGGTAGCGGTGGTGGTTGTTTGTATAGGTGTGGAGGAGACAGTAGCGCTGGTGAGGAGCGGTGAATTTGTAGTGAGTGTTGAAGTGGGGGTTGTTGTTAGGGCCGAGGATGGTGCAGTTTCACTCTCAGCTGGAGAAGTGTTCTGCTGAGCAGTGGTTAGAGTAGCTGGTGAGGTGTTTGTAGGAGATGGGCTTGTTCCAGGGGAAGAGGTGGACGTAAGTGGGGAGGTGTTTTGCGAGGATGTAGTCTCTTGAGGAGAGCTTGTAGGTGTTTGAGCCGAAGATGCAGCAGTTGGGCTTGATGTGAGTGCAGTGGTCGTTTCTTCTGCTTTGCTGGATGTTTCAGATGCTGAGGAGGGAAAGGTAGTTGTTTCAACAAGAGTAGGCACTGGAGAGGCCGAGCTTGCTGCTGTTGTTTGGGATGGTGTTGTGGCAAGGATAGCAGTGGGTGTTGTCTCTGCAATTTTTACAAGGACAGCTGCAGTTCTGTTTTGGAGTGGAGTGCTTGTGAGTGTAGAGGTTGTTGCGGGTGTAGTGGTGGGTGTATTTGTAGATGTCGTCCCAGCTGGAGAAGTGGTCTCCTGAGCAGTGGTGGGTGCAAGAGGCGACATGGTAGCACCTGGTGTGCTTGTCAGAGATGCAGAGGTGCTCGTATGTGAAGTGAAGATGGTGGTGGAAGTAGTGGGGCCTACGTTGGTGCTTGTGAGCAGAGCTGTGGTGGCTGTGATAGCTGTGCTGGTTGTTGCAGCAGTGGACGTTTCAGCAGCCTGGCTGGAGATGTCTTGCATAGTTGAGGGAACTGTGGTGGTTGTCAACAGTGCCGTAGTTTCCTTTGGAGTGGAGGAGCTGGTAATTGTAGTGTCAGGAGCAGATGTTGCTTGGGTAGCGTTGGTGGTTGTTTGTATAGGTGTGGAGGAGACTGTAGCGCTGGTGTGGAGCGGTGAATTTGTATTGAGTGTTGAAGTGGAGGTTGTTGTTAGGGCCGAGGATGGTGCAGTTTCACTCTCAGCTGGAGAAGTGTTCTGCTGAGCAGTGGTTAGAGTAGCTGGTGAGGTGTTTGTAGGAGATGGGCTTGTTCCAGGGGAAGAGGTGGACGTAAGTGGGGAGGTGTTTTGCGAGGATGTAGTCTCTTGAGGAGAGCTTGTAGGTGTTTGAGCCGAAGATGCAGCAGTTGGGCTTGATGTGAGTGCAGTGGTCGTTTCTTCTGCTTTGCTGGATGTTTCAGATGCTGAGGAGGGAAAGGTAGTTGTTTCAACAAGAGTAGGCACTGGAGAGGCCGAGCTTGCAGCTGTTGTTTGGGATGGTGATGTGGCGAGGGTAGCAGTGGGGGTTGTTTCTACAGGATTGGTTGAGAGGGCAGTGGTTGCGTTTTGGAGTGGAGTGCTTGTGAGTGTAGAGGTTGTTGCGGGTGTAGTGGTGGGTGTATTTGTAGATGTCGTCCCAGCTGGAGTAGTGGTCTCCTGAGCAGTGGTGGGTGCAAGAGGCGACATGGTAGCACCTGGTGTGCTTGTCAGAGATGCAGAGGTGCTCGTATGTGAAGTGAAGATGGTGGTGGAAGTAGTGGGGCCTGCATTGGTGCTTGTGAGCAGAGCAGTGGTGGCTGTGATAGCTGTGCTGGTTGTTGCAGCGGTGGACGTTTCAGCAGCCTGGCTGGAGATGTCTTGCATAGTTGAGGGAACTGTGGTGGTTGTCGACAGTGCCGTAGTTTCCTTTGGAGTGGAGGAGCTGGTAATTGTAGTGTCAGGAGCAGATGTTGCTTGGGTAGCGGTGGTGGTTGTTTGTATAGGTGTGGAGGAGACAGTAGTGCTGGTGAGGAGCGGTGAAGTCGTAGTGAGTGTTGAAGTGGAGGTTGTTGTTAGGGCCGAGGATGGTGCAGTTTCACTCTCAGCTGGAGAAGTGTTCTGCTGAGCAGTGGTTAGAGTAGCTGGTGAGGTGTTTGTAGGAGATGGGCTTGTTCCAGGGGAAGAGGTGGACGTAAGTGGGGAGGTGTTTTGCGAGGATGTAGTCTCTTGAGGAGAGCTTGTAGGTGTTTGAGCCGAAGATGCAGCAGTTGGGCTTGATGTGAGTGCAGTGGTCGTTTCTTCTGCTTTGCTGGATGTTTCAGATGCTGAGGAGGGAATGGTAGTTGTTTCAACAAGAGTAGGCACTGGAGAGGCCGAGCTTGCAGCTGTTGTTTGGGATGGTGATGTGGCGAGGGTAGCAGTGGGGGTTGTTTCTACAGGATTGGTTGAGAGGGCAGTGGTTGCGTTTTGGAGTGGAGTGCTTGTGAGTGTAGAGGTTGTTGCGGGTGTAGTGGTGGGTGTATTTGTAGATGTCATCCCAGCTGGAGAAGTGGTCTCCTGAGCAGTGGTGGGTGCAGGAGGCGACGTGGTAGCACCTGGTGTGCTTGTCAGAGATGCAGAGGTGCTCGTATGTGAAGTGAAGATGGTGGTGGAAGTAGTGGGGCCTGCATTGGTGCTTGTGAGCAGAGCAGTGGTGGCTGTGATAGCTGTTCTGGTTGTTGCAGCGGTGGACGTTTCAGCAGCCTGGCTGGAGATGTCTTGCATAGTTGAGGGAACTGTGGTGGTTGTCGACAGTGCCGTAGTTTCCTTTGGAGTGGAGGAGCTGGTAATTGTAGTGTCAGGAGCAGATGTTGCTTGTGTAGCGGTGGTGGTTGTTTGTATAGGTGTGGAGGAGACAGTAGCGCTGGTGAGGAGCGGTGAATTTGTAGTGAGTGTTGAAGTGGAGGTTGTTGTTAGGGCCGAGGATGGTGCAGTTTCACTCTCAGCTGGAGAAGTGTTCTGCTGAGCAGTGGTTAGAGTAGCTGGTGAGGTGTTTGTAGGAGATGGGCTTGTTCCAGGGGAAGAGGTGGACGTAAGTGGGGAGGTGTTTTGCGAGGATGTAGTCTCTTGAGGAGAGCTTGTAGGTGTTTGAGCCGAAGATGCAGCAGTTGGGCTTGATGTGAGTGCAGTGGTCGTTTCTTCTGCTTTGCTGGATGTTTCAGATGCTGAGGAGGGAAAGGTAGTTGTTTCAACAAGAGAAGACACTGGAGAGGCCGAGCTTGCAGCTGTTGTTTGGGATGGTGATGTGGCGAGGGTAGCAGTGGGGGTTGTTTCTACAGGATTGGTTGAGAGGGCAGTGGTTGGGTTTTGGAGTGGAGTGCTTGTGAGTGTAGAGGTTGTTGCGGGTGTAGTGGTGGGTGTATTTGTAGATGCCGTCCCAGCTGGAGAAGTGGTCTCCTGAGCAGTGGTGGGTGCAGGAGGCGACGTGGTAGCACCTGGTGTGCTTGTCAGAGATGCAGAGGTGCTCGTATGTGAAGTGAAGATGGTGGTGGAAGTAGTGGGGCCTGCATTGGTGCTTGTGAGCAGAGCAGTGGTGGCTGTGATAGCTGTGCTGGTTGTTGCAGCGGTGGACGTTTCAGCAGCCTGGCTGGAGATGTCTTGCATAGTTGAGGGAACTGTGGTGGTTGTCGACAGTGCCGTAGTTTCCTTTGGAGTGGAGGAGCTGGTAATTGTAGTGTCAGGAGCAGATGTTGCTTGGGTAGCGGTGGTGGTTGTTTGTATAGGTGTGGAGGAGACAGTAGTGCTGGTGTAGAGCGGTGAAGTCGTAGTGAGTGTTGAAGTGGAGGTTGTTGTTAGGGCTGAGGATGGTGCAGTTTCACTCTCAGCTGGAGAAGTGTTCTGCTGAGCAGTGGTTAGAGTAGCTGGTGAGGTGTTTGTAGGAGATGGGCTTGTTCCAGGGGAAGAGGTGGATGTAAGTGGGGAGGTGTTTTGCGAGGATGTAGTCTCTTGAGGAGAGCTTGTAGGTGTTTGAGCCGAAGATGCAGCAGTTGGGCTTGATGTGAGTGCAGTGGTCGTTTCTTCTGCTTTGCTGGATGTTTCAGATGCTGAGGAGGGAAAGGTAGTTGTTTCAACAAGAGAAGACACTGGAGAGGCCGAGCTTGCAGCTGTTGTTTGGGATGGTGATGTGGCGAGGGTAGCAGTGGGGGTTGTTTCTACAGGATTGGTTGAGAGGGCAGTGGTTGGGTTTTGGAGTGGAGTGCTTGTGAGTGTAGAGGTTGTTGCGGGTGTAGTGGTGGGTGTATTTGTAGATGCCGTCCCAGCTGGAGAAGTGGTCTCCTGAGCAGTGGTGGGTGCAGGAGGCGACGTGGTAGCACCTGGTGTGCTTGTCAGAGATGCAGAGGTGCTCGTATGTGAAGTGAAGATGGTGGTGGAAGTAGTGGGGCCTGCATTGGTGCTTGTGAGCAGAGCAGTGGTGGCTGTGATAGCTGTGCTGGTTGTTGCAGCGGTGGACGTTTCAGCAGCCTGGCTGGAGATGTCTTGCATAGTTGAGGGAACTGTGGTGGTTGTCGACAGTGCCGTAGTTTCCTTTGGAGTGGAGGAGCTGGTAATTGTAGTGTCAGGAGCAGATGTTGCTTGGGTAGCGGTGGTGGTTGTTTGTATAGGTGTGGAGGAGACAGTAGTGCTGGTGAGGAGCGGTGAATTTGTAGTGAGTGTTGAAGTGGAGGTTGTTGTTAGGGCCGAGGATGGTGCAGTTTCACTCTCAGCTGGAGAAGTGTTCTGCTGAGCAGTGGTTAGAGTAGCTGGTGAGGTGTTTGTAGGTGATGGGCTTGTTCCAGGGGAAGAGGTGGACGTAAGTGGGGAGGTGTTTTGCGAGGATGTAGTCTCTTGAGGAGAGCTTGTAGGTGTTTGAGCCGAAGATGCAGCAGTTGGGCTTGATGTGAGTGCAGTGGTCGTTTCTTCTGCTTTGCTGGATGTTTCAGATGCTGAGGAGGGAAAGGTAGTTGTTTCAACAAGAGAAGACACTGGAGAGGCCGAGCTTGCAGCTGTTGTTTGGGATGGTGATGTGGCGAGGGTAGCAGTGGGGGTTGTTTCTACAGGATTGGTTGAGAGGGCAGTGGTTGGGTTTTGGAGTGGAGTGCTTGTGAGTGTAGAGGTTGTTGCGGGTGTAGTGGTGGGTGTATTTGTAGATGCCGTCCCAGCTGGAGAAGTGGTCTCCTGAGCAGTGGTGGGTGCAGGAGGCGACGTGGTAGCACCTGGTGTGCTTGTCAGAGATGCAGAGGTGCTCGTATGTGAAGTGAAGATGGTGGTGGAAGTAGTGGGGCCTGCATTGGTGCTTGTGAGCAGAGCAGTGGTGGCTGTGATAGCTGTGCTGGTTGTTGCAGCGGTGGACGTTTCAGCAGCCTGGCTGGAGATGTCTTGCATAGTTGAGGGAACTGTGGTGGTTGTCGACAGTGCCGTAGTTTCCTTTGGAGTGGAGGAGCTGGTAATTGTAGTGTCAGGAGCAGATGTTGCTTGGGTAGCGGTGGTGGTTGTTTGTATAGGTGTGGAGGAGACAGTAGTGCTGGTGTAGAGCGGTGAAGTCGTAGTGAGTGTTGAAGTGGAGGTTGTTGTTAGGGCTGAGGATGGTGCAGTTTCACTCTCAGCTGGAGAAGTGTTCTGCTGAGCAGTGGTTAGAGTAGCTGGTGAGGTGTTTGTAGGAGATGGGCTTGTTCCAGGGGAAGAGGTGGACGTAAGTGGGGAGGTGTTTTGCGAGGATGTAGTCTCTTGAGGAGAGCTTGTAGGTGTTTGAGCCGAAGATGCAGCAGTTGGGCTTGATGTGAGTGCAGTGGTCGTTTCTTCTGCTTTGCTGGATGTTTCAGATGCTGAGGAGGGAAAGGTAGTTGTTTCAACAAGAGAAGACACTGGAGAGGCCGAGCTTGCAGCTGTTGTTTGGGATGGTGATGTGGCGAGGGTAGCAGTGGGGGTTGTTTCTACAGGATTGGTTGAGAGGGCAGTGGTTGGGTTTTGGAGTGGAGTGCTTGTGAGTGTAGAGGTTGTTGCGGGTGTAGTGGTGGGTGTATTTGTAGATGCCGTCCCAGCTGGAGAAGTGGTCTCCTGAGCAGTGGTGGGTGCAGGAGGCGACGTGGTAGCACCTGGTGTGCTTGTCAGAGATGCAGAGGTGCTCGTATGTGAAGTGAAGATGGTGGTGGAAGTAGTGGGGCCTGCATTGGTGCTTGTGAGCAGAGCAGTGGTGGCTGTGATAGCTGTGCTGGTTGTTGCAGCGGTGGACGTTTCAGCAGCCTGGCTGGAGATGTCTTGCATAGTTGAGGGAACTGTGGTGGTTGTCGACAGTGCCGTAGTTTCCTTTGGAGTGGAGGAGCTGGTAATTGTAGTGTCAGGAGCAGATGTTGCTTGGGTAGCGGTGGTGGTTGTTTGTATAGGTGTGGAGGAGACAGTAGTGCTGGTGAGGAGCGGTGAATTTGTAGTGAGTGTTGAAGTGGAGGTTGTTGTTAGGGCCGAGGATGGTGCAGTTTCACTCTCAGCAGGAGAAGTGTTCTGCTGAGCAGTGGTTAGAGTAGCTGGTGAGGTGTTTGTAGGAGATGGGCTTGTTGCAGGGGTAGAGGTTGACGTAAGTGGGGAGGTGTTTTGTGAGGATGTAGTCTCTTGAGGAGAGCTTGTAGGTGTTTGAGCCGAAGATGCAGCAGTTGGGCTTGATGTGAGTGCAGTGGTCGTTTCTTCTGCTTTGCTGGATGTTTCAGATGCTGAGGAGGGAAAGGTAGTTGTTTCAACAAGAGAAGACACTGGAGAGGCCGAGCTTGCAGCTGTTGTTTGGGATGGTGATGTGGCGAGGGTAGCAGTGGGGGTTGTTTCTACAGGATTGGTTGAGAGGGCAGTGGTTGGGTTTTGGAGTGGAGTGCTTGTGAGTGTAGAGGTTGTTGCGGGTGTAGTGGTGGGTGTATTTGTAGATGTCATCCCAGCTGGAGAAGTGGTCTCCTGAGCAGTGGTGGGTGCAAGAGGCGACATGGTAGCACCTGGTGTGCTTGTCAGAGATGCAGAGGTGCTCGTATGTGAAGTGAAGATGGTGGTGGAAGTAGTGGGGCCTACGTTGGTGCTTGTGAGCAGAGCAGTGGTGGCTGTGATAGCTGTGCTGGTTGTTGCAGCAGTGGACGTTTCAGCAGCCTGGCTGGAGATGTCTTGCATAGTTGAGGGAACTGTGGTGGTTGTCAACAGTGCCGTAGTTTCCTTTGGAGTGGAGGAGCTGGTAATTGTAGTGTCAGGAGCAGATGTTGCTTGGGTAGCGGTGGTGGTTGGTTGTATAGGTGTGGAGGAGACAGTAGTGCTGGTGTAGAGCGGTGAAGTCGTAGTGAGTGTTGAAGTGGAGGTTGTTGTTAGGGCCGAGGATGGTGCAGTTTCACTCTCAGCTGGAGAAGTGTTCTGCTGAGCAGTGGTTAGAGTAGCTGGTGAGGTGTTTGTAGGAGATGGGCTTGTTCCAGGGGAAGAGGTGGACGTAAGTGGGGAGGTGTTTTGCGAGGATGTAGTCTCTTGAGGAGAGCTTGTAGGTGTTTGAGCCGAAGATGCAGCAGTTGGGCTTGATGTGAGTGCAGTGGTTGTTTCTTCTGCTTTGCTGGATGTTTCAGATGCTGAGGAGGGAAAGGTAGTTGTTTCAACAAGAGAAGACACTGGAGAGGCCGAGCTTGCAGCTGTTGTTTGGGATGGTGATGTGGCGAGGGTAGCAGTGGGGGTTGTTTCTACAGGATTGGTTGAGAGGGCAGTGGTTGGGTTTTGGAGTGGAGTGCTTGTGAGTGTAGAGGTTGTTGCGGGTGTAGTGGTGGGTGTATTTGTAGATGCCGTCCCAGCTGGAGAAGTGGTCTCCTGAGCAGTGGTGGGTGCAGGAGGCGACGTGGTAGCACCTGGTGTGCTTGTCAGAGATGCAGAGGTGCTCGTATGTGAAGTGAAGATGGTGGTGGAAGTAGTGGGGCCTGCATTGGTGCTTGTGAGCAGAGCAGTGGTGGCTGTGATAGCTGTGCTGGTTGTTGCAGCGGTGGACGTTTCAGCAGCCTGGCTGGAGATGTCTTGCATAGTTGAGGGAACTGTGGTGGTTGTCGACAGTGCCGTAGTTTCCTTTGGAGTGGAGGAGCTGGTAATTGTAGTGTCAGGAGCAGATGTTGCTTGGGTAGCGGTGGTGGTTGTTTGTATAGGTGTGGAGGAGACAGTAGCGCTGGTGAGGAGCGGTGAATTTGTAGTGAGTGTTGAAGTGGAGGTTGTTGTTAGGGCCGAGGATGGTGCAGTTTCACTCTCAGCAGGAGAAGTGTTCTGCTGAGCAGTGGTTAGAGTAGCTGGTGAGGTGTTTGTAGGAGATGGGCTTGTTCCAGGGGTAGAGGTTGACGTAAGTGGGGAGGTGTTTTGTGAGGATGTAGTCTCTTGAGGAGAGCTTGTAGGTGTTTGAGCCGAAGATGCAGCAGTTGGGCTTGATGTGAGTGCAGTGGTCGTTTCTTCTGCTTTGCTGGATGTTTCAGATGCTGAGGAGGGAAAGGTAGTTGTTTCAACAAGAGAAGACACTGGAGAGGCCGAGCTTGCAGCTGTTGTTTGGGATGGTGATGTGGCGAGGGTAGCAGTGGGGGTTGTTTCTACAGGATTGGTTGAGAGGGCAGTGGTTGGGTTTTGGAGTGGAGTGCTTGTGAGTGTAGAGGTTGTTGCGGGTGTAGTGGTGGGTGTATTTGTAGATGTCATCCCAGCTGGAGAAGTGGTCTCCTGAGCAGTGGTGGGTGCAAGAGGCGACATGGTAGCACCTGGTGTGCTTGTCAGAGATGCAGAGGTGCTCGTATGTGAAGTGAAGATGGTGGTGGAAGAAGTGGGGCCTACGTTGGTGCTTGTGAGCAGAGCAGTGGTGGCTGTGATAGCTGTGCTGGTTGTTGCAGCAGTGGACGTTTCAGCAGCCTGGCTGGAGATGTCTTGCATAGTTGAGGGAACTGTGGTGGTTGTCGACAGTGCCGTAGTTTCCTTTGGAGTGGAGGAGCTGGTAATTGTAGTGTCAGGAGCAGATGTTGCTTGGGTAGCGGTGGTGGTTGTTTGTATAGGTGTGGAGGAGACAGTAGCGCTGGTGTAGAGCGGTGAAGTCGTAGTGAGTGTTGAAGTGGAGGTTGTTGTTAGGGCCGAGGATGGTGCAGTTTCACTCTCAGCTGGAGAAGTGTTCTGCTGAGCAGTGGTTAGAGTAGCTGGTGAGGTGTTTGTAGGAGATGGGCTTGTTCCAGGGGAAGAGGTGGACGTAAGTGGGGAGGTGTTTTGCGAGGATGTAGTCTCTTGAGGAGAGCTTGTAGGTGTTTGAGCCGAAGATGCAGCAGTTGGGCTTGATGTGAGTGCAGTGGTCGTTTCTTCTGCTTTGCTGGATGTTTCAGATGCTGAGGAGGGAAAGGTAGTTGTTTCAACAAGAAAAGACACTGGAGAGGACGAGCTTGCAGCTGTTGTTTGGGATGGTGATGTGGCGAGGGTAGCAGTGGGGGTTGTTTCTACAGGATTGGTTGAGAGGGCAGTGGTTGGGTTTTGGAGTGGAGTGCTTGTGAGTGTAGAGGTTGTTGCGGGTGTAGTGGTGGGTGTATTTGTAGATGTCATCCCAGCTGGAGAAGTGGTCTCCTGAGCAGTGGTGGGTGCAGGAGGCGACGTGGTAGCAACTGGTGTGCTTGTCAGAGATGCAGAGGTGCTCGTATGTGAAGTGAAGATGGTGGTGGAAGTAGTGGGGCCTGCATTGGTGCTTGTGAGCAGAGCAGTGGTGGCTGTGATAGCTGTGCTGGTTGTTGCAGCGGTGGACGTTTCAGCAGCCTGGCTGGAGATGTCTTGCATAGTTGAGGGAACTGTGGTGGTTGTCAACAGTGCCGTAGTTTCCTTTGGAGTGGCGGAGCTGGTAATTGTAGTGTCAGGAGCAGATGTTGCTTGGGTAGCGGTGGTGGTTGTTTGTATAGGTGTGGAGGAGACAGTAGTGCTGGTGAGGAGCGGTGAATTTGTAGTGAGTGTTGAAGTGGAGGTTGTTGTTAGGGCCGAGGATGGTGCAGTTTCACTCTCAGCAGGAGAAGTGTTCTGCTGAGCAGTGGTTAGAGTAGCTGGTGAGGTGTTTGTAGGAGATGGGCTTGTTGCAGGGGTAGAGGTTGACGTAAGTGGGGAGGTGTTTTGTGAGGATGTAGTCTCTTGAGGAGAGCTTGTAGGTGTTTGAGCCGAAGATGCAGCAGTTGGGCTTGATGTGAGTGCAGTGGTCGTTTCTTCTGCTTTGCTGGATGTTTCAGATGCTGAGGAGGGAAAGGTAGTTGTTTCAACAAGAGAAGACACTGGAGAGGCCGAGCTTGCAGCTGTTGTTTGGGATGGTGATGTGGCGAGGGTAGCAGTGGGGGTTGTTTCTACAGGATTGGTTGAGAGGGCAGTGGTTGGGTTTTGGAGTGGAGTGCTTGTGAGTGTAGAGGTTGTTGCGGGTGTAGTGGTGGGTGTATTTGTAGATGTCATCCCAGCTGGAGAAGTGGACTCCTGAGCAGTGGTGGGTGCAAGAGGCGACATGGTAGCACCTGGTGTGCTTGTCAGAGATGCAGAGGTGCTCGTATGTGAAGTGAAGATGGTGGTGGAAGTAGTGGGGCCTACGTTGGTGCTTGTGAGCAGAGCAGTGGTGGCTGTGATAGCTGTGCTGGTTGTTGCAGCAGTGGACGTTTCAGCAGCCTGGCTGGAGATGTCTTGCATAGTTGAGGGAACTGTGGTGGTTGTCAACAGTGCCGTAGTTTCCTTTGGAGTGGAGGAGCTGGTAATTGTAGTGTCAGGAGCAGATGTTGCTTGGGTAGCGGTGGTGGTTGGTTGTATAGGTGTGGAGGAGACAGTAGTGCTGGTGTAGAGCGGTGAAGTCGTAGTGAGTGTTGAAGTGGAGGTTGTTGTTAGGGCCGAGGATGGTGCAGTTTCACTCTCAGCTGGAGAAGTGTTCTGCTGAGCAGTGGTTAGAGTAGCTGGTGAGGTGTTTGTAGGAGATGGGCTTGTTCCAGGGGAAGAGGTGGACGTAAGTGGGGAGGTGTTTTGCGAGGATGTAGTCTCTTGAGGAGAGCTTGTAGGTGTTTGAGCCGAAGATGCAGCAGTTGGGCTTGATGTGAGTGCAGTGGTCGTTTCTTCTGCTTTGCTGGATGTTTCAGATGCTGAGGAGGGAAAGGTAGTTGTTTCAACAAGAGAAGACACTGGAGAGGCCGAGCTTGCAGCTGTTGTTTGGGATGGTGATGTGGCGAGGGTAGCAGTGGGGGTTGTTTCTACAGGATTGGTTGAGAGGGCAGTGGTTGGGTTTTGGAGTGGAGTGCTTGTGAGTGTAGAGGTTGTTGCGGGTGTAGTGGTGGGTGTATTTGTAGATGCCGTCCCAGCTGGAGAAGTGGTCTCCTGAGCAGTGGTGGGTGCAGGAGGCGACGTGGTAGCACCTGGTGTGCTTGTCAGAGATGCAGAGGTGCTCGTATGTGAAGTGAAGATGGTGGTGGAAGTAGTGGGGCCTGCATTGGTGCTTGTGAGCAGAGCAGTGGTGGCTGTGATAGCTGTGCTGGTTGTTGCAGCGGTGGACGTTTCAGCAGCCTGGCTGGAGATGTCTTGCATAGTTGAGGGAACTGTGGTGGTTGTCGACAGTGCCGTAGTTTCCTTTGGAGTGGAGGAGCTGGTAATTGTAGTGTCAGGAGCAGATGTTGCTTGGGTAGCGGTGGTGGTTGTTTGTATAGGTGTGGAGGAGACAGTAGCGCTGGTGAGGAGCGGTGAATTTGTAGTGAGTGTTGAAGTGGAGGTTGTTGTTAGGGCCGAGGATGGTGCAGTTTCACTCTCAGCAGGAGAAGTGTTCTGCTGAGCAGTGGTTAGAGTAGCTGGTGAGGTGTTTGTAGGAGATGGGCTTGTTCCAGGGGTAGAGGTTGACGTAAGTGGGGAGGTGTTTTGTGAGGATGTAGTCTCTTGAGGAGAGCTTGTAGGTGTTTGAGCCGAAGATGCAGCAGTTGGGCTTGATGTGAGTGCAGTGGTCGTTTCTTCTGCTTTGCTGGATGTTTCAGATGCTGAGGAGGGAAAGGTAGTTGTTTCAACAAGAGAAGACACTGGAGAGGCCGAGCTTGCAGCTGTTGTTTGGGATGGTGATGTGGCGAGGGTAGCAGTGGGGGTTGTTTCTACAGGATTGGTTGAGAGGGCAGTGGTTGGGTTTTGGAGTGGAGTGCTTGTGAGTGTAGAGGTTGTTGCGGGTGTAGTGGTGGGTGTATTTGTAGATGTCATCCCAGCTGGAGAAGTGGTCTCCTGAGCAGTGGTGGGTGCAAGAGGCGACATGGTAGCACCTGGTGTGCTTGTCAGAGATGCAGAGGTGCTCGTATGTGAAGTGAAGATGGTGGTGGAAGAAGTGGGGCCTACGTTGGTGCTTGTGAGCAGAGCAGTGGTGGCTGTGATAGCTGTGCTGGTTGTTGCAGCAGTGGACGTTTCAGCAGCCTGGCTGGAGATGTCTTGCATAGTTGAGGGAACTGTGGTGGTTGTCAACAGTGCCGTAGTTTCCTTTGGAGTGGAGGAGCTGGTAATTGTAGTGTCAGGAGCAGATGTTGCTTGGGTAGCGGTGGTGGTTGTTTGTATAGGTGTGGAGGAGACAGTAGTGCTGGTGAGGAGCGGTGAATTTGTAGTGAGTGTTGAAGTGGAGGTTGTTGTTAGGGCCGAGGATGGTGCAGTTTCACTCTCAGCAGGAGAAGTGTTCTGCTGAGCAGTGGTTAGAGTAGCTGGTGAGGTGTTTGTAGGAGATGGGCTTGTTCCAGGGGTAGAGGTGGACGTAAGTGGGGAGGTGTTTTGCGAGGATGTAGTCTCTTGAGGAGAGCTTGTAGGTGTTTGAGCCGAAGATGCAGCAGTTGGGCTTGATGTGAGTGCAGTGGTCGTTTCTTCTGCTTTGCTGGATGTTTCAGATGCTGAGGAGGGATTGGTAGTTGTTTCAACAAGAGTAGGCACTGGAGAGGCCGAGCTTGCAGCTGTTGTTTGGGATGGTGATGTGGCGAGGGTAGCAGTGGAGGTTGTTTCTACAGGATTGGTTGAGAGGGCAGTGGTTGGGTTTTGGAGTGGAGTGCTTGTGAGTGTAGAGGTTGTTGCGGGTGTAGTGGTGGGTGTATTTGTAGATGTCATCCCAGCTGGAGAAGTGGTCTCCTGAGCAGTGGTGGGTGCAAGAGGCGACATGGTAGCACCTGGTGTGCTTGTCAGAGATGCAGAGGTGCTCGTATGTGAAGTGAAGATGGTGGTGGAAGTAGTGGGGCCTACGTTGGTGCTTGTGAGCAGAGCAGTGGTGGCTGTGATAGCTGTGCTGGTTGTTGCAGCAGTGGACGTTTCAGCAGCCTGGCTGGAGATGTCTTGCATAGTTGAGGGAACTGTGGTGGTTGTCGACAGTGCCGTAGTTTCCTTTGGAGTGGAGGAGCTGGTAATTGTAGTGTCAGGAGCAGATGTTGCTTGGGTAGCGGTGGTGGTTGTTTGTATAGGTGTGGAGGAGACAGTAGCGCTGGTGAGGAGCGGTGAATTTGTAGTGAGTGTTGAAGTGGAGGTTGTTGTTAGGGCCGAGGATGGTGCAGTTTCACTCTCAGCAGGAGAAGTGTTCTGCTGAGCAGTGTTTAGAGTAGCTGGTGAGGTGTTTGTAGGAGATGGGCTTGTTCCAGGGGAAGAGGTGGACGTAAGTGGGGAGGTGTTTTGCGAGGATGTAGTCTCTTGAGGAGAGCTTGTAGGTGTTTGAGCCGAAGATGCAGCAGTTGGGCTTGATGTGAGTGCAGTGGTCGTTTCTTCTGCTTTGCTGGATGTTTCAGATGCTGAGGAGGGAAAGGTAGTTGTTTCAACAAGAGAAGACACTGGAGAGGCCGAGCTTGCAGCTGTTGTTTGGGATGGTGATGTGGCGAGGGTAGCAGTGGAGGTTGTTTCTACAGGATTGGTTGAGAGGGCAGTGGTTGGGTTTTGGAGTGGAGTGCTTGTGAGTGTAGAGGTTGTTGCGGGTGTAGTGGTGGGTGTATTTGTAGATGCCGTCCCAGCTGGAGAAGTGGTCTCCTGAGCAGTGGTGGGTGCAGGAGGCGACGTGGTAGCACCTGGTGTGCTTGTCAGAGATGCAGAGGTGCTCGTATGTGAAGTGAAGATGGTGGTGGAAGTAGTGGGGCCTGCATTGGTGCTTGTGAGCAGAGCAGTGGTGGCTGTGATAGCTGTGCTGGTTGTTGCAGCAGTGGACGTTTCAGCAGCCTGGCTGGAGATGTCTTGCATAGTTGAGGGAACTGTGGTGGTTGTCAACAGTGCCGTAGTTTCCTTTGGAGTGGAGGAGCTGGTAATTGTAGTGTCAGGAGCAGATGTTGCTTGTGTAGCGGTGGTGGTTGTTTGTATAGGTGTGGAGGAGACAGTAGCGCTGGTGTAGAGCGGTGAAGTCGTAGTGAGTGTTGAAGTGGAGGTTGTTGTTAGGGCCGAGGATGGTGCAGTTTCACTCTCAGCTGGAGAAGTGTTCTGCTGAGCAGTGGTTAGAGTAGCTGGTGAGGTGTTTGTAGGAGATGGGCTTGTTCCAGGGGAAGAGGTGGACGTAAGTGGGGAGGTGTTTTGCGAGGATGTAGTCTCTTGAGGAGAGCTTGTAGGTGTTTGAGCCGAAGATGCAGCAGTTGGGCTTGATGTGAGTGCAGTGGTCGTTTCTTCTGCTTTGCTGGATGTTTCAGATGCTGAGGAGGGAAAGGTAGTTGTTTCAACAAGAGAAGACACTGGAGAGGCCGAGCTTGCAGCTGTTGTTTGGGATGGTGATGTGGCGAGGGTAGCAGTGGGGGTTGTTTCTACAGGATTGGTTGAGAGGGCAGTGGTTGGGTTTTGGAGTGGAGTGCTTGTGAGTGTAGAGGTTGTTGCGGGTGTAGTGGTGGGTGTATTTGTAGATGTCATCCCAGCTGGAGAAGTGGTCTCCTGAGCAGTGGTGGGTGCAAGAGGCGACATGGTAGCACCTGGTGTGCTTGTCAGAGATGCAGAGGTGCTCGTATGTGAAGTGAAGATGGTGGTGGAAGTAGTGGGGCCTACGTTGGTGCTTGTGAGCAGAGCAGTGGTGGCTGTGATAGCTGTGCTGGTTGTTGCAGCAGTGGACGTTTCAGCAGCCTGGCTGGAGATGTCTTGCATAGTTGAGGGAACTGTGGTGGTTGTCAACAGTGCCGTAGTTTCCTTTGGAGTGGAGGAGCTGGTAATTGTAGTGTCAGGAGCAGATGTTGCTTGGGTAGCGGTGGTGGTTGTTTGTATAGGTGTGGAGGAGACTGTAGCGCTGGTGAGGAGCGGTGAATTTGTAGTGAGTGTTGAAGTGGAGGTTGTTGTTAGGGCCGAGGATGGTGCAGTTTCACTCTCAGCAGGAGAAGTGTTCTGCTGAGCAGTGGTTAGAGTAGCTGGTGAGGTGTTTGTAGGAGATGGGCTTGTTGCAGGGGTAGAGGTGGACGTAAGTGGGGAGGTGTTTTGCGAGGATGTAGTCTCTTGAGGAGAGCTTGTAGGTGTTTGAGCCGAAGATGCAGCAGTTGGGCTTGATGTGAGTGCAGTGGTCGTTTCTTCTGCTTTGCTGGATGTTTCAGATGCTGAGGAGGGATTGGTAGTTGTTTCAACAAGAGTAGGCACTGGAGAGGCCGAGCTTGCAGCTGTTGTTTGGGATGGTGATGTGGCGAGGGTAGCAGTGGAGGTTGTTTCTACAGGATTGGTTGAGAGGGCAGTGGTTGGGTTTTGGAGTGGAGTGCTTGTGAGTGTAGAGGTTGTTGCGGGTGTAGTGGTGGGTGTATTTGTAGATGTCATCCCAGCTGGAGAAGTGGTCTCCTGAGCAGTGGTGGGTGCAAGAGGCGACATGGTAGCACCTGGTGTGCTTGTCAGAGATGCAGAGGTGCTCGTATGTGAAGTGAAGATGGTGGTGGAAGTAGTGGGGCCTGCATTGGAGCTTGTGAGCAGAGCAGTGGTGGCTGTGATAGCTGTGCTGGTTGTTGCAGCGGTGGACGTTTCAGCAGCCTGGCTGGAGATGTCTTGCATAGTTGAGGGAACTGTGGTGGTTGTCAACAGTGCCGTAGTTTCCTTTGGAGTGGAGGAGCTGGTAATTGTAGTGTCAGGAGCAGATGTTGCTTGGGTAGCGGTGGTGGTTGTTTGTATAGGTGTGGAGGAGACAGTAGCGCTGGTGAGGAGCGGTGAATTTGTAGTGAGTGTTGAAGTGGAGGTTGTTGTTAGGGCCGAGGATGGTGCAGTTTCACTCTCAGCAGGAGAAGTGTTCTGCTGAGCAGTGTTTAGAGTAGCTGGTGAGGTGTTTGTAGGAGATGGGCTTGTTCCAGGGGTAGAGGTTGACGTAAGTGGGGAGGTGTTTTGTGAGGATGTAGTCTCTTGAGGAGAGCTTGTAGGTGTTTGAGCCGAAGATGCAGCAGTTGGGCTTGATGTGAGTGCAGTGGTCGTTTCTTCTGCTTTGGATGTTTCAGATGCTGAGGAGGGAAAGGTAGTTGTTTCAACAAGAGAAGACACTGGAGAGGCCGAGCTTGCAGCTGTTGTTTGGGATGGTGATGTGGCGAGGGTAGCAGTGGGGGTTGTTTCTACAGGATTGGTTGAGAGGGCAGTGGTTGGGTTTTGGAGTGGAGTGCTTGTGAGTGTAGAGGTTGTTGCGGGTGTAGTGGTGGGTGTATTTGTAGATGTCATCCCAGCTGGAGAAGTGGTCTCCTGAGCAGTGGTGGGTGCAAGAGGCGACATGGTAGCACCTGGTGTGCTTGTCAGAGATGCAGAGGTGCTCGTATGTGAAGTGAAGATGGTGGTGGAAGTAGTGGGGCCTACGTTGGTGCTTGTGAGCAGAGCAGTGGTGGCTGTGATAGCTGTGCTGGTTGTTGCAGCAGTGGACGTTTCAGCAGCCTGGCTGGAGATGTCTTGCATAGTTGAGGGAACTGTGGTGGTTGTCAACAGTGCCGTAGTTTCCTTTGGAGTGGAGGAGCTGGTAATTGTAGTGTCAGGAGCAGATGTTGCTTGGGTAGCGGTGGTGGTTGTTTGTATAGGTGTGGAGGAGACTGTAGCGCTGGTGAGGAGCGGTGAATTTGTAGTGAGTGTTGAAGTGGAGGTTGTTGTTAGGGCCGAGGATGGTGCAGTTTCACTCTCAGCAGGAGAAGTGTTCTGCTGAGCAGTGGTTAGAGTAGCTGGTGAGGTGTTTGTAGGAGATGGGCTTGTTGCAGGGGTAGAGGTGGACGTAAGTGGGGAGGTGTTTTGCGAGGATGTAGTCTCTTGAGGAGAGCTTGTAGGTGTTTGAGCCGAAGATGCAGCAGTTGGGCTTGATGTGAGTGCAGTGGTCGTTTCTTCTGCTTTGCTGGATGTTTCAGATGCTGAGGAGGGAAAGGTAGTTGTTTCAACAAGAGAAGACACTGGAGAGGCTGAGCTTGCAGCTGTTGTTTGGGATGGTGATGTGGCGAGGGTAGCAGTGGGGGTTGTTTCTACAGGATTGGTTGAGAGGGCAGTGGTTGGGTTTTGGAGTGGAGTGCTTGTGAGTGTAGAGGTTGTTGCGGGTGTAGTGGTGGGTGTATTTGTAGATGTCGTCCCAGCTGGAGAAGTGGTCTCCTGAGCAGTGGTGGGTGCAGGAGGCGACGTGGTAGCACCTGGTGTGCTTGTCAGAGATGCAGAGGTGCTCGTATGTGAAGTGAAGATGGTGGTGGAAGTAGTGGGGCCTGCATTGGTGCTTGTGTGCAAAGCAGTGGTGACTGTGATAGCTGTGCTGTGTGTTGCAGCGGTGGACGTTTCAGCAGCCTGGCTGGAGATGTCTTGCATAGTTGAGGGAACTGTGGTGGTTGTCGACAGTGCCGTAGTTTCCTTTGGAGTGGAGGAGCTGGTAATTGTAGTGTCAGGAGCAGATGTTGCTTGGGTAGCGGTGGTGGTTGTTTGTATAGGTGTGGAGGAGACAGTAGCGCTGGTGAGGAGCGGTGAATTTGTAGTGAGTGTTGAAGTGGAGGTTGTTGTTAGGGCCGAGGATGGTGCAGTTTCACTCTCAGCAGGAGAAGTGTTCTGCTGAGCAGTGGTTAGAGTAGCTGGTGAGGTGTTTGTAGGAGATGGGCTTGTTCCAGGGGTAGAGGTGGACGTAAGTGGGGAGGTGTTTTGCGAGGATGTAGTCTCTTGAGGAGAGCTTGTAGGTGTTTGAGCCGAAGATGCAGCAGTTGGGCTTGATGTGAGTGCAGTGGTCGTTTCTTCTGCTTTGCTGGATGTTTCAGATGCTGAGGAGGGAAAGGTAGTTGTTTCAACAAGAGTAGGCACTGGAGAGGCCGAGCTTGCAGCTGTTGTTTGGGATGGTGATGTGGCGAGGGTAGCAGTGGGGGTTGTTTCTACAGGATTGGTTGAGAGGGCAGTGGTTGGGTTTTGGAGTGGAGTGCTTGTGAGTGTAGAGGTTGTTGCGGGTGTAGTGGTGGGTGTATTTGTAGATGCCGTCCCAGCTGGAGAAGTGGTCTCCTGAGCAGTGGTGGGTGCAGGAGGCGACGTGGTAGCACCTGGTGTGCTTGTCAGAGATGCAGAGGTGCTCGTATGTGAAGTGAAGATGGTGGTGGAAGTAGTGGGGCCTGCATTGGTGCTTGTGAGCAGAGCAGTGGTGACTGTGGTAGTTGTGCTGTTTGTTGCAGCGGTGGACGTCGTTTTTTCTGTTGTATTGCTTGATGCTGTTTTAAAAAAATGTGTTTGGGGAATTTATTTTAGAATCACCTTAAAGGTCATCTAGTTTAACCACAACCTTTCCGTACTACTGTAGATCTAACAACCCTATGCTGAATCATATCCCTGTTTTAATGTGTAATGTTATTTTAACGCATCTTAATTGTGTTCCTTCATCCCTTCAAGCTTTTTCTTTTGTTTTGTTGTATGCCATATGCATAAATGTGTATCTGAATATTTGTTTTCTTGCCTGCAGCTGTTGGTTCTGCTTTCATTTCCAGAGCATCAGAGGTTATCCTCCTACCTCGTCAATCATCTTGTTTGCAAGCCGGCTCCAACCTAGAGACTTTACGGTTACAGTAAGTTGCTGTTCTAAGCAATCTAATCATTGCTGCATTCAAGTGTAAGCACAAATCAAACCACCCCTCTTTCCTCCTTATGCAAAAATTATGCCTTGCCCTTTCTTAATTCCTTTGTCTTTGATGATATTTTTCTTACTTTGTAAATTCATTCAAGCTTGACTCTAGCATTTTTTATCATGAGAGGGCTCAAGAGCCTGTAGAATACTAAAAATTGTGATTATGGTTACAGTAAGGATTAAAATAAACAAGAAACTTGCATGTTCATGGAGGACTCAATGAAGCTGCATTCCTTTATTAGAAGGGTGTGGATTGTGTAAACATTAGGAACACTTTTGTTGCTAAGTTGCTTGATGCTGGGATATTTATTTATTTATTTATTTACTGAATCACAGAGTCACCAATGTTGGAAAAGACTTCCATGGTCATCTAGTCCACCCATCCATCATACAATTTGTTTGCTGCTGACTAAGCAGCTCCTTGCAGAAAGGTGCAATGTTTCAGTGAGGTGCACCAAACTAGTACACTAACCAGCAAATTGGAAGCACTGTATATTGATCTGAGAATAACTGGATGAGTTGCATACACTGAAATATTAAAATGGATTTGCACACTTATTGATCTGAGGACGTTACCTATCCTTCCACTGCAGCTCTACTCACAATTATTCACCAAAACATCCAAATCTCATCACACGAGTGCTGCAATACCTCATAGATTTTCTAGTCCCAGTCAGAAATGTGTAGAGCAGTGGAACACTAGTTTTTATGCATTAAATCAAAGCTGAGGCTTTATGCTATCCAATGGGAAAAGGAGAATATTTTCATCTCAACTGGCACAATGCTACCCCTTTAAATTCTGCCTTTGGGCTGAAATCCTTCTGCAGATTTTTATACATGAGCTAAGATGAAAATAACCAAAAGGTTACTGGGAAAAGTCAGAAGTAATGCAATTTTCATACATGTGGTTTCCTTGGAGCTTGCATCATTTAAAGTAGTGTGTAGTTCCCCTGTTTCCTCTCTGCTTCAGACTCAAAAGTCTTAATTCTCTTTATCATTAAACAAATAATAATTAGGACATTGGTTGGATAAGCAAAGGGATTTTATGTATTTTGTATATATATATATATACAAATTTGTCTGAAACTTAACCTCCATTCACTTCTGCTGAATATCTTTGCTTGGATGGCTCTGAAAGTCATCGGCACTTCAAGTCCTAAATGTCTTAGTTGTTTTAGAAAATAAGATTTATACTCATTTGAGAAGTCACTCAAGCCGCAGAGCTTCTTTTCTTTATAGAAATCAAATAGCCCAAACTGGAATTTAAAATAATAATAATAATAATAATTAAAAAATTGACTTTTTAATGGTTGAATGCCTTCAGAATTTTAAATTCATAGCTAATGACAATGACAAAGCTAATTCCCTTTTTATAGGAAATACTGTTTCAGTGACCTGGGAATTCCAGAACCTCAGACCTTACACAATTTTGTTGCCACTGAAAATTTCACTATTTATTTTCAGGTGCCCCTTTATCACCACTTTTATGGGGAAAAAAAAAAAAAAAGAATAATATCTGAAAACATAGCATTTTCAAATTATTTCTAACTTTGATTATTTTCCAGAAACATGCACTGGAATATTTTTCTCTCTGTCTATGAATTAAAAAGTGAGGATTGTACATAACAGTTCATCAAGGAATTATTAACATCTTACTCATTCTTTAATAATACGTAAGAAATTAACTCTGGTTTCATAGAATCATAGAATCATAGAATCACCAAGGTTGGAAAAGACCTAAAAGATCATCCAGTCCAACCGTTCACCTATTCCCAATAGCTCCCACAGTTTCCTTGGTTTCCTAGAACCAAGCATAATAATCTGTTCTGGAATTTGCTAAACAAAATTAGATCAGTACCTTTCCATTTATATTCTTCACCAATGGTGGATTATCATGTACTCCTATCCATTCTTTTCTACATCTGATTAAAAACTGCATGCTAAATGATGACAAGGCAGTGAGCTCAATAAGCATGCCACTTAGAAAATTGTATGGCAAAGGTATTTTCCCTAGATCTATATTTCTGAATAAACTGACAGTATTGCTTAAGCACACAGACACAAGTGCAGCATTTTATCCTTGGTTACAGTTTTTAGTGGTAGTAATTTCATTTTAAAGTATGTAGACCTCTACAGTAATCATTGAGAAAGTTTCTCAGCATATAACTAAACTTACCTGAAAAGCAGCAAAATGCAAGGATGAGGTATATAAACTTATAGCAAAATAAATTTGTTGTCCAATCCATCTTTTTTAGGCTGTGGTTTCACCAGATGAGTCCAATCCCTTCAGTATCTGCTCTGCTCTTAGTAAGGTAGAAATAGCTCTCGCAGGGAAGGGAAGAAGATGAGTCTGATGGTTCAGGGTGCAATGTTCTTAAACTTAAGCACCTTGCATAATGCCAGTGCTTTGTTGAGGGTTTGATGAGTGACACACCTGCTTGTACCTCACAGACCAAGGATTTTAAAATTAGAATGTGGTACTTTCCCTCTAGGTAAGGAAATAAGGAGTTCGCTGTTTGAAAAGGTCAGTGTGCATTAATCTGAGCATGAAATAATCAGGAATGGATACTCGTTTACACCCTTAAGAAGGCCACAATCACACATTCATCCCTTAGATATTTAAGTTGAGGGTGGATACGCAACAGAAAGGAAGACTTTCAGTCAGTTTTGCTGAGCTCTGTGTTGCAGTACTGCAACTTCTTGTGTGGATGAGAAAATATCTCTTGGTGGTGTTCTATGAAGAGCTGTGTACTAACCAGCTTGATTGCTAAGAAAAATCCCATCAGCCTCATCCTTCCTAGCTGAATTGTATGGATTCTGTTGGGCCATGATTATTTCTCACTGCTGTAACTGCAAGCAAACAACTCTACATAGCCTCAGTCATCCCCTGAAATAACTCCCCTTGCATCCAAATGAGAGAATAGACAAAAGGTCTCAGGAGAACACATGGAAGGGATGCATGACAGCAGACAGATGAATAAAGTGGCAAAATTCAGCAGATGTTATTGTTAGGTAACTGGACAGTTTCATTTAAGGAAGACAGACTGCCATGTGCCATGAATTGAGAAAATAATTTAAAAGCTTTTGACTATTTAGAACCATTGACAATATTGAATGAGTTTGACATAAGTGTTGTGCCTGATGATTTCTTGATCATGATTAATCTATGAAGGACATGAAAGTCTACAGGTGTAACTTATGCCACAGACTTTGTATGGCTTGGAGTTCCTTCATCCCTTAATTTCCATCCTCTTTCACTTTTTCTGTTTCCTTTTTCTCACCGTTCTTCCAGAACTGAAATTTCTTTTCCAAGATGGACACAGAAATAGCAGGTCATGGTCTGTATTTTCCATTAGATTCTAGTGAACAGTTCTCATTACACTGTGTTTTGACTAGAGAAAGGGCCAACAACCTTTTCATGCCTTCTTCCTGGTGGACAGGCTTTGTGATTAACTCAGTTTTAGGTGTAGAGGATCAATTTGTCATCAGCAGTGCAGATTGGGGGAGGAAATTTTCAACTAGCCATTCCTATAGAAAGGTGGATGTTTGTCTGGAAGGTCTCTAGCATGCAATTAGAGTTTAACACCTACTTTATAAGCATTAATAGTTTGTTTTATTAGATTTTAAAAATCATGTTAAATTTTCTCTGTTGTACAAATTGCCGGATACAATTCGGCCTTGAATATCTGTGTTTTTTTTGTAAATATTTGAGATAATTTACATTAAAAATGACCTTTTCTATGGATAAAGTAGTAATAAAAACTGGTTAATATGTTTATGACAAAACTAAAGTGAATTCAATTGTCCTACTTGAATAACTAAATAGTTATTGCTCACATAGATATTATACTTCTGTAAAATGCAGCTTCCATTTGTTTACGTGATTAAGTGACACTCTTCATTCCTTGGTGTGCACAGGTTGTATAACCTATAAAGGCCAGCAGTTCCTCCCAAAGTTTCTGAAATTACGGTAGCTACAACATCATGGTCCAAGGGACTGACGTGAGTGTTCTGCATTGTGCAAGCAGTTAGGTAAGCTGAACAGCTGTCCTTGACCTTTCCCTTAAGTGTTAGTAAGGGTGAAACGATGTGTGATTCACAACTCCCTTCTCCTTGATTGCTGTCTTTATTCAGTTTTCTTTTATCTGTATGCATAAAATCGTTCTAAAAAAATGGAAGAAAAGTGCTCCTTGTATTCTAGAGAGCTGGAGAGAAAGACAGAGGCAGTATGAAAGAGCATAGTGAAACATAAAATCGAGGCAAACCAGCTTTGCAATTCATTCTGAAAATATATGCAAAGGTGTGTAGATGTGTGTTTAGAGTCATGGTTAGTGGGCAGTATTGGTGGTAGGCAGATGGTTGTACTGAATGATATTACTGGTCTTTCCAACCTTAATGATTCTATGATTCTGTGTGGTATTTAGGGTCATGGTTAGTGGGCAATACTGGTGGCAAGTGGATAGTTGGACTGGATTATCTTAAAGATCTTTCCAACCTTTATGATTCTATATATAAGCCCTGCTTTCACTCTTAAGTATAAATACCCAGAGGAGTCTGCTTATTGTTTCAGTTTTCAGCATCAAAATCCTACATGGGAGAGCAATGGAGAGGCATAACAGGTGGACTTCATACTTGTACAAAATAAAGAACTTGCAATCAAAATTCACTCATGGAAACATATCCTATCAGAAACACCTCTGTGATTTAAAAGCAATATTTGCTACAAAGGATAACCTGAACTCCCCTTAAAAGAAAAAAAATAAATGAAAAAAATGAAAAAGGGAAGTTTCCATGAGGTTTCTGTAGTAGCACTCACCCAAGGCAGCATCTTTACTCATCCAATTGTTTGTACCTGCAGGGAGGGAGCACCTACCTGTGTACACCTCTTTTTGTGCATACGTAAATGAAAGCGAAGGTCTGACTAGCCTGGAAAGAATGAAGAACCTTCTGAAGGGCTCATGGTTGTTTGGTTTTGAAGCCTGATGTTTTGACTAGGGGTGAACTTCCTTATGAGAGCTTCAGTTCTCAAACAGAATTAATTCCTGCACTTCTGCTGAGGCGGCGAAGGAAAACCTTCATTGGGAAACATGAGTACTTCTCTAAATCACTTGGAAAACAATTGATAAGAAATGTCATTCTTTGACTGTCCTGTGTTAATGAGCACTCCATAAAGCACACTGCTTGATTTATCTGCTTTCAGCGGTCTGTTTGTAAACGACTACTTCCTTCTGCTGGCATTAACAAAGAATTGCACTTTCAACACACAGCGGGTAAGAGCTGTGGATGGAAGTGATTTCCTCTTGTTCCATACTATTTTTATTTCGGTTTGCTTCTGGATTAGGGCATCACTCAATGGCAGATCTCCTCCCAACAGCTCTGCGCGGAGAGAAGAACAGCTCTGGCTCAGGTGCTGCTTCAAAGCAGCACAAGGACGTGGTGGCCCAGATGGGCCCTCCAGACCACATGCTCCTCTTAGCCCTGCATAGCAGCTAAGAACCATTCCATAGCACAGAGAAATCTTCTAAGGCATAATCAAATAAGTCAAATACAATGGCAATTTGTGCGTTGTTTGGCTTAAAACGCCCGTTTAGTGGCAAATGGATGTGTACCAGTTTTAACCAGTGACCTTCTGGATTCCTGCAGCAATTACACAGGCACAATCTACAGCCCTGTGGGATGGATTTTGAAAGCCCTTTTTTTTTTTTTTTTTCTTCCCTAACCCCCCCCCCCCCACCTCAAAATCTCTGTTTTGCACTGTGAATCACAGAATCACAGAATTGTAGGGGTTGGAAGGGACCTCCAGAGATCATCGAGTCCAACCCCCTGCCAAAGCAGGTTCCCTACAGCAGGTCGCACAGGTTGGCATCCAGGCAGGTCTTGAACATCTCCAGAGAAGGAGACTCCACCACCTCCCTGCAGCCTGTTCCAGTGCTCCTCACCTCACTGCACAGCCGTTCCTTCGCACATTGGTGCAGAACTTCCTATGCTGCAGTTTCTGGCCGTTTCCCCTTGTCCTGTCTCCACTCACCACTGAAAAGAGTCTGGCCTCGCCATTCTGCCCCGCACACCTTAGATATTTATAGACTTGGATCAGGTCTATAAATAGGAATTAGAAAATTATTAGGAATAATTAGAATTAGATTTGGAAACAGAATAGAAAGAAAAACAGAATAGAAATAGATTTGGAAACAAAATAGAACAGGAATTAGATTTGTGTTCCCAGACCTGACTGGAAATGTACCTTCTGGTGTTTGCACTGTGCTGAACCAGACTGGGACTCTGCATGCAAAAATTGCAGAGATGTTTTCTCTCTCATGTGCTGAACTCAGATAGGAGGATGCCTGCACTCTGGAGGTAAAATCTCAGAGCATGATGGTAACAGCTTTTCTCTGTTTACTCAAATAGAGGAAGTTAGACATAAGCCCATCAAGTGGTCAAAAGTTTCTCACTGAATTATTACCAGAACTTGGATCTTTTTGCTACCCAAATTTAGACACTTGTTTCCTTTAGTAGCGAGAGAGAAAATAGACAGAACAACCTCAAAAAGCAGCAGTTGCAGCTTTGATCCATCTCTCTGACACCACCGTTATTGCCACCTCCCTATGGCTGACCAACCACCTGCAGGAGCCTCACATCTCAGCACAAGGCCACAGCCTGCTCAAGCTTTTTTGCCATAAATCATCCTGCCTTGACTTCATGCACTGTGCACGTGTATATGGACAGATATTCTGCAGAAAAACTTTCAATACAACCTGCTCCTGTTGGTTCTATCTTTGCATACAGTTAGACACAAGCATATGGAGTTGACATATAAATGCACATACACCATTTTCTTTTAAAAACCTTCCCCTTCCATTGTACAAAACTTACGGTTCCCCTGGAGCACTGCATGAAATAACACAGGGTGCATCCTACCTGTTGTGCACGTGTCGAGATAAAATGCCAAGACAATGAATGCAGCTTTTACAAAGCATTGCACTGAGCGTTGTTTCCAGTTCATTCTGTTGCCTTGAGACCTCTTGTCTGCATGAGAGTTTGCTTCAGGCTCCTCGCAATTCTGCTACCTCTGCAAGCAAATTGCAAATGTTATGGAAGTAACTCAGGTAATGCAAGCACGTTGCTCTGTTAGTTGAGCAGCTGACACACCTTAAAGTCCTGCTTGGTTTAAGAAGCCTGTTGTTATCTGGGCAAGAAGGCTGTGGACCCGAAGTGTTGATTTATGGTTACAAAAATGCAGTTATGTTTGTGAATCCATTTAAAGCTTTCACGAGGACCTGTACTGCCAGCGAAGTCTTTGTATGTGAAAATGGGCTGTGGGAAAAGCAATGTAAAAGCATTTGAATTTAAAAGAAGAAACGGGGGGGAAAAAAAAGAAAGAAAGAAAGTATGAAAGTAAAGTTTACGTATCAACCTGGGAACGGGGCAGGTCTGAAAATGCAAGCATTGCCATCACTGAATCAGAAAATGATGGGACACCCAACTGCCTAGACTTTGGAGCCAGAGTGGGGCTAGGACGGAGGCAGGCAGTCATACAAGGGCTCCACTGCCCCTCAGCTGTTTCATTTCATCCAGAAATGTGCTAGCCCTATGATCCCACAAAAGACAAGGCACACACTGCCTCTTCTGCTGCCCCCACACTGACAGTAGAGGGATGAATCGAGATTACTGCTGCACAGAAATGAGCCGCTTTACCTCTAATCCCAATGCTGCTGCAGGGAATGTAATGGTGACTCTCCCTCTGCCACAGCTTCAGGTAAGGACCAGGTACCCAAAGAGCTGAATGATCATCAGTGCCAGTCCAAGCAGTGGACTGGAGATGTTCAGAAGTGTCATATGGGAGCTGGAATGAGACTACTGAGCTCATTTCATACCAAAGCAATATTGCTCATCACTTCCCCTAACCCTGACCAAGACCCTCCTGTCTTACCTAGGCATAGGTTCTGCAGTGGCAGATTTCTTAAACAAAGACATGAGACAAAACTATAATCTAGAAAGTACTCTGTGTCTCCAGAAATGAAAAATCTGAAATCTTGTTATTATTACGTTTGTTGTTTGACATGGGGAAGGGGGTGTTCTGTGGAGATTGGTACCTATTCTGCCTGATGCCAGTTTATAGGGCACAGCCCACATTTGACTCTATGTCCCCGTTGTGTGTATGCTCTGCTCAGAGAAACAGGACGGGGTCCCTATTGTGACTTGTGAGAACCACTAGAGTGCATCCTATACCTCAGAAAGCAGCTTTGCAGGTACAAATGAAGAGCAACAGCGAGTATTCATAAAAGGCTGATGGAAAACTAGAGATTTTTAAAGCAATTTGTTTCTGGGGCGGTTGTTTGTTGCTCAAAACGTGAGGTTGGTGGATTTCCTCTGAAGCAGCTGCTACAGGTGGCACAAAGGGCTCTGCGCTGCACGAGGTCGCGTTTCCATTAGTGGTATCAGTCTGGTGGTCTTTTAGTTACAGCTGATATTGGTGTGGATTCATGGCGGAGTATTGGAACTCTTGTTGTTCAGCCAACCCGTTTTGTCTTTCTGTTTAACTTCGGATTAAATTCTGTATTGAATCTCTTCCTCCTCATTGGAAGCTGCCAATGGGTAAGGGCTGAGGTCAAGCAGCTCACGTTGGGGTGTGAAGGAGGCAAAGGCAAAGCTAATGCAGAGCAGTCCTTCCATGTCTTCCCTCCTAGCAACACACAACACACAAAAGCCTTTGTAGTAGGAGTGGAGGGAGAGGTCAGCCCTTGTCAGTGTGCAGCAATAAAACATGAGGCATTTGGGCTCTGATGGAGCAATACAGAGTGAGGGGGGCAAACAGTTACTGTAGGGCAAGAGCAACAAGTGAACTTGAGCTTAGTCTACCAAGCTGGGCTTCAGAGCAAGGTCATCATATGGCATTTTGCATCTAATTTTTACAAGCTTAACTAAAATTGCAAGGATCTTGCAAGCCCCACATTTCCCTTTGAAGGAGCAGAGCCTGTCTCCCGTTTTCTCCAGTGCACAGCTGGTGTATGGGCAGATGATGATGGTCAAGGGTGAGGCAGAGATGAAGCTCAGTGCTAAGCACATCCATGTTTTACTTCCACGAGGCTTCCATACCTGCCCAAATAAACATCTGAACATCTTGAGAGCGCTCCGCTAAAAGCATCCATTTTAAATTAAGACCTTCCTGGCGATTTTATAATTAATAAGTGAAAGTGAGAAGCTGAGATTTACAGAGAGGAGGTAATTCATAGGGCGGCGGGCTCCCCTAAGTGTATTTAACACTCCTTAGCTGAAGGCAAAACAGATCTGATAGAAAAATAAGCCCTCATTATAGAGAAGACACGAGTCCCGTAGTACGGTGGCGGTGGGACGAGTCGGAGCTTTAAATACCAACCTGTGCCTGAAGGCAGAGAGCCAAGGTACAACTTGTCGACATGCATGCTGCAGTTGAGCAGGCTGAATTTTCACACCACCCCCTGTAACGAGCTCCATGTTTGAAGTCTTTTTTAGAATTTGGGGTATAAATGTAGGTCTTGGTGGATTTTTCTTTTTGGAGAAAATAGAATGTGGGAGAGCAAAGGTTTGCTTGCTTGAAAAATCTCAGGGTAGGCTATAGCCTTACAATCACACAAGTGGGGGTGCTGGCATTTTCTAAGTGCCACCTTTTATTCTGAAATCTGTAATTCTTTTTGTTCATTCAGCATAATAATTTCTGTCATACAGAGTTTTTTTTGGTTTTTTTTTTTTTTCAGCTGGCACTTTTCTTCCTGATTGAATCATTAACCTTGACATCTTTTGTATAGATTTTTTTTTTTTTTCCATCATCTGTAATAATTAATCTAAGAACACTTTGTCTACTGGGTTATAGCAGCACGGTTCAAAATGCAGGCTGTCATTTGTGGCATCAACGTATACTTAGCAAACTGCATCCTTCCATTCCGTGACGATGAAATATAAAATACCAGGTTGTAAGAGCTGATGCAATGCCATCTCCAGGATTATTCTATCCCTGACAGGGACACAATGGAATATGCAGATTTGATCTGTGATATAGATTCAAGCAAAGGTTGGGATGTTCCACATTGGTAGGGGAATCTGCTTCATGCAGGAGTCCTGTCAGTAGGTGCAAACGTGGCCAATTCTCCTTGAAGTTATTAAGGAGATTTTGGAGGTGAGTTCTTCTACAGTCTCCTGTACACATAACTTCAGATGAAATTATTGATTTTCCATATACTTAATGTTATTTTTACAGCTTTTACGAAGGAAGTAATGCAAATTAGGGCTAAAAGGTAACAGCGTAACTTCTAAGTCATGCATAAGGAAGAGTACTGTTGGAAAAAGGGCTGCTTTGTGACTGCTATGGAGAGAATTACCTGCCTTAACTTCCTTATGTCTTGGTATTTAGCAGAATTGGATTAATAAACATCTTTTTCAGGACACCTGTCCAGCTTGTAAGGAAGATTTATTGCAACACCTATTTGTTTTCATCTCCTCCCATGAAAGTCCAGTTCTCACTGGGTAGTGAATAATAGCGGTGTTGTTTCCAGGGGCATCGGCCCTGCAGAGCTGCTTTCTCTCTCCAATAGAAGAGGAGCGCTCAGCACCACCCAGTTGTCTCACAGTGGTGGCAAAGGTTTTCTGCTGGGGTGTAAGCATCACGACTTTATAAACCCAAAGAACACCATTTCTTTGAGGAGCTTAAAACTGGCTTTATTTGAGATAACAGGTATTCTTTGCTTAACTTGCTGTGTGGAGTGAGGAACAGTTGAGTTATCAAGGCTGCCCTTGGTTGGTTCCAGGATTGGTGAACAGCAGCCAAGACTCATAAGGTGCACATAGACATGAACTCAGTGTATGGCAATGTCACAAAGGCATTTTGGGGGATTTGCATGAAATATCTTGGATAATGAAAGCAGCAAAATCCAGTAGCGTAGACCATCATGCAAGCCCATTTATTTTTACTCGTATCAGATTCCGAGATCTGTGTTGGATTTGTATTTTTGCTTTGTGTCCTTTTAAGACTTGCCTTGAACATATGCCATACATATGGCAAGTTTGAGAATAAATTAAACAAGAAAACAATGCATTCCCTAAGCGTAAGGGTTCTGCTCAAATAGAATTGAAGTTCTACTAGCTGCACTTCTGGGGGGTATCACAGAATTCCTCCAGGTTGGAAAAGACCTCTCAGATCCCCAACCCATCACAGCATGCCACTGACCACGTCCCTTGAACCCCTCCAGGGACGGTGACCCCACCATCCCCTGTGTCTGTACCAGTGCCTGACCAGCATCACTACAAGGACTTCTGGTTTTTTTCCTCCTGCTGTTCTTATAATACACATTAATTCAGCAGACAGAAGATTCAAAGTGTAAGGAAAATAACTTGTTGATACATCTGCTTTGTGTTGATTTTATCTCCTATTTTCAAGATTTGATTTTAAAGCTTTTTTTTGATTTTTACCTCGTGAAATCAAATATAAATACAGTTCCAAGAGCAAGAGTATCCCTAATTTTCAAATGATCAAAGAAACAAGCAGGAAATGCACTAAAGGTTTCTCTGCAGCCTCTTATCGTTATTTACTTAGGGGACAAAAGGAGAATCAGAGCATGTTTGATCCTCCATGGCTGAGCAGCAGTCTGGCTTGTGTCACATTGCTCTGCCCATAGAAACAGAAGTGAGTCCAAGTAAATCTCTGCCCGCAGAAGCACTGCCTACATTTCTTCCATTTCAATCCATTAGTTTGGAAAAAGGTTCAAGGTAAATAATTTGGGTTCTGTATTGCTTTTGGTTCTGGCTAGATGTGTGTATTTATTTTGAAAGTGGTTGTGCTGAGGCCAGAACACAATGCTAACAATAACAATAATACCAAAAAAACTGAATGGAAGACATTTCTCCTGTTAGATGTTCTGACTTAAATTCCCCTGCAATATCTGGAATTTCTCTGTGTGCTGCAACGAAAGCACAAGATTTATTTCTTAGAGGGCTGTGTGCATCTGTTGATTGCACGTTGACACAAATGCCATCCACAAACAATAGCTCAGCTGTGAAAACAAAACAAAACTGCTTTCTACAAGGAAAAGTTTTGTGTTCTGAAGGGGAATAAAGTAACTGTCACAAAACTGCAATGCCGTAAATTCCAATATTCATCCCCCATTAAGCTCCCATTGAATCATGCAGTTACATCGTTCTGGCTCAGACGTGGGATCACGAGGCCCCAGGAAAGAAGCTGCTCCTACAAATTTTAGAATAGATGAGGAACAGCCTGTCGTCTGCCCTGATGTTAACAAATTGTTGGAGACGTTTCCTCCCCTCACCAAGGGCCAGCTCAGCAGCAGCCTCTGCTGTGTTGTGCAATGCAGATGGAAGGCAAAGAGGTGCTCAGACCTCCCCAGCTGCTCGGTGCCTTTGAGGTCAGCAGGGAAAGGATCCAAAATTGCAATGAGTTTTGCTGGTGTCACCAGCTAAGCAATGCAGATAAATAATGACATTTTGCCAGAGAGTGTTTAGACCCAACGAGGGCCAATTTAGCCAGAGGCAAAGACTGTTCCTTGAACTCCTTTGGGCCATGTCTTTGCACACACAGATCTATTTCCTAGTGAGTGTGCTGCTGATTATACTAATTTCCCTTCCCTACTACATTTAGTGCTGTTATCTGCTTTGCAGTGGGAAGTATTTGAAAAACACTACTTTGTATGTCCTCATATAAGAATAGAACTATTGCAAATTGGGT
Source organism: Lagopus muta (assembly GCF_023343835.1). Lineage (NCBI taxonomy): Eukaryota > Metazoa > Chordata > Aves > Galliformes > Phasianidae > Lagopus > Lagopus muta. The sequence goes on along the minus strand of NC_064458.1, from coordinate 2,893,791 downwards.
TAACGTGAATGGTCATTATAGCAGCTGTGCAGATGCAAGTAATGTGTTGTATGCTCTTCTCTCCTGGGAGAGGATCTGAGTTCTCTTCTGAAGTTTAGGATGCTTGGGAAAGGAGTAAAACAGCTTTGAACCTTCTCAAACAAGTTGATGGACCCTCATCTCTTAGTTTTGGGGCAAGTGGTGGGAAGGGAAGGGAAGGGAAGGGAAGGGAAGGGAAGGGAAGGGAAGGGAAGGGAAGGGAAGGGAAGGGAAGGGAAGGGAAGGGAAGGGAAGGGAAGGGAAGGGAAGGGAAGGGAAGGGAAGGGAAGGGAAGGGAAGGGAAGGGAAGGGAAGGGAAGGTCAGTAACATGACAAACCCTGTCTTTGCCTTCATCAGATGTGGAGGGTTTGGTGCAGTCCCAAGTGCAGATTGTTTTCTCTTAATGCTTCAGTGCCCATCCTGAGGTCAGAGGAGTTATGTGACTAATTCACTGACCAATTACTAAGAGATTTTACAGCAAAGGGAACAATTGAAGGATTAGGAACCTTTTGTTATCTGGCTTCCTCATTCATCTCTGGTTCTTTGGCTGTTTCTGGGCTTAGGTGAGCTCATTTCAGGGTGGAACAAGGCCGGGAAAAGCAAGCTAGAGGTTAGTAGGCTTGTGCTATCTGGGAATTGTTTTTTCTCCTTTGTCAGAGCATGATTTCTTTAGCCTGGAGGGATGGGCTAAATTAAGAAAGAATTTGAGAATCCCTTTGGTTTCCTTTCTAACCTAGTATCTCCAAGTAGAGCATCACAGTTCCCCCAGCGTTAGACCTTTGGATAGAAACATCCCTAACTCCAATTTTTGGAGTCCCTTTGCTTTGTGTGTTGGCAGCACAACCTCATGAATCTATCAGGCTTGGTGTCTGGAAGATGCTCCTGTCAGCATCTGAGGAGTGAGGAAATATCAGAGGGACTTTCTTGGAGACTTGGCTGAATGCAGTGGACTTCCAAGGCTGCCTCAGTTCTTCTGCTTTAGGTTCTAGGGATGCCATCAAGGAGTCTGCAGCAGCATGGCACTGGGGGTCCCTTGGGACACACACCTGTGCTGTGTGCTGGGGGCTGCTGGAAAGTCCCTACACTGAAGAATCCCAAATAGCAAAGGCTGCTGTGAGACCTGAGGGCTGATTCAGGTTTCTGCGTGCTTCTCACTAGAAAGAAATGATCCTCAGAGGTGTTGGTTTGTTCATGGAAAGTCATTTAAACGCGAAGAGTAATGAAATAATTTCATTATTGAGATTCTCGTGCCTTCCAAACACCTTGGAACGTTACACTAAATCTTCCTAAGCATATATTACCACTTAAATTATTGGTGCACTGGTAGGGGTGAGCACTTAGCAAAAGAAGTTTGTTGGTTTTCTCTTTGAGAAACTTATTTTTACCAAAAAAAAGGAATGGTACAACAATAGTAAGACAGTGCTCTTATAGTAGGAAGACAGTTGTGTGATTTATTATGAGCTTCAATATGTGAAAGATATTCTCTTTAGGAGTCTATGTCTCCTTTATTTCAGGTTTAATTACATTACAGCAATAATGATTTCAGTAGTATAATGCTTTACAGGGAGCTAATGGCAAACCTTGACTTTTCCTTCAGCAACACCAGTTTCAAATAACTGTTTGAAAAATCTGCTTCTAGATATTTCCATGCAACTTTTTAACCAATTTGTCTGGTCAAATTTTAGATATTTATTTCATCCTCCCCCACAGTATCCAAGCCAGTACTGCATTAAAGCACCAAACTTTCAGAAGTCCATTACTCAGATCTTACAAGGAATTACAGAGGGAAACATTTTGCAGGCTTGAAAGGTTTTACAAACAAATTGTCCCCTGATTAAAATACTTTAATGTTCCTGATTTCTTTTTTTGGTAAACCATAAGCATTTGTTCACACAAAGAGCAGCCCATCATAAAACAATGACACCTTTTCCCATAGCGTTGCATGCAATACCATTATTTCCTGGCAGTTAAATCACTGATTGACAAAAAGTGGGATTTTGTGGATGCCTTTTTCTTACCTAATTTTGTCATTATCTGTCAGAAGCCATGGTGAAACTATATGCAGAGCTACATCAGCATTTTGAGGATTGCAGGCACAATGTGATAGTAAATGGCCAGAGTGAGTAAGAGGAAATTATCAAGAGAAATCCCGCTCTTACCTGCTCTTTGGAAGCCAGTCTGCGCTAGCAGCCATAGGCAGCTCCTGGGATCTTGTTTCCTCCCAGCCATCCACAGGACTGTAATTATATTGCTGCCAAACAGGGAAAATCACAAAATCTCTACAAGGCTTGGTTCAATGGGACCTACCCCCAAAACACAAATTTGCATTTGTAGGGGAAAGCTAATCTCACATAACTCATCCTACTGCAGCTTGTAAGGGCTGTGATGTCATCAGTCTAGAGGTTCTGCAAGGGACATTCAGTACGTTGGCAATGTGAGCATCCAGTGTGCAGAATGAATGATTTAGCAAAGTTAGGATATGGGTAAGAATTGTCTTTATTTCTCGTGGTGGCTGCAGTGGAGCAGGATCTGCTCTGAAGGTCCTTTGGAATGGTGTTTCCCCATGAGATCATAGAATCACAGAATGGTTGGGTTGGGTTGGAAGGGCCTTAAAGCCCTCCAGTTCCATCCCTTGCCATGGGCTTGTCGTCCCCCACCAGATCAGGTTGATGACAGCACACACCCAGCAGTACGGGAGGGAAATGTCTGGAGCTCTGGGGGACCTTACCAGGCAAAGTTCCTCCATATGCCTGGGCACCACTGGGGACATGAGGAACAGGACCGGGTCACCACAGTTGCTGCTCATTTGATTTTTTTGCTCCAGGGGAGGTTCACATTGGATATTAGGAAACATTTCTTCTCAGAAAGGGTGTTCAGGAGCTGGAATGGGCTGCCCAGGAAGGTGGTGGAGTCACTGTCTGTGGAGGTGTTCAAGAAACATTTAGATGTTGTACTGAGGGATGTGGTTTAGTGGGGAAATATTGGTCGTAGGTCAGTGGTTGGACTGGATGATCTTGGAGATCTTTTCCTACCGTGGTGATTTTATGTTTCTGTGATTGTGTGATTCCATCACTCATGCCCAGCTTCTTACAAGAAAAAACGTGTCAACTATGCAGAAATCCTGAAAGCCATCTCACAAAGGGCATTAATCTCCTCCATTCATTTCGAGTCGCCGGACATCACAGACTGCTATGCAGGTGACAAGGCTCTGCAAGAGGAGATTTCTGAAAGGTTAGTGCTGACGCAGTGCGGTCAGGGTGAGGAGGGGCCCAGCATTGTCCCCCAGGGGCTGTGGGGGGGTTCTCTTCCTCCTTTCAAGGTGTAAATAATGACACTAAATCCTGTAACTGATTAAGAGCCCAAAGGACTTTTCTGAAAGAAAATAGTGCGAATGCCTGGAATCCTGTCAAATTGCAGTCCCACGGAGGTTAACTCTTTTGCAGGTGCATTGCAAAATAGACTTTGTAGAGAAGGCAAAATGGCATGCTGAATTTGGGATTCAGAACCACTGCTGGGGCTCTTTGTTTTGCAATCATCCCATCTTTATCTGCTGGATCGCACTGAAACCCAGACTCTGAATTTTACAGATACTGAAGTCTGGATCTGATATATCAAGGTTTGGATTTGAAGATGGTGTTCTGTGCTCCTCAGCAATGACATGGTTAAGAAGGCAGTAATGAAGGGGGTGGTGGGAAGGCAAATGCCAATACAATGGATGAGGCATTCTGGCTCATTGCACAGAGGAAAGCTTAGCACCTGCGGCATGAAGTTCGACCAGATGCCCATCGATCTGGGTGTGGTGAAAAGCATGAATTTGAAGGTCAAGTGTTCAGAGACGTGTGTGGATCCTGTACACCTGCATTTCTAGCATTGCATTCTTCAGAAGGGCTTTTCCTTTCTGGTGGCAAACGTACCCTGACTGGGTTTTTCAGCAGCCAGGCAGCTGTGCTCTCTCCCCACGAAAGGAACCCAAGGGATTCCCTTGCCAGAATGGAGACCGAGCAGCACATCCCCAACCCACACAGAGATTTCATAGAATCATAGAATGCTTTGGGAGGGACCCTTAAAGGCCATCTGGTCCCACTCTGTGCTCTGGACAGGGACACTCATGGCTCCATCAGTGCTCAGAGCCCCATCCCCTGACCTTGGATGTCTGCAGGGATGAGGTACCCACTACCTCTCTGGGCAACCTGTGCCAGTTCTTCACTACTCTTATTCTAAAGAACTTTTTTTCTTATATCCAGTCTAAATTTCCTCACTCTTAGTGTGAAATCATTTCCCCCTGTCCTATCGCAACAAACTGAGCCCCAACACATCACTGAGCCCTCCACACCTACCGTGGAGCAGGAGATGGGGAGTGATGGGTAATGGTAAATACCATTGGAGAAGTACTCAAAACAGCATTCATCAGAGTGTGAGTCATGAGAAGGAGTATTTCCTTGTGAGCTTTTTGGGAGCCATATCATTATTAGTGACCCAAAGTCTCATTACATTCGTCCTTTCTAAACTCTTTTCCACCACCTTAAAGGAATCCATCACTACGAAGTGCCTGATCAGTGGGCATGGTGGGATGTCTTGGGGTTGGACCTGGGGATACGTGAGGTCTTTTCCAACCTTCATAACACTATAATCATGAATTGGTTGCCTTCCTATTCACCAGCACAGCCCATGCTGTGACTTTTTTCCCCTGCCAGGAGCTGTGGTGCTGGTCCTGCTGGTGCTGCTGGATGGGACCAAAGTAATGCACCCGGTGCTCAGCAGAGCAGGACATGTCCTCCGTGGGCTCACTGCAGGCAGGAGCTCATGGGAACAAAGGGTTTAGCAACTTTCTATCAGGTCTGAAGCCTGCAATATCGAGATATGTGGCTCATACTGGAGGGAGCTGTGTGGTTGATTTATCACCATAATGCAAACACGTGTAAGTCTCCAACAGCACGGTCCAGTGAAGCTGTAAAGCAGGAACACTGAGAGCCCCTTTGACTAAATAACATAAGATTAAAATGTCAGCAATTCTAAAGATGTTCTCAGTGTGCACGTCTATTTCCCACCTGTTTAATTAGGAGAGCATGGGTTGTTGCTCTTAAAAAGAAAGCCTGTAGTGCAGCGTGCTTGCAGGAAGAGATTTCTGTATTTCTGAGACGTCTGAATAAAACAGCAATAACTCACAGGGGAAATATGTAAGAGGGATCAGGTGGGACCAGACCAGGACCCACTGCTGTAGCTGGGCATCATTCCCATAGAGCATTTTCCTCTTAGATTTTACACCAACGTCGTCTTCTGAGCTTTCAGCAGCAATGTGTTGGGTTTTGCCCATTATATTCTGAATGCAAAGTCAAACATGCAAATCAGGCTGAAATGTTCCATTTGAAAATGACAAGAACTCAGCATTTCCATTTTTCCCTTTCAAAATAATTTTTTGCTATGAAAATTACCGCTTGATGCAATAAATTACAATGAAGATCAAAAAGCAGCCTGTCAAGATGACAACAGAGCATCTCGAGTAACTTTTAAAAACTTCTTAAGCGTTGCATTTTGTGCAGAATTTCTAAATATGTCATTTCACTCCGCATTGGTTTGAAACTGGAGTTTGAAATCAGCGCATTTCCAAGGAAACAGACATTTCAGTTCCCACGTAGGTGTAGCCTTAATGCTTCGAACCCCAAGCTTTGATTGGGTGGTGCCAGGCATCCAAAAACCATTTCTGAAATCTGCAATGCACGGAGCAGAAGATGGAGATGTTCTGTCAGTGTTGCTTTGATAACTCTGAAAACTTTCTGCGTGAAAATGCAGTTTGGAGGTAGAAGTGTTTCAGGTCCCCATCAGAAGCCCCTACAGGGCAGAGGTGTGTTGCTCTGTCCCAGGAAATGGTCTCCCAAAGGACTGAAAAATGAACAAGAGTTTTCCAATATCCAAATGTGAGGATTGGCATTCCCTGTCTGGAAGTGTCTATGGGAAAAGCAGTTGCCTCGTTTTTGAGTCTCGCTAAACTCTCAGGCACAGATTACTGTATGGAATTAATGAGTTTCCAGCTCAGAAGTGCTTCTGCTGAGTTTTAATGGTGGTTGACATAAAAGGGTGATTTGAATTTATACGAGTACCTCCCAGTTCTGTTAGCAGTACAACACTCTTGTTAGAAGATCACTTTTTTCTTTTCCAGTGTCATTCATTAGTGAATGAAATTTATTCTTTTTCCATTACTAATTTCTTATCTAAAGTTGGAATAGCCCGAGCAGTCTGTTCTAATATGGAAATCTTCCAACTCTCCAGCATTTCTTCTTGCACTCTTTGAACCTGATTAATGTCTTCCAAATGAGGGCAGCAGAACTGGAAGGAACACACTGCTGAAGATGAGGAGGTATCATCACTTGTGTAATATATGGTACCATAATATTTTCATCATCGCATAAAATGTATATTTAAATATCCTAATGTCATCCTGCTTTTCTGGCCAGAACACTTTGCTGAGCAGATGCTTCTTAATGAAATCTTTACAACGACACCTTGGCCTTTTAGTTGATTTACAATGCATGAAGACCAGGAATAGTTCCTCTTTCTTCTCCTGTCCATTGCACTGCATTGACTTTCAGCTGCCATTCAGTTGCCCAGCGGATCCTTTTTTCTGTCCCAAGTTCCTCCAAATCCTTTCATACCTCATCTGACTACAACTTCTCCCACCCTACATTATTTTCTGTTAAGCCATAATTTTCTGACATCCACTGTGCAATAAATCTATGCAGCAATCCCAGCTGCAACACATCCCAACAAATTGTTGATTTCCATGCTGAAAGTTTGCATCTGATGGTCACACTTTGCTTCTCATCTCTTTACAAAGCACTCATCCAAAGAGAGAACTTTTCACATTGGAGCTTTTTAGCTGCACCACTTGGATGGTGCTGCATCACCCTACTCTGATTGTGGTGGTCCCAGAATTAAATGGGTGTGCAGGAATGGCTTTGTGCAGACTGAGCCCGTTTGCATCTCCGTGTGAAGGACTCAGCTTGTTACTGCCATGCTGTTCTTCAGGGATCCTCCAGCAGCTTGCAGTTGGTTTTGCAGGAGTGGGACGCTTCTGGAAGCCTCCAAAAGCCATTGAGCAAATAGGTGCCATGCTGCAGCCAGCTGGCTCTAGGGCTGGGGTCTGGCCCTTGGTGCTTCCAGCTGGGATTTGCCCAAGGACAACAGCCAGGTAGCAACCAGGCGTCGTGCCACAGCTCTGTTTGATGAGGGCTGAGCTGTCTGTACCTTCAGGGTGAGGCTGGAGGCTGAGTGCCCTCTGTCCACTTGTTCCAAGGGCTTTGTTCTCAGGGTGCACGGCAGCTTCAGAAGGGCTCAGGTGACATAGCTCAGTGTGAGAGAGTTTTGTCTCTAGGAACCAAGAAACTGATAAGAGCTGGGTTGCTAGCACAGCACCTAACCGCAAAGTAACGGGCATTGACAGAGCATGTGGGTGTGGGCTGGGAGCAGGAATGAGAGCCAGCAGGGCTCGGGGTTTTGTTGTATGTCAGGTCCTGGGTCTTTGGGATGGGGCAGGAGGAGCAGCAGGGCGTGCATGGACAGCAGAGAGAAAAGTAGGAGCACAACCTGAGCAAATCCCATCCTTGGGTATAAGGATCGCTACCGGAGGGCTGAGCAGCAGACAGCTCCCACTGAGGTGGCAGGAGAGATGTCAGCTCGTCCGGCTGAGTAATTGAGCTGACGTGATTAGATCATCTCTTTGATGGCCTAATTGAATTATGAGCATTTCTAAAAGCTTTGCTCAGTGCTGCTGATGAATTTTAGCTTTGCACCGAGCCAAGCAGATGAGGATGCTGATACAGGCAGCATTGCACCCTTTCTCTGTGCTTTCTGCAATGCATCAAATCACAGCATCAGCTCAGCAAGGAGTTTTGACACTGGTTGGCACAGGTCTTTCTCCATTTCCCCTTCCTGGGAACTTGCTCAGCACCCCATCCTTGGGGGTTTCTGAGCAGTTGGTGGCTGGCACAGGTGCTATCCATCAGGTCATTTCCTGAGGAGTCTAGAAACTAGTGGGGAAGCTCCCTAGGCTTTCTGGACCTGGGTTATTTTCTGCCATAGAATCATAGAACTGTAGACTCACAGAATGGTTAGGTTGGAAGAAAACTCAAAGATCATCTACTTTCAACCCCTCTGCCACAGGCAAGGCTGCCAATCACTAAATCAGGCACTAGATCAGTTTGCCAGGGTCCCATTCAGCCTGAGTTCTCTCAGTCTGTGCACATATCAGGGATTGCCCCAACACAAGTGCAACACCTTGTCCCTGGCCTTGTTGAACCTCATTATGTTCATCCACCTTTTGAGCCTGTCCAAGTCCCTCTGGATGTCTTCCTTCTATTTATCAACTGCACCGTTCCTCTTAGAGTCATCCACAAACTTGCTATCATCCCAAGGGATTTGCTCCTAATCCCACATGAATTGCCAGCTAACATCAGCCCTACAAAGTGCCCTATAGGTGCCCAACATCGGGTGCATTTTCACCCTTTCCTGACCTTTTCCTAATCTCAAATATGGCTCACAGGAAAGGTGAGAGCAATGCTGGCTGGAGAAAAGTGTGCAAGAAATGAGCTTGTTGCATCAGGGAGCAGAGCAGAAGGATGGACTGCCAGTTATGGAACCAAGAGCGTCGCAGTGATTGCAGCCAAGAGGAAGTTTGTTCACCTTGGTGTCTCACAGAATGGAAGGCTTGGGAAATCCTGCAGTAACCCGTGTTTGTGCTGGGATGAGCTCCGGGTCTTCACCCTGTTTCAGATGTGGATTTACTCACAGTTCAGAGGTTTCTCCCCCAGCTCATCCACTGCCCATCCATCCCCACAAGCACCCACCTCTCTGCAGAGATGCTACAAGCTTTTAAAATGCCCCCAGCTCCTTCTTACACCAACACAGTAATCAAGGCAGGGCGCATTTCCCAACACGTCCCTACAACGCAGTGCCAAGAAGTTTTCTTTCTAGGAACAAAGTTGGTATGTGGAACACTTAATTTAAGCAGAAATATCCAGATGGATTTTGACAACGCCCTTGATAGCTCTTGCAGTTTGTCATGGTTGTAATCTCAAGACAAGAATTTGATACAAGATCAGCGTGGAGCTTAACAGCATAACAAATGACAAAACTCATCATCAGAAAATGACACCTCGGGGTAGATGCGGTCGTTTTCTTTCAGAAAGGAAAAGCATGGGTAGGAAAGAGGAACCTTATCAGAAGCAATCGCCAAATTCAGATTAAATTTCTGTGGTTTCACGCCAGTAAAGACATGACACGTCGTTCCCAGGCACTCCGTGGTGGTTAACAACTTGATGGGGTAAGAAGCCAGCGTGATTCTTGAGACCTGAGGATCAACACCCTGAACAAATACGAGCATATAAATTTATGCTCTCTGAAAACATCTTGTTCCTTGTTCTACAATCACTTGATTCATGCGTGCAGAGGATGCGGTTTCTTTACAAGGCAGATCAGGGTTTTGCAGATTGACTGGCACTGATTGAAGGGCATGGTGTACCCAGTGGGATGCTCTTGAAGCAGGCTGGGCTTGGGGAAACACAACAGAGCTCCCTGCCCAAAGCAGGATGTGGTGCAGTGCAGTAGAGTTTGCTCTGGGTTTCTTCTTCTGGAAGTCCTTTGGCTGAACTCAGGTCTCACCATGCTCTGTGTTCCATGCACATGGACCCATCCCCCTCATGGCAGGAGCTCTCCAAACTCCTCTTACCCAAAAGTGAGGGTCAGTCACTGCCTGAGCTGTATTTTCCCATCCCTTGGGATCCTTCCAGCCTGGTTTTATTCACAATTTAACCAATACAGATTTTCCCACCCCATGTCTCTGCATTCATTCTCCCGACCCCCGTTCCCATGTTCTTCCTTTAGCACCCACTTGCACAGCTCCCTGCTCTCCATCCCTCTGCTCATTCCCCTTCCCCTGAGCTCTGCCTTCTGCCTACATTTCCCTTAGGACCCATCCTCCTACGCACGTCCTCTTCAAAACAAGCCTCCAGGCCACAAGCCCCACTTGGGAATTGCCACCATGTGGGACACCTTTCCTCTCTCAAAGACTTTTGTCCTTGGGAAAAAAGTAAAAATAAAGGCTGAGTGGAGGTGTTGCCACCCAGGGAATGCAGCAGCTCTGTTTCATTTGCTGCCTTGCATTCTGCCTGGCCTTCCCCTGTGCTCTGGGCTCTCTGTTAGGGATGCAGCGTGACAAAGGTGACAATGCAGGCAGCTTGCAGGCATGCTGCTGACTCCGTCAGCATTTATTGGTGGAGGTCACCTCTGCTCCAGGCTCTGGAAGTCATCCTGGAGAGCCCTGCAGTAAGGCTCACAGCTGCCGGACCTGAGCTTGGGAACCACCCTGCAGGACTCGTGCATTCCATAGAATCATGGAATCACAGAATGGTTTGAATTGGGAAGGACTCTTAAAGGCCATGTGGTCCCACTCTGACTGAACAGGGGACACCCACAGCTCCATCGGGTGCTCAGAGCCCCATCCCCTGACCTTGGCTGTCTGCAGGGATGGGGCACCCACCACCTTTCTGGGCAACCTATGCCAGAGCTTCACTGCCCTTATTGTAAAGAACATTTTTCTTATATCCAACCTCAGCCTCCCCATTTGCAGGTTGAAACCATTTCCCCCCATCCCATGGCTTAGGAAGGAAACCCCTGAAGTGGATTTCACGCTATGGTACTGCAAGAGCTCCAACTCCTGCAGCCATCACTGCTGCCCATCACAAGAAGCAGGAGGTGGGGCAGGACTTCAGGATGCAGAGCAAAGTTTGGGTGCAGGGGAGGACCCTGCAGTAGTCGTTGGATGCTCCCTGCAGTGTGCACCACACAGGAGGTGACTGTGCCACGTTATCAGTTCTGAATCTCCCTATGCAAGGGGAATAGTAATGAGACTCTTGTAAATGCTAAAAAAGAAATGTCTTAACACTAATTAAACCTGCTTATCCTTCACATTTAGAGCTGTTAGCACCTCAGCAAAAGGTATCACAAGAAGAGTATGTTTACTTGTCCCTGAATGTAAGGACCTCTCCTCTCCATATTACATGACAGATGAGCAGATGGCACATGAAGATGGAAAGAAGGCTGAATGTTGCCCTGTGTGTGATCTCAGAAGTGAGGCAGCTCAGCTGAACACATCATTAATATTTAAGGAACAGCAGGACTGCATCAGGAGCAATGCTGCCAGCGGCATGAAGGTGAGGACGGCCCGTCCCAGCAGCAGGACAGTCCTCCAGGCTGGGAGAACCCATCCTAACAAACAGTGCTCTGCTAAGCAGGAGTGAGCTGAGCACCAGCAACCTTGTGCCACCTGTGGCCATAATGTGTCACAAAGCCCTGCCTGCTTTTGCACTGTGGTGGGACATCATCACCACCACTGCAGGGAGTTGGACCAGATGGTCTTTAGTGGTCCCTTCCAACTCAATTCTATGATTAATTAGAAATCAATCTGATGCGGACAGCGGATGAGGGAAAGGCTGCTGGTGTGGTCTACCCAGACTTCAGCAAAGCCTTTGGCACTGTCTCCCACAGCATTCTCCCAGAGGAGCTGCAGTCCATGACTGGGACTGGTACATGCTTTTCTGGGTACAAACCTGGCTGAGGGCCGGGCCCAAAGAGTGGTGATGAATGGAGGTGCATCCCATTGGCATCCAGTCACTAGTGGTGCACCCTGGGGTCAGTAATGGGGTTACAACCAGACAGGCTGCATCCATGGGCTGAAGCCAATGGGCTGAGCCCGTGGGGTCACCATCCCTGGAGGTGTCTAAGGAAAGAGCAGATGTGGTACTAAGGGACATGGTTAGTGGGTGATAGTGGTGGCAGGTGGACGGTGGGACATGATAATCTTAGAGCTCTTTTCTAACCTTAATCATTCTGTAATTCATCCCAACCCAGGGAGGTGTGGGCTTTCTTGATGGAGACAGCAGCGATGAGGTCAGCAGCACTTCTTGAGCATCAGGACCAGTCCTGGCACTGAGAGCTGGGAGGATGAGTCCCTTCCCTCCGGATCACCTCACGATCCTCAGTGCTTCCCTGCAAACGTGCTGATATCTGCCAGGGAGGCTGGGGATGCATGGCTGCTCCAAGGCAGCACCCGTAGGAGAGGTGTTAGGAGGCTGTTTCTTAAAAAAGCCCCACTGAGCCTCAGCTAAATGCAGGGCTGAGGGGCTGAGCTGGGTGTTTAAACACTTTGTGTTCATAGGGCCACCAATCTGTCCCTCAGTTTGCTGGCAGTGTGTCTGATGGCAGCTTGGAAAGCAGCAGTTCCACCTGACTGCCCAGCACACCAAACCATCAGCATCCCCAGGCTCCTGGGAACCATTACCTCTGGATTTGTTCCCTAAATATTAATCATACTGCTCCCTATTGGGCAAGCTGCCTAAAACAACAGCGATAAAACCCCCAGAGGAATCTCACAACTAGCACAGGACTGGATTCCTGAACTGACTGACGATGGATGTGATATTTGAGGGCCAGATCCTGCATTCTCTGGCTTTTATCCAGTGGATAAATAAGCTGGTGTTTCATCTCCAGCCACTGAATCGCCCCCATTAAAATCAATAGACTAATCTCGTTAATTGGGAAGATACAGTGCCCGCCTCTGCGTTCTCATTGCTGCCCTATGACAAAAAGCTTGGTTGAACCATTTAAAAAAATAATATGTCAGCCCCAAAAGGATAAGCAAAATGGACTGAAATCATCTTTTCTCCCCCGTATCTGACTTGTTGGCAGGAGGACGAGGCTGCAGTGAGCAGGAGCTGTGCTGGCAGCATGCAGCCCTCGGGTGCTGCCTCCAGCACTGAGCTCCAGCTTTGGGGACAGCATCTCTGGAAGGGTTAGAGCAGTGGACAGAGCTGTGAGGTGACGGGATGAGGGAAGGAGATCATCTGGACAGCTCTGTCCTTAAAAGAATTTGCTTCTATTGCAGACGCAGCGGCTAAAAACAAGCTAAGCTTTGGAGGGAGCAAAAAGACACTGGTTTGTTGTGGGGTTTTTATTTTTTGCAGAGAATGGAAAAGCAGGGAATGGATGTGACGGCAGTGTTATTGTAGGATGGCTGCAAATAGCTGTGTAAACACCAGCAGGGTCACACTGCCGCAGGAATACAGCGCTCCTAAGGCTGTGCTGCCTGCAACTGCCCTTCCAGGAGAGCACAGAGGATTTTGTGGAGCTACAGCACACCTTCTGCTCAGCCCAGGTCACCTCTGTGCACCCACATCATAGGATTCCATGGGTTCAGGCTCCTCTTCCAGCAGTCGTGCCCTCAAAGCTCCCCTGAGAGGCTGCAAACAAAAGCAGAGTGAGGATTCACCTTTCCAAAGCAAACCTGCACTTTGTTGTCCAGAAAAGCAGTTGGCCCTCACAATACACCCAGTCCTCAGGGCCATTGGAGAAAAACAGGACGCTTCCTGCTTTGATTTTTCTTTTCCTTCTTGAGTTTGGATTTGTTTTAAAACAATTAGATTGAAGCAGATACAAAGGTGAACCATGGAAGCTTTTAAAAATGGCACGATTGTGCTTGTGCTTGTGATGGGGAAAGCAATACTGCTCCTCTAGTGATTGCACATGCAGTCACCCATGTGAGGGAGAGGTTGTTGCAGAAGATGAAGAATCCAGCCAACTACACTTTTCCTGCATTTTTGCAGTGGGTGACATGGAGCTGGTGCTTTGTTCCTAACCATCCAGGGCTTACCAGGGGTCAGACAGCCTCATGTTTTGGGGGGAGGTTTGGGGGCACGGGATAGTGATCCCACAGATGCTCAGGCTCTCTGCATACAGCATCCAGTGCACAGGGACTGAAGCAGCTCTGCTGCTGGCACTTGAGCTGAACGTGGAGCATGGAAGGGTTTCCATGCTGGAGCACCTTCCATGCAACCCTGAGACTGGGGAAAGTGCTTCCTGCAAATGCTATTTCTCCTAAGGGTAAGAACAGGAGTAGCTCTAGGTTGTGAACCTGAACCATGGGAAGAGGTGCCAGGAGCAGGTGACCCCACCAGGGGGACCAAGCAGCTCTCTGCTCTGCCATTGCTGGCAGCCTATAGGTGAGAACTGGTCTAGTTTCCAGCTTCCAAAGCTTCTTCCATTTACATAGATAATTAGAGAAAATGAGACAACAACGCAGCTCCTCAGCTTTGCCCTGTGCTGATAACAGATCTCTCCCTGCAGATGCTTTCTGTGTGTTGACTCTAATTGAGCTGGCAGCCTCAGCTGGGCCGGATCCAGCCCATGGCACTGAGAGCAGCACCGGGGCAGAACCGAGCCCTGGGCAAGGGCGATGCCAGTGAGGAAGCAGCATCCCCTGTGCTTTAGAGCCCCAGCCTCCAGCTTCCAAGCAAGGAGCCATATCATAGCCAGACTATGACCCTTCCTGCAGCAATTAGCGGAGAGAGGAGGACGTAGCTAATGAGCACATGAGAGCTTATCTCTCCCGGCAGGCACGGACAGTGACTGTAACAGTCTCTTGGCACACACTGAGGCTCGGTATTGATTTTGGGAAGGCCAGGTGTGTGCACTCGCATAAAAATCAGAGGGGGAAATGCTCGGTGCTCCCGCTGCCCATTGAGGTCTCTGGGGTTGATCCCTCCCATTGCCTAGCACAGCAATATGGCAGGGTGGCATTTGCTGCAGCTGAGGTAGCTGACATCCCCCTGGGCTCCCGGTGGGCTCGGCCGGTTGCTTTTCTCCTTCCACCCACCAATGTGGGCTGGAACATGGAATTGAAAGCAGTTGACGTGAGCTTTTCTGCTGCTGTACCTGCAGGAGACCAGGACACATCTCTGAGTCAGTTAAAAACAACATTTAGCAAACGAACCGGGCCCAGGCAGAATAATGAGCCACTGTGATGACTGTTTCTCTCAACACCTCCCACTGCAATGTCCCCATTGCCCGGCGTGGGGTGTGCGGGATGGGAGCATCCTCAGTGCTGCCGTGCTCCCCAGCAATTCCCACTGCAGCTATTTCAGACAAGCCCTGGCTGCGTGGTTCTGCCCAGTCTTGCACCGCAGCAGGCTGTGAGAGCACAGCATAATGGTTCTTCCCTTGGGAAATCCTGCCAAGGGCATCGGAGTGCTTTGTGAACGAGGATGGATGAGGCGCCGCGATCCCCCTGTGAGGCAGAGCAGATTACTTCCCATTTTGTAGACGAGGCAAAAGGCACAGAAATGTCCCCAGAAGCTCAGGAAGGTCACAGAGCAGGGAATGGCACCCAGGAGTGCTGGCTCCTGATCTCCGAGTTTAAATGCTAAATCCATCAGTTTCAATGAGCTGCCAGCAAGGACCAGTTCCAGTGCGTTCCTTGGAAGATGATGGGGCACCAAGAGAAGAAGGGGAAACGTTTGCAGCTCAGTTCCCATCTGTCTGTCAGCTCAGAGCACACACACATTCAGACATCAGAGCTCAGTGAGCTGATAACCGCTCATTTATTAATCTCTGGTAACTCCATCTACCCTCTGAGCTCTGAGCACAGAGCAGAGGTGATGCCCTCAGGACACGGAGATCAGTTCAGATTTCCCTGATTCATCCCACGATGCCAGAGCACCTTATGATAAATGTTCGGTGGATTTTCTACGGCATAACTGAACCCAGCTCCCTCCCTACAGCCCTGTGAGCTTTAGCAGAAGGCACATGCACACCTGGTTGCCTGAGATTTGCACTCTGAAAAGCTCTGCAGCTGCTTTGTGCACCGCTGACACCCCCTGGTACCAGCACACAATGTGGGAGAAGAGCAGGACTGTGGACTCCTTGTTTTTGTCCACAGTGCAGAAGGTGGGAATCAAACTGAGATGATTTCTCATGGAAGTCTCAGTGTAGGGAATGTGCTGAACCACACAGTCCCACCCCAAAGGGCCCTGCAGGAAATGAAGAGCACTGGAGGGACAACAGCCACAGCCAGGCTGCTGACCCAGGGCACTGTGCTCCATTAATCCCACAGCATCACTAACCATGAATGCTTTAATTCTGGCCTTGCAGGCCTTCTGCTTCTCAATAAAAGCCAAAAGCAATTTATGAGCACGCAGGCAGCAGTGAAGCTGGCTTGGTGGGGCTGGTTGGTGACTGTGCCCTGGGGAGTTGTGGCACGGGAAAGCAGTGGTCCCACCTGGGTAGGAACAGCACACACACGTGTCCCATACACTGGTTTGTGTCACAGGCAGCAGGCAGCCTCCTGCATCAGCCCCCTTGGAGTCACAGAATCATAGAATCGTTCAGGTTGGAAAAGACCTCAGAGATCACCAAGCCCAGCCCCAACCCACCCCCTCCATGCCCTCTGACCACATCCCTCACTGCCACGTCCAGGAGGTTCTCAATCACCTCCAGGGCTGGTGACCCCACTGTCCCTCTGGGTAGTCTGTTCCTGCACTGGCTGGGAGATGCAGAACCTGCAGGGATGCTCTGGGAGTGTTGGGGGAGCACTGGGGTGTTGGAAGATAACCCAACCCAGAACTTTGGCTGTACAACCCCTGCTGGGAGATGTGCACCCCAAGTGGAGAGAAAACAAACCCCTGATTGATTGACAGTCGTCATCCTCCATTGAGCAGGACACCAAGATCCATGCTCACACCAAGGAAACCCCATGGGAGGCTGTGGGGCTGCCTGGCTGAGGAGAGGGGTGGGCAGCTCATCAGGGCAATGGGGAGCAGCTGGACCAGCAAGTACAAATGGCTTGGTGCTGAGGGTTGGGCTAGGCTAGGTTGGTGTAGTTCAGGCTGTGGGGCTGTATGGAGCAGTCAGCTAAGCCTTGCACTAAACTAGATTGGGCAGAGCTCCTCCAGGTACTGTGGAGTAGATTTTGGTAGGCGGTGTTGAATGTGACATGAGGGATGCCTGACTTTTCTCTTCTCCTAGGGGCAAATGGTGACCAGCAGCAAGCCTGGCTCTTTCTCCAGCAGGTTCCTGCACCAGGTGCTTCAGCTGGGCTTGATCAGGTCCCTGGTAGGTGCTGCTCCTGCTGCTGGGGTGGTTTGGAGGTGAGGGATAGGTGGTAGGGCCTTGATGCTTTGGTTTCTCTGTCATATCCTTTCTGCTTTTTTGGTCTCTTTCCCCTGCTCTGTGCCCCATGTGTGCTCATCTTCTTCCCTTCCCACCCTAGCTTCATTTCTGCTTGATTTGTTCTTGCTCTCCTTCTGCTAATGCACTGCAACACTGACATTTCTCTTCTCTGCACTGGAAGAAATGGGAGATCTCTGGGATGAAGTGTAACCCTGCTGGTGTCTGTTGCCTGGCTGAAGTCCCAATCATAGCATTGCACTGGGAGGCAGTAGGGTTTAAGGGTTTCATTGGGGTCTCATGTTGCAAATATAATTCTCCTTGTGTTTACAGCTGAAGATACTTCAGAAAGTATCAGTTTGGGTTGGATTTGTGGCCCCCATGGAGGCCATCATCAGCAGGATCTGCCCTGTGCAGTCTCCCCATAGACCCACACGGTTTGCCAAGAAGCGCCGTGGGCGCCTGACGCGTCTCCTCCTTGCCTTCATCCCCACCAGGATCCAGGCAGTCCTGGGCCACCTGCACACAGACTGGGGCCAGAAGAGCAACGTGTCCAAGGGTGAGAGCTGGGACCTCCTGGAGTACTCAGATGGTTTGCAGCCTGGAAACTTTGGGTTTGGAGCTCCTTTGCAGGGTGGGAAAGTGGGAAGCGCACAAGTATTTGTTCTGTGTGTGTTGTGACTGCACCTCCCATGGATTCCTGCAGAGATCCGAGAAGCTCTGATCAACCCATCCAGCAAAGCAAACAAGAGGAAACGGGATGACGTGGCTCTGGAGGAGCAGGAGTCCTGGGTGGTGGTGCTGGAGAAGGACCTGCCAGAAGATGACCCAGAGGACCTCTCATATGAGGTATCGTTTCTCAGAGGCTGAGCAAGTTAGAGATGCTTGTGAGTGGTCTCTGTATCTCCCTGGTGGACTGGGATTGTCACTGTGCAGAGAGCTGTAAGGTGGTTTCCTTTGACGTACACTTTTTAGGGGGCTGCAGGCTGTCCAAGGAGCACTTGAGCATTGTCTTCAGTGTTTGGTGCCCCCCTTTGGGTGGTGTCCCAGCAAAGCAGCACCTTGGCTGCTTGTGGCAGCTCCCAGCCCTGTGGGGAGGGGGCAATGCATCCCTCAGGGGCACCTTTTCTCTCCCCAGCCCTCAGAGGTGAATACAGACACTGAGGAGTACGAGTCCAAGAACAGTACAGAGACAGACCTGGAGTTTGAAGAGCATGAGGGAGCCATTATGTTGAAGGAGGCATTGGATCTCCAGGTGAGTGGGCAACAGATTCAGTCCTGGGGGGTTTAGCAATACTCAGCTGGAAGGACACTTCAGTCCTTCCTCCTGCAGCTGCAGAAAGAGGCTTCTGGGATATGTTTATGGAGTCACTCACTGGTGTTCTGTGCTGCCCTTCCATGGAGCTGCAGTCTGACCTTTTCCCCTTATCTGCAGTTGAATGATGTCCAACCCAATGGGGATAACCCTGAGCCCTTGGCCACAAGCTCAGAGCAGGGGCAGGAGGACCCAGCTGCATCCAGCAGTGCAGAAGATGCTTCAAATGATGACAGTGGTGACAGTGACACTCAGACACCCCAAGATGTGAGCAGCAGGGATAGCAGTGAGCAAGAGGCTGACGTGGAACATGAGAGCAGCAGTTCCTCACAGTGTGGGGTAAGAATTCTCATCTGTGCATGTTTCAACTGCCCTCCCTTATTGGGAAAGATATCCCAAGCTATCAGTGCTTGAAGGGGATTCAAGTTGGGAAGATGTCCCCAGGCTCTGAGCTTTTGGGGCAGCTCTCTCTGCAGCTCCACTGTGCCAGCAAAGCAAGGGTTGTTAGGGCTGTGACCGCCCTTTGGGTGAGGAGATGTCATGTCTGGAACTGAGGTTGCTGGGTGTGCATGGGCACCTTCCTCCCCTGGTTGCCAGGACTACCAAATACCACCTGAGCATCTTATGCTGGTTTTCAGGTCAACTCTCTCTGAGCCAAAGCCAGTAGCACATCATGAATCCCTCATGACTTCCTGTAGAATAGAAAGGCTTTGTGGGAGAGTCTTTATCACAAGCAACTTAGCAGCATTCCTGTGCTGCTCCATATCCACCTGTCCCTGCAGCACTGGCTGATACCATCCCAGTTCCTGTGGATCTGGTGCCCAGCTCACAGGAGGGTGAGAAATTGTGGAGTCCATCAGCTCAGTGTGAATGCTTGCAGCTGTGCTCAAAGTTAATTTTCCCTCCTAGGGTCAGCAGAAGCCCTGATCCATGGCCCTGAACACTACTGTGGCTGTGACATGCCTGCTGCTCTCTACCTATACTTTAGTGTAAGCTGCCATTTAATGATTATTTTTCTTTGTTGAACTCCATAATAAAGTTACCCTATTTTTTCACATGATTTGGGATGCAGTTGGCTGTTGGTAGCAGGACCTGGCATGGCCACAGTTATGGGACTGGCAGTGGGACCATCTGCTCTGATCCTTTCCATGGTAGGGAGGGTCTCTGTCACTCCTGGAAGTGACGGCTTTGGAATACTGTGGTGTGTGATGGGAAGAGGGAGCAGAGCAGTGCTGCTGTGAAGCAGTACCCAAGTGTGGTCACACCAACTTATCTCAGATATCCCTAGGCTGTCCCCAGAGGTGCAGGATGGGTGTTTGGCACACAGCATCCCCAGAAACACAGTTTGCCTTTGAGATACTCCAATAATTTCATGTGGAGTCTGTGCTGCTTGCTGAGCCCTGAGGATCTTCAATCGTACGTGGGATCCTCTCCCTCCAAATGAACCCTACAGATGACTTTGGTTCAGTACGAATGGTGAGTCAGGGTTTGGAGGTGCAGATGGGATCTGAGGTCCACAGACAGCCACTGCCTTGCAGTGACACAAATCTGACCACACATCTGCTATCTGGAGCAAGTGACAGCAGCTGAAGCTGCAAGGAACAATGCTCCAAATGCGAGTATACAAGTAGGTACAGCCTGGGGTGTCTGGCTCTTGCTGGGGGGTTATGGCACAGCTGCCCCCAGCCCTGTTTGCGTGTGTATTTGTGAAGGATGCTCCAACTGATTTAAAATAACCCTGGCATGCTGCAGCCCCCAGGCTGATGCTGCTCCAGTGGGGAACACCTGGGGCAGGACAGAGTGGCTTTCCTCCCGAGCTGGATTGGTTATTTGTGCAACCAGAGTAGTTCTATGTGGCGAAGCTCAGGTATGGGACTTCTCACCCTCCTCATGGCAGTGTCTCTTTAAATGCAGGTACGCCTCTCACCTTCTGTTAGCTGCAGCCACAGCAGCGGTGCTTTCATTATTGCTGAATAACAGCAAGATTTTTTTCCTTAAGGTTGATAATGATGCTGATACTGCAACTCATGGATGTGATGTTGGGCTCTGCACTAAGTCAATTGCCCCTTGTTTGTGCTCCCTGAAGCTAATTTCTCAAATCAGAGGTTAATAAAGCATTGCTCGGTGGCACACAGCTAGGTAAGGGCTTTTGTTTTTTTTTCTTTCTGAAATCTGTTGGATTTTCCTGCTTGCTCCTGAGCTTTGGGATGTGGAGATAAAGGGGAGGCTTTACTTGTTGTCTGGGTGCCAGGCTGCAGAGCCATTATGCCTCAAAATACAGCAGGAAAGGAGCAGTGCTGAACCCAGCTCTGAGCTCACCTGCAGCTCTGCTCACACCTGTCTGCAGCGAGGGGCATTCCTAAACCATCCCTGAGCTCTAAGCCCTAATTTCAGGAGAAAAGCCCACAGATGAGTGTGGAGGTGGTGAATGGCTCATTGGGGTGGGAATGAGCTGCAGAGCTTTATCTGAAGTGCTTCCTCCCCCCCCAGATCCAGTGCAGGTAGGTGCTGCGTGCCCATCGGTGTGGGGAGGAGGGGGTGAGGGCTCAGGTGACCTCTGGAGGGGCTGAAGGGGGTTGAATGGGGCCCACTGCTGCTGCAGAGTATGGTGGAACCCCTGCTGGTTTGTAGGGCTGTGGATGTGCTGTCCTGAATGCCCGCTTGTATGTGAGCTTGCTTTGCTGCCAGGTTTGTACATTGCAGAGATACACGTGTTGGTGGGTGAAAGAACACAGGAGCTGCAGCATCCTGCTCTCTAGGGGTGATGGAGCTGAAGCTGCTTGAGGTCTCAGCCCCTCTTCATGCTACAGAGAGGTGGAGGTGGGGGGGACCAAGAGCATGAAGATTCCTGCTGCTGCAGGGAAGAGCTCTCTGCTAAAGCTCTTTCCTAAGTGTCTTTTAAACACCTTTTCTGTTCCTCTCTGTTGTCTCTGTTCTTGGTGGCCTTGGAGCATCCCATGCAGGCTGACCTTACTCTCACTTAAAGGAGATCACTGGGGTGCAGGAGCCCTATTGGAGCAACTACAGAGCCTTTTAGCCTTGAGCTGAGCTCCCAGAGATAAGTGCAGCAAGAGCTTGCACGCAGTTATGCCATTTGCTGCCATTAAAACTGAGCTCCCTTCATGGGCAGGAAATATTCCTCCTTACCCAGGAGAACCAGAACATCCAGCCTCAATAGTTTTGGTGCTGAACATTGGGCCCTTCAAGAGGTGTGGAGCCAATGCCTGTTTCCATCTTGGTTGTGGCTCTTTGTAGAGGAATGATGCTGGGTGGCACGGAAGGACCAATGCTCTGTTGAAATGATGGAGATGAGGGTTGGAGGGCTCACTGCATGTCATGCTGTCAGCAAAACAGCACCGAAATCATTAGCCTCTGTGGTCAGGCTGCTGCTGCCAATGCCCAAGTGAGGAATGAGCCATGCCTCCCACATGCACTCCTTCCAAACAAAAGGGCTGGAAAATGAAGATGGAAGGAGAGCACACTGCAAACATTGCTATGCACATTGGAGAGTGACTCACGCGAGGAGGAGTAATTTTCAGGTCCAATTAGCTTCATCCATGCTCTCTCACAAACTCGCCATATTTATTCATCTTTTGTTCAAGATGCTGCAAATATTAGCTTGGAAATGGGGGAGGTGTTGAGGAATGCTGAGAGCTGTTGTGTGCTTCCATTCCTGGAGCTCTGTGGCTCCTCTACCCTTCTGAGCAGCTCTCAGGTTCACCACATAAAGCCTTTTTTTTTTTAGGAGCAGCCTGGAGCAAAGGGATCCAGGTGTGCAGGGATGGCAGGGCTGGAAGCAGCCTGTGTGCATTTCCCTTGCATGCACGCAGCCCCCAGGCAGGTGCCTTCCCACCAGCCAAGCATTGCTCATGCAAGAATGCTCCCAATCTGATAAATTCATATTAAAGAGACAGGACACAGTGGGGCTTTTAATTATAGGAACAATTGCCAAGGATTAATGAAGGCGGTGGTGTGATGAATTGCTGTTACTCCTAGAGTTTAATGCAGTTTTAGTGGTTTTTGTTGATGTGGAGTAAGGAGACAGTGCTTTTTTTGGGGGGGGGGGAGGGGGAGTGAGGAGGGGGTTGGATGCTGTGCATCTCTGCTCTTGTTCTATGTTTCTGCTGTGCATGGAGATGTATTTGTGGGCTTGGCTGGAAGGAGTTGTGAGTTTTGTTATGGAAGGAGGCAGGGCAGAAGGAGCAGAGTCTGTCCCAAAGCTCACAATAGCCAGCAGAGGCTGCTGCTCCCTGCAGAGCTCAACTCCTTGCAGCACCCCATGAGCTGTTCCAGCATCTGCACTCATGGCTGTATCCCCATTCCCTGCACGCTTTGGGGCAGCTGGTGGGGAAGATTCAATAGCTTGACCTGCCTCAAGCTGGGCTAATAACTCACTGTACAAGGCAGATTGCTGCCATCCTCACCTCCTCTTGCATTATGGGCAGGGGATGGGATGTAGGGATGTGCAAGTGGACCCGTGGTCCTTTGGGTGCTGCTCCCCTGCTCTGAATTGCACAGAGCTGCGATTGTACCTGCACCCAGCTGCAGGCATTCAGCTCACTCATTCACTGCCATCCTCCAAACGTGTCGCCTTCAGCTGGGAGTCGTGGGGTGCTGGGTGCCCACATCCCCTTGCCAAGCAGAACTTTTGTTTCCAAACAGTTTTTCCTTCCATCGAGGCTGTGGGTGGATTTGTTGCCTGTGAGACGCTAATAACGCTGGCGCAGTGCCTGGTGCAGTCTCACCTCTGGTGCTGACGCTCCTGAAACATCCCAGCAGGTTGTGGGATGGCAGCCTGGCTCCTGCAGCCCTTAGCATTCATGGTAACCCATCTCCTCCATGGCTAATAACCATGTGTGCTCACCTGGTAGCTTGTTCCTTAACCCTGCAGCCTCTCTGTCCTGCAGAAGCCAAGCTCTTAGCCTTGGAAACTGCACTTAGGTGGTAAGGAGTGATGTGTTAAAGTTTCTCAAGACTTTCTGCTTGTTGAAGAAGTCATCGGCTGTCTTCTATCCCAAATTAGGCCCTGGAGGCCCACCTGGCTTATGAATCAGATTGCACACCAGCATAATTTGCCTTGTCTTTCAACGTAATGGCTTCATCCCACTCAGAGGATGCGGAGCTGAAAAAGCGGAACTCCGTGTGCTGGTGGTGCATTCTGGATATGGCACGTGTGGGCAGTAGGAAGAAAATGCCTATGGCCTGGCACCTCGACGTGGCCACGAGTCACTGAAAGCACTTAAAGGGTATTTAGGCAAATCTGGCAGTGGCTGAAGATGTGTTCCTGAGCGAGCTGCATCGAGGCACAACTTCTTTCCCAAGATGATGTCTTGTGGAGTGATAGATGGGTCAGCAATGCTGCAGGGTTGAGAGAGAGTCATTAGAAATAGATGAGGAAGACGTGTCTTGGCTGGTGGCCCTGGCAGCCACTTGGGTCCTGTGAGCTGAGCTGTGTCCTGATAGCGCCATGCACCCGTGGAGCCCAGCAGATGCTTCACAGGTACAGCTTTGGGATTTTTGGTGTGATGTTGACCCTACTGAGTTTTTCTGGCTGGGGGACAAAGTGCTGACCCCCATCTGTGATGGCCCCATTGCTGGTTGGGCACCAGCAGCTCCCAGGGCTGCACTTGGCACGGCCACAGCTGGAGCTAGTGTGGAGAGCCTGGCTTTTCCCCCAGGAGATGGAGGGCACTGGGGACAGTTTCCATCTCATGGGTGTGAATGGCATCTTTAGCATCCAGGCACTGTAGCACCTGGAATCCTAATTGCCTGCAAAGCGGTTCTAATGGTATTTGAAAATGAGCTTGGAGTGCAGGAGGGATCCAATGCTGCGCTGTAAATGCAGGCAGCGCTCGGGGGAGGGGGAAAGCGGGGGTGGGAGCAGCTTCTGCATGCTGCAGCTGTGGGAAGGGGAATGTGGGCTGTGTGGAGTGGGGACAGAGGGGAGATAACTGCAGGGCAACCTCTGGTATGCCTGGTCATGGCCCTGATGTGGGCTTTGTTGGGGATGGAGAAGGGACTCGGGTCCCATCCAGCAGCTGGGGTGAACCAGGCAGCGTTTTGTAGAAAGCTGTTGTACTGGTGCTGCTCATCACCTCTGTACAGAGAGGAGCAGCTGTGCACAGTGATACCCAAATGCTCGTCCAAATGAGGACAGGCTGATTCCAGAACCTCTGCCCTATCCCATGGACACTGCAGAGCTCAGCAGCATGGAGGGCATCAGATGGGAAATAGACAGAAAAGCTCGGTGTGGGAAGGACCCTGAAGAAAGGCAGCACCCACGTGCTGTCTGTGGGTACGTGTGGCACTGCCAGGATGGAGGGCAGAGATCTGGGGCCATCTCACACCTCTTGGTGCTGCCCATTCCCATCACCTGTTCCCACAGGGTGGTTTGCGTGTGTTAGTGCTGCAGTGGTGGAGCTGATGCTTAGGGAAGGGATGTTTGCTCTGAAGCAGAATGGCTGTAGCAATAACCACGCTGCATGTCCAGCAGTCAGGGTGCATGGATGTGATAAAAGTGCACAATTTGGGCTTGATGGGTTCAGGAAAGCAGCCACAGCCTGTGCTCAGAGCTGGAGTTCAGAAAGTGACATTTCCCACCCCAGGGAGAACTTGGTCATGGACCTATAAAAGGGGGATGGGGTAACCCTCCTTTAGTCACCCTGGACTGGAAGGGACACCTGAGGCATCGGTGCACCGCACTGTGCTGCCCTTTCCTTGTGGCAGTCAGAAGGGGGAAAGGTCCTTTTCCATGTGCTGGGCTGTGTTTCTGCTCGGGACAGCTCAGAACAGCAGGTTCTTGGCTAAAGAGACTTTATTTTAGTTACCAGCTGCTTATTAAAAGTAACCAGGATTAGTCATGGGCCCCGGCTGTGTCTGCAGAGCGGGTACATCCGCCCGGCGCTTTGTAGGGAAACATGAGGTGAGATGTCCTTCCCCAGGGGGTCACGCTCTGAAGTGGATCAAAACCACGGCCAGGGAAACAACGGGGTCAGGGCAGAGAGGCACGGAGCTGCAGGGGAAATGCCGCCGGCCCCATGCAGCAGAGGGCACGGGGTGGTTTGCAATGGGGCGGTGGCATTGTCCCTGCTGTCCTTCCAGCCTAAGGACAGCGGCAGCCCGGTGTCCCCAGGGCACCCGGGGCCTTGCTGCCCGCGGCCATGCGGTGTCACTCTCCGCTCATGGTTGTGCCTCTGCAAAGCAGCGATCCTTGGGGTGGGGACTGGCCCCTCGCCATGACCCCAGCAGCAAACGGGTGCCAAGGGCAGGGCTCAACCAGATACCTGTAGGGGGGTTCATGGGGATGCTGGCAGCAGTTGTGGCCGGGTTCTTCTGGGTCCATCTGCCCTGTCCTGGTGCAGGGGCCGTGCACTGGGGGTGAGCATCACTCCCACTGTCCCTCTCCCAGTGCCAGAAGGGCTCTCAATGAAACCTCATTCTCACTTCCCTCGTTTCCACGGGGTCCAACGCCATGAGTTCTCACCCCCAGACCCACCCTGGGGATCCATACCTCCTTCTATGCATTACTCACCACTGAGAAGCTGAAGTCATCATCTGCTCCCACTGCTGCTGCATCCCCACAGGGGAGAGTGAGCTCCTATGGCTGCCCCAGAGCTGGCAGTGCTGTGTGCTGGGCTGGCAGGGCACCGATGCTGGGAGAGGGCTGGAAAGCTGCTCTGCTCCTCAATGGGAGGGCTTACCTCCATTCTTACTGTGGTTTGTTTTTTCCTTTAGTACTTTTCAGCCAAAAAACTCCGGGATTTTGAGCGTGTGCCAGATTTTTTTATTTTTTTTTTTTCAATTATTTTTTTTTTTCATAATCGTTTTGCTGAATCGGTGTGAAAATGACCCAGAAAGCAGTAAATCTTGTCAAGATGCTCTGTGTTGGCTCAGAACAGCGCCTCTAAAGAAAGCCCCTCCATGAGCCTGCTGGGTTCCCCAGGTGCGCTGACACTTGGGGACACACGTGGCCATCCCAATGCCCCAGACACCCCCCCATCTACGTTCTGTGGATGCAGCAATTCCCCCTTCCCTTGATTAATAACCGTGCAGATGGGGGGGGAATGCACTTTAATTGACTCTGTGATTCTGAAGCAATGCCTTAACGGCTGGGCTGTAAATAGCCAGAATCACCTTTCCAGCCTGGGGAACCAAAACAAAATGGGGATTGCTCTGGACACCCCCACAGGCCCCTTAAAACGGCAGCTCCAGCTGAAACAGCTGCATCTCGTGCTCTGATTTTTCATCTTTTATTGGGCACATCAATTGCTATTGTTTAAAGCAGCGCTGAGATTCCTTCACGCCTGTATAAATCCGCCAGGTTTAGCTGCAGATCCAGGGATGGAACTCAAAGGGGGAAGCCTGAGAGCCTGTGTCTGTGCTGAAATGGTAAACCCACAGCCTGGAGCAAATGGGGAGTGGGATGCAGCTGGAAATCTCTGCCAGCAGAAGCGCTGGGCTGCAGCACAGCACGGAGAGTAGAAGCAGCACTGATAAAACACCCGAAGTGGGAGAACTGTCAGCGTTTCTCCTGGCAGTGCTTTGCACAAATAGGAGCAGAGCACCCAGCAAGGTGGCCCAGGACACCGGGCTGTGCCTCTCTCCTTAGCCCTGCTGGCTGTCCCTCAGTTTCCCCATCGGTAAAATGGAGGATGTGTGCCAAACGCCGCTCGAAGACCATTGACAGATAGAGGGAATGTAGATGAGGAGCTCGGGTGATGCTGGCTGTAATGCAACAGATAGAGGGCTTGAGGCTGTGTACTTCAGCCCTGTGAGCGTGACGAGCAGCCCGGCCCGAGCGCGGCTGAATAAGGCACAGCCAGAGTTCTGTGCTGGAAGGAAATGAGCCCCGAGGAATTGGGAATTGGCCTCTGTCATCCTCAAAGCCTAATGAACCAAGTCATCCCCGTTTGTGGGAGGCTTTAGCGGGATTGGAGATGAGCAGGGAGCTGGGGGGAGGGATGGTGAGCGCTGTCCTCACACGGGATGCAGGCGCTGGTGGGGAGCTGAGCCACGCTGCTGTCCTTTGGCAGAGCCCGATGCGAGGACGTGAAGGTGGGGGCCCTGGCTGGGCTGGGGGCTGTGCACCCCATTTGTCCCAGTTTTCCTATTGGATAGGAGAACAGCCACGTTGGTCCTCATTCATCCATATGGACAAAGCGTCTGGCAAGGAAAACGAGGTGGGTGCACCCAGATGGGGTGATGCGGGGCACAGAGCTTAGAGCAGAAATGGGGGGGGGTCCTGATAGGAGGGGATCCGAAGGGGTGGGGGCACGACCCTTCTTGCTGTGCCCAAGAGCGAGGAATTAGCGTTGCGTTCCCGCACCCCCTCCCGGGGCCGTCCACCCTCCCATCCCCTCCCCGCGTTATACCGGGGGGCGCGGGGGGCGGCGGTTGCACAGCCGCTCCGGCTCCTCACGGACGGACAGAGCGCGGAGAGAAGGACAGAGCGCCGCCCCACGGACTGAGGGCGGGGGGGGGGGGGGGTGCGGTTTAGGTGGGGAGGGGGAGGGAAGCGCCGGGGCCGGGCCGGGGTCCGACCGAGAGCCGCCGCCGCCGCCGGAACCACCGCGCCGCCCCTGGGGCTGCGGCTCTGCCCGCAACAACGCCGCCGCGGCTCCCGCACCGCACCGTGGGCCGCCCGAGAGCCGGAACGGAGCGGTGAGTGCGGGGAGCGGGTGGGTCGGGGGCTGCACGTGGGGAGCGGGGATGGCTGCTTATCCCCCCCACCTTCAACCCCCTCACCCCCCTCCCCCCTGGGGCAGCTCGGTCGCTCTAATGCCCGGCGCCGGGCACGGGGGTCTCGGTGCCCTCTGATGCGCGCAGAGCTGCAGGTGCAGCCTCCAGCCCGAACGTGCCTCGCTCCGGCCTCACCCCCCCATCCCCCCCGCACCTCTGCTGGGCTCCCGACCCGCAGTCTTCCCCGCAGCTTTTTCCCCAGCCCTCCTGGCACAACGAAGGGTCTCCCTGTGCCCCCATCGCCCCCCAGCCCTGCAGGTTCCAACCCCAAGGCCCTGCCGGCCCCCCTCTCTCCGCATCCTCGATTTTAGGGCTAGGCGGATTCTCCTGTCAAAAATCCCAGGGCTGACTGATTTAAATGCAAATGTTACCGGGGTTGTGTTTCTCGGGGAAATGGAGCAGGCAGCAGTCACAGCACACAGCTCCTATCGCGTTCCAGAATAGCAGCTTCCTGCTCCAGACCCTGAGCACTCTTGTGCCAGTTTCCTAATCCACTCGCAAAGTGGATTGAGCTAAAACCCGACAAAAGATGCTCTAATTCCCACCGCGTTCACTCAAGGGAACGATTGCAGAAGAGCAGCTGCTCTGTAAATTCGTGCCCAGCCTTAACCGGAGATGGGTGGTTTTGCTGTTGGTTTTGTTTTTTTTTTTTCTTTTGGGAAGGAGAAAAGAGCAAACAGGAGGAGAGAGGATGACAGGAGCAGGCAAAGCACCCACAAAATACCCAGAGCAGATCAGCAAGGCGGTTTCGTGGCACCCCAAATCTGAGCCGTGGGTCAAGCTGGGGACATGAGATGGCCAGCAAGGAGCAGCCTAGGCCATCCCTGCACTCTGCTCAGCTCTGTGGCTTTACTCCATGGTTGGGGATGTGATGCCCACGGGGTTGAGGAGCAAACCCCATTGGGTGCTGTGTCCCCCTGCTCTGAGGGCTGCACTGTGAGGGCCGTATCCAGAGAGGGAAAGTTCTTGCAAGCATCTCTTGCAACCAAACCACGAGGAATTTCTAAAAGCCAGCAGTAAAAGCAGAGCTGGCCATCAGCTCACAGCTCCTCGCTGTGATGCGTGCCTCCAAAGCCAGGGCAGAGCCTGTTGCTGGCCTTGCATGCAGAAATGCAGGCAATGAACCCCACGCTGACCCATGCACGCAGTGCTGCACCACTTGGCTGTGCCCACACAACCACTGCACCCAGCATGGAGCAATGCCTTCCAGCTCCACCAGCACCGCGGGGCTCAGGGCTGCGCGTCCCAAATCTCTGCTCCAGCATCCCTCGGGATGGAGCCAGCATCCCCACGTGCAGGAATGTGGTACATGTGCTTGGAACAGGAGAAAAACCCAAGCGGTGTGACAGCCGCTGATTGAATGGGTTTAATTTGAGCTAATTTATTTATCATCGGTGTTTCTTGCTACAGTGGGGGAGGAGGGAGCGGAGGCGCTGCCTTTTGCTGCTGGGGGGTGGCAGAGGTGGCTGCTGCTCCTGTGGGGCTCCTCGTGGCTTTTGGAGGTCGCAGAAATAATCCTGGATGCACTCAGCACTGAGCTCGAGGGCGATGCTCTCCAGCACAGCGCTGCCATGCAGCGAGGAAGCAGCCTGAGCACAGGGAGCAGCCGTATTCCCAGCGACTCAGGCAAACAGGAGGCAAAGCAGCTTGGAGTGAGAGCTTTCTGTGTTGGCTTTTTTGTTTCTTTTTTTTTTTTTTTTTTTCCTGGGAGAGGAGCTGGAGGAGGAGAAGAAAGCACTGAGTTCTGTTTCATGCCATGGGGCATGTTTGGCATGGATGGCCCCAGGGTGGAAGATGGCTTTGTGCAGCAGAGTGAGCAGGAATGGCACTGGGGTCCCACTGTTGTCAGCTAATCCCATCCCATTTTATCCCATCCCATCCCCTCCTATCCCACCCCATCCCACCTCACTCATCCCATCCCCATCTCATTCCATTCCACAGGACACATCTCTGCCCTGAGCATCTAGCAGAGCTGTGGGCTTCCTTCCTTCTGCATTCAGTGTTTGGAGCACAGGCACGTCTGCTCCTATTAGCTGTGTTGCTCTGTGCCTCGTACACTCACACATCCTTTGCTCCGGGGTCCCAACCTCAGTGCTGTGCTCTTCCCTCCCAGCAGCATTACAAGCCTGAATTAAGCATTTAATCTGAAGCCCCATGGAATGAAAGGGCAGAAGTGCCTGGGTGTCGTGCGGTGTCATCTAGAGCTTTACAAGCGATGCTGTTGGAGGTGATGGAGGCTTTTTGACTTCTGGTTTTGGCTGCATTGTGTTGCATCAGTGCAGGGCACAGGGCTGCAGGTTAGCACAGAGGGATCTGGGCTCGTCCAGCTGCTTTCCCATTCTGGAGCCATTGATTTGCCCTGGAAATAGCGCTGGGAACACAGAGCACATGGCTGGAAGTGTTTCATGTGGGCAGTGGTCATTCCTGTGCCATCAGCCGTGCTGTGGGCAGCTCAGGCAGCAGCAGCAGCATCTCCCCATCTCCAAATCACACACTGCTATGTGCAGGGCCAGGCAGAGCCATCCCTGGGCTCACTCCCTGCTGCGTTCACCCCCTCAGGTGGTGTAGAAGATAGATACAGATATATCCATGCCCCGTGCCTCAGTTTCCCCACCCATAAGGAGGGACCTCGCTTTGTGCTCTGCACTTTCCCAGCCCTCATCTTGCTGCAGTTCCATGTCAGCTCCGAAGTGATGACCCCAAGCTGGGGGACACATGGTGCTCACACACACTGTGTGTGTGTGGTGATCCCAGTGCAGAGGCATTGCCTGAGCCCGAGGGGTGGCTTTGAGAGCAGTGGAAGAACACCAGAACAAACAGGGGAGGGCAGAAATGTTCAGAGAGCGGAGATTTGCGGAGAGGTGGAGTGAAGCAGTGAAACCCATGAGAGCTTTTGGAGCAAGATGATGGGAGCTGCCACCTGGCCGGCTGCAGTAGGGATGTTGGAGGGGTGATTTTTATGGGAGGACGTTGTCCAAGTGTTTGTGTGCCATTTACCTTCAGCAAGGGCTGATCCTGGGGCTGCCAGGAGCAGCAGCGCTTTGCAGAGCCGTCAGAGGGATGGAGTGCATGGGGGGGGTTGGATGTGGGATGCAGTGAGTGGGGGGATTTGGGATCAGGGATGTGGCTGGAAGTGCAGTCCAGGGACGCAATGAGGAGATGCAGGAGCAACTCTTGGCTGTCAGCAGTGGGATTTGGGTGATCGTATGGCGTGTGCTGGTTCCTCCTGCTTTGGGTCCCTGTGCTTTATGCCGTGTTGCTCTGGGTGCAGGAGCTCTCCCCATAGTGGTGGGTTTCCATCCCTGCTCCTTCCCACACCGTGCTGCCTTCCCCTGGAGTTTTTCATGCCGCTGTGAGTTTGGCTGTGCTGTGCCCATCAGCCCCATCCCACCATGCTCTGCCCTCAGCATCCCCAAACACACACACACTGGGTCCCAAACAGCTCTCCCATGGGCTTGGGGTGCAGAAGGGGCACTTTCCATTCTATAGTTTTGCTCTTTTTGTTATAAGTCACATCTCTGTTCTTTTTCTTAAGCCTGAGCAGCTCAGATGTGTAGTGCTGGAGCTCCTCTTTCAGCTCCCGACACATCAGCCAAAATAGCAGCGGCCGCATAAAGCCAAGGAGAGGGACAAGTGTTGCTGAGAATTAAAATGACAGATCCCAGTGTCACAGTCTCAGAGGGTTTCGTGCTTTATTAAGCAACAGTGAGTTCATGGGAAAGGACTTTTACCCGGAGCGCTGGTTGTGTTGATATGAAAAGCAAACTGGGGGCTATCTTTAGGTTCAGCCGTGTGACATGGGGTGGTGAGACGAGCATCCTCATAGCCCTGCAGCATCCTCCAACCCCTCTGCGTCCTCATCCTAGGGGCTGAGCAAATGCTGTCGCTTGCAGCCAGCCGTGCACAGCATGGAAACATCTCCAAAAGGAGGAAATCCCACTGCTTCCCTGGCAGGATGCTGGGAACCTTGGGCTGTAGCAGTGGGGCTGTGGGCAATGTGAGCCCACTGCGTGGCTGCAGTGCTCCAGTCTCTGCTCCCACACGTGGTTCCCTCGCAGGTTTGGTTTTCTCTCAGATGTTGTTTTAATGGATTGCTGCCCTAGGGTCTCCCTCTGCCTGCCACCCCCTCCTATTAAAAATTCATCCTTCTGCCAGATACCGTTGCTACAGGGAGAGGGGAAGAAATAAAGGAGGAGGGTGAATATTTAAGCAGAAGAACATTTGGAACGACTCTGTGCTTCTCCCCAGCTTCCCAACTACCTCTGAACCCCTTTGCTCCAGCGCAGAGCATTGCCCTAATGACTGCAGCTCATTGTTTCCCACTTCCCAAGCCCAAATCCTGGAGCGTGACCCTGGTAATCGAACGCTAATTAAGGAGGAAAAACAAGCAGCACCCTGCATTTGCAATCCACAGAAGTAACATAAATGAGATCTAAACGGTGACCTTTTTACCAAAGCAGGGGTGTTAACCAAGCATGACAAATGGAAGGAAAAAGGAAAAAAAAAAAAGACAGAAACACTGCTGCATTTGGTAATCCCAGCTCCTCTGTGCACAGCTGTGGTGGGGACATTGCTGTGTAGGGTCTGCCTTCAGCAGGAGGTGCTGAGGGTTGCAGAATGTCCCCATGCAGTGCTGGGGCTTTGCTGCATGCTGCTTCCTCCCACCCCTCACACCAACATCTTGCAGCAGCTGGAAACTCAGTCCCCACATTGTTTGCTGCTGCAGTTGCAAATGCAAAAGGAGTTTGTCTTCAAGTTCTCACCGGGTTGTAGGGTTGGATTCGATGGTCCTTATGGGTCCCTTCCAACTCGGATCATTCCAGCACCTCATCTTCCTATCATCACTGACTGTGCCCCCCAGGAGCGATGCTGTGCCCCTGCTGCTGCTTTGGGTGAGCAGAGCAGAGCTTTCCTCCCCTCCCAAGGATGATTTTCCAAATGATCCCCTTTCCTTTTTGCAGAATGCTCCTCTTTTTGAAGGCACATCACTAAGACAAATGAGCTGATGCCTCCAAACGAACCCACATCTCCCATCGCCCCCGCATTGGGTCGGTGCTGTCATGCATTTCTCCAGAAGGGAAAGGTCAGCCCACAGCCCGGCCAGCTGGGAGACCTGACATTAATTACACTAATGAGGGAAAGGCTCCAGCTTGCTGCTTTGTGCTCCTGGCTGCAGTGCCATGGGGGCAGAGGGACTGGGGCTGGATTTGGGGGCTCCTGCAGCACTCTGAGTGCACTGTAAGCTGGTTTTGCTGCAGGTTTGCAGGCTCTGCATGGGAGCAGCGAGCATCGGGGTGACAGGAATGAGGGGCAGTGGGTGCATGGGAAGAGACCCATTGCACGGGGATTAACATGCAGACACACACACACAAACCTGAAGTAACCTGAACTGGAGGTTGCTAAGTGACGTAAGAGTAACCAAAAATAAATGCCAAGAGCATCGGTTGAGACCCTCATCACTCAGATGTGTGGGAGCAGCAGGCTCTGTAATGAAGGCAGGGGGCTGAGGCCGTTGCTTTCCTCTGAAGTGAATGTTGGGACTGCATCCAGGCAGGACCGTGCCATGCTAAGCACTTTGCAAGGAGAGCAGAGGCTGGGGAGGGTTTGCTTGCCTCTGGGTTTGCTGCAATTTGGTTCCAACAGGATTGGAATAAGTAGAGGGAGCCCAACCTGCTGCAGTTTGCATTGGGATTTGCAGTGAGTCGAGCTGCCCTGTCGCTGTGCTTGACCTCAGCACGGCAGTGCATCACATTTTGCAGCCTCCCTCACAATTATTGCATTCCTTGGGCATTGCAGGAGCCCCATCTGCTCTGCAGCCGCCAGCAGCGTGGAACAGAAGCAGATTGCTGCATGTGCTGCCCCGTGCATTTGCTAGCTGTGGGTTGGATACCACTGCACCAAAGATCTGCACCCCTATGTGCTCCCCATGTGCACCCCACCTGCTTCAGCAGCACAACTCTGCTTGGTGCGGGGGGGGGTCCTTGCTGGTATTGCTGCTATTACTAATGGGAGATTCTGTAGTGCTGCTCCTTTCCTCCTCACCATTCTGCAGGTGTGCAAAGCCCAAGTGTTATCTTGTGCATGTGCACGGTGCTGCTGGCTGCAAAAGGGAAGCACAGGGGAGGAGGAGAGGAGCTGCTGAGCATGTCACTGCCATCAGTGGGGCGGCAGTGGGCTCTCCTGGAGTGATGTTTGGTTTTCTGGTCTTTGGGGACCCCAGCAGTGGGGTTCTATCCATCAATGAACTGTTAGGATTAGAGTTAAGGATAGGCATTAGAGCTTTAGGGTTACAGTTAGGGTCAGGGTTTTTGCATTAGGGGTTTGTGCTCAGGCTTGGGGCTTTGTTGTTAGGGTTGGGGTTAGTTTTAGGGTTAGGGCTTTGGGGTTAGGGTGGCTCACAGGAGGCTGCAGGGCACAGTCACTGTCCTGGCCTCAGCTCTGGTGATCTTAGCTGAAAAGAGCTCTATTTCCCTTAAAGGGAGTTCTCAAATCCTTAAATCTTGATTAGTTACTGGCAAATTAAACTTGATCTTCTCTGAGGTTGGTGCCCTGTGCCAGGGTTGTGGATGCTTCACCCCAAGAGGCAGAGACCCAGGCAAGGGTCACAAATTTGGACACCTACCTGTTTGTCAGATCTTCCTATGTGATTACATACATATGTATAACGAGGGGAGGTGCAACAGCCAGCTCACACACTGGGGTGGAGCAAAGCTAAGTCTGCTTCCCCTCTCCGGGATGTGACTGCGCTTTGGGCGTCTGTTTGGGGTGCTGGGTGCTGCAGGACAGGATTCACGCTCTTCTTCCTGTGCTGTTTTACCCAGAGGAAAGGGCTCTGGCCGTGCTCCACACTTCACCATGTAAACCTGCCCAGCCTCGCAGATGCCAGCTGTCAGCGCAGCCCTGGACCTGCAGAACGGTGAGTACAGGGGGTCTCCATCTGCGGGGGTTCGGCTCCGGGTGCTCCTCGTGGCATTGGTGCTGCAGCACTGACAGCTCAGTGCTGCTGTGTCCAGGTTTGTTCCATGGAACGGCTGAGAAATCTCTGCCCATTGCCCCAAATGGAGAGCTCGGGGTTTGGGGAGCCTCTCTGGGGCTGCAGATGGGAATGGTGATGCTTGCCTGCTTCAGCCACAGCTGATGCCCTGAAGCTGCCAATCTGGGGACCAATGCCAGCATCTCGTGCTCCAAATGTCCCCATTCTCTGCAGCTCCCAGCACGGAGAAGTCATTGGGGCAGCACAGCGGGAGCCCCTGGGCTGCTCTGCTCCTGGGTGCAGGGCTGCATCCTCCAGAAATGCAAATATGTACTGCTTCCTACCCAGGTTCACTGCATCCATCCATCCACCCAACCGGCTGCAGTGTGGGGTTGAGATCTGCTCTCCATAGGGCTGAGACAATGTCCTCTGCCCCCTATCTGCCTCCTCTTAATAAAACAAAGCCGTTTGGGTCTAGGTTGCAATATACACCCTTGCCTGGCAAGATGAGGGTGTGCATTGCGAAGTGGAGTGTTATTTCCCCCCTTTCATGGCATTTTACTTTCTTCAGTCACTGCTCCCATCATCTTCACTGGGACGGCTGATAGCATTTCAAGCACAGCAGCTGTAGACATGTCTTAAAAAAGGCATCCAGCCCTGGACTGATGCTGAGCAGAGCTGAAAGGCAGACGGACCGCACTGCCCTACAGGGATCTCTGCCCTGAGTGGGTTTTTATGGGAGGTCGGAGGCTGTGGAACAGCAGCTGCTGCACCTCTGAGCCGCCAACTTGTTTTCCCATGGAAAGCAGAGCGGTCCTGATGGGCTCAGGCTGTTTTCCACCCATGGCTGCCTCTCCACCCTGTCTTCAGAGCAGACATCTGTCTGTCCGACTGCCCTGTCATTCTGCTCTTCCTGCCCACAAATCCATCTGTCTGCTCAAATCAGAGCTTTGGCAGTGATGCGGTGCCCATGCGGGGTGGCTGGCCCCATAGAGCCCTGCTGAGGGCCTGCAGCACCCCAAGGACCCTATGCCAGGATCCATCCCTCGGGTGCTGATCTGGGGGGGTTCCTGTGCCCCTGGAGCATCCTTGTTGTCTGCATTTTGCACAGCATCTCGCATGGGGTGCCACCAGGTGAGGAATTTGGAGGTTTCACCAACCCAGCGATCCCAGCTGGGAGCCTGAGCTTAATGCACAGCCCCATCCAGCTGGATGGAAGCGCTGGACCGAACTGGAGCATTCCTGGGGCAGCAGCAGTAAAATCCTCCGCACCCAGAGCCTGCACCCAGCCAGGGTGAGAGTGGGGGCTCTTCATGCCCCTGAGCAGCATCGTTAATCAGCTCTCTGAAAGGTGGATAATTACAGCGTATGCTGTTCTGAAATGGTTATTAATCATCCTGCTCCCGCTCTTCATTTATCACAAAGCTGCCTGGCTCGGAGCGAAGGCACAGGGTCCCCTCCCCAGGTGGCTGTGATGAGGTGGCACAGTGGTCTGGGTGCTTGGGTGCTGCGTTGGGTGATGAGCCTGCAGGAGGTGGGTGGCAACGGGAGGTGGTTCCTGTCACCATCCCCAAGCACAGCCTGGGGATCCCAAGCTTGGAGATCCATCGAGCCCCCCTCCATGCGAATCCATCTCAGTGTGCTGTGCAGGCTGCAATGAGCAGGCGGTGAAGTTTTGGGGAAATAACCACACAAAGTTGCAGGAATGCAGGCTTTTGCAAATTAAAACTTTTCCTTGCACAGCAGAAACTCACTGGGCGAACCCCAATGATAACCCAGGGGTGCTGCCTGAGCCCCCACTGCCACCCCCCACCTGAAGCCTTGGAAAGCAATGATGACACTCATGGAACACCAACCACCTGCACCCGCCACAGTGACCTTTTGGAAACGTTGTACTCTGTGGTCGTATCGAAATGTCTTCTCTCCAGAGAGCATCTTGCAGAGATAGAGATTCAGACGTGATGTCTATCAAGAAGAAGAGCAGATTGCGGCCAATCTGTGGCTGCCTGCGCGGTGTTGCCTGGGCCACGTGCTCAACAATCATAAGGTTGTCTCTAAAAATAAGCAGTGCCTTCTTTGGGGCTGTCTCCTTGGTGTTGGGAATCCTTCATTCCGGGGCCTCGCAGCCGTTGCGAGGGATGGGGGTTTCCACGTGGTGGTGAGCAGAGCCTGGAAATGAAGTGACCCAGAAAATCTGTTGGGATGCACGGAGACGGGAGCACTGGATTCCCAGCAGACCCTGATGGGATTAGGAATAACTCTGTTTGGTAATTCTCCATTGGCTCTGCTGATTGATTTTCTTCCTTTCTGCACTCAGCTCGCCCTGTTTCAGCTGGATTGTTCTCGTGCTCGCGTTGCTAATTGCCTGATGGCCAGAGCCTTGTCAGGGCAGTGCGGGGAGGCTGCTGGCCTCACATCACCCCCAGGTCTCTGTGTCTCTGCTCTCATTGCACCTCCTGTGCTCCTGGCATCAGCTGCTCTGATTCTGCACCCTAGATCAGATGGAGCAGCCTGGTGGACCAGGAGCCTGTGACCAGCAAGCATCTTCCTGAAACCCAGAGAGGTTGAGGATGCCCCATCCCTGAGGGTGCTCAAGGCCAGGTTGGAAGGGGTCCTGGGCAGCCTGATCTGGTATTAGATATGGAGGTTGGCAGCCCTGCATGCAGCAGTGGGGGTTGAAGTTTGATCATTGGGGTCCCCTCCAGTCCAAGTCATTCCATGATTCTGTGAAGCCATCGGGGCTGGCCATGCTTAGTATCTGGAGTAGGGGACTGAGTGCACCCTCAGATGACACCAACTGGGGAAGGAGCATCAATCTGCCTGAGGGAAGGATCAATCCCTATGGAGGATGGCTTGGCTGAGGCCGATGGGATGAGCTTCAACAAGACCAAGTGTTAAATCCCAAATTTTGTTCCTAACAGCCCCATGCAGTGCTGCAGATGTGGGGCTGAGCGGCTGGGAGCTGCACGGAGGGAGATGTGAGTTGGCAGCTGCGGGTGCTGCTGGGCATGGGGCTGGGACTCCCGTGGGTGCTGCTAAAGCACAATCCAAGGGTGAAAATGGCTTCGAGCAGCAGTCTCTGAGGGCAGCCCCAGTGGGAGCATTCTGCAAGCGGATGCAAGAATAAAACAAGACGTTGCTTCAGCTGAAGTAGTTGTACTTGCATGTTGTCAAAGCAGAGGAGCCTAGAAATGTCAAGCCTGGCTTGTTTTCTGGTCTTTATTCAGGAAAGGAGAGACCTGGGAGCTGAGGAGCCACTTCTGCGCAGCTCTGCCCCACTGTTCAGCTGCTCCATCGCTGCTCCATCGCTGCTCCATCGCTGCTCCATGGCTGTGCTGCAGCCTGGGTTCTCGTGGCTCTGCTCCCCAGCCCAGCAAGCAGCAGGCGTGTTATTTTAAAAAACAAATTAAATGTAATGAGCAGCCTCTATCTAGGCCTTTGAGTTGAGTCTTAATTGGCCTCACTCCCCAGAGGCCAGGCAAGCCCCGGAGATGGTGATGCTACGACAGTAATGAGCTATTAATAACCCATAGTGACTTCTCCTGCAGGTTGAGTGTGGGTGCATCCTTCCCAGGTCGGGGAGAGGAGGAACAGAGACCACAAGGATGAAGTCGAAGCATGAGCACACGGCCAGCTCCTCGTGGATCCCAAAAGCAATAGGAATGCATGGCCAGAAAGTGGGGAAAGCAGTGGGACCTGTGACCCCACCCTCCCTAGAGCCCTACTTTGCACCGCACAGCCCCATGCTAATGCCCTGTGGATGATGGTGATGCTTTCCCTCCTGGCTCAGAGAGACAGGAAAGCGTGGTGAAATTAAGACATGTAAAAAGAAGTCTTTAAAAGATAATCTCCTGTGGCTCCTAAATTGCACCGAGCAATGGGTTTACTGCTGGAGAATTGCTCGGCTTGTATAATAGGATCAGGGCTGGAAATTATCCACAGAGATAGCATCCTTCTCCATGCTGTGGGCACAAAGAGGGTTGGGAATGTCCCTATGCACCCCGAGGCTGGATCCTGAAGCATTCCAGAAGCAGCCCACAATGCTCTGTCCAAGCAGCCCCGTTGTTTAATTAGGTTAATGACAACACTTGGTTCAGGAAAGGTGGTTGATGAGCTTTGCAGCAGCGCCGGGATGTACATCTCTAGGAGATTTGGAGCGGAGGAGGAAAAAGAGATTGGGGAAGGGGAAAGAAGCAAAAAGGCAAATGGGCAGCAAGGTGCTAATTGCTCCAAAAGGAGGGCAGCAGTGATTGAGATGTGGCAGCAGTAATCCATAATATGCCAAGACTGAGCCCGCAGCTTCCCCCAGCCCCACTGTTGAGGGCGGGGAAGGGAGGATTGGCTCCTGCATGAAGCTCTGAGTGTCCTCCATCCTATGCAGGAAGGATAGGCTGTGGAGGAGTAGGATTTGTTTCATCAGGCAAGACTCAACCACAGCCACCACAGGGAGCGAGGAGGACGTGGTGTCCCACCTTTGCTCTATGCCTGTGTTTGCAGTATGGTCCCCAGGCCGCAAGAAGAGGTCGGTGGTATTTCCTGCAGGGTGAGGACCTTCTCATGGCCATGGACCATGGTTTGGGGTACTGCTCCAAAGGAGGAGTAGCTCACAGCCTGGTGATCTCAATAGAACTCGCTGCTGACACCCCTCTCTTTCCTTTTCAGGTGTATGGGAGAATGGTAGAGAGTCGGTAAGACCATGCTCTACACCATGACATGTTGGTTCCTGGTCCTGGTCCTCCACCTGGTCCTCCTGAGCCCACTGCAGGTGGCAGCCTGCCCTGCCCGCTGTGAGTGTGCCCCGCAGCTCAAATCAGTGGTGTGTCACCGCAAGCGGCTCACTGCCATCCCCGAGGGCATCCCCACAGAGACCAAGATCCTGGAGCTCAACAAGAACCGCATCCGCTGCCTGAACCCGGGGGACCTCTCCCCATACCCCTTGCTGGAGGAGCTGGACTTCAGCGAGAACATCATCACCAATGTGGAGCCAGGAGCCTTCAGCAACCTGTTCAACTTGCAGACTCTGCGGCTTCGGGGAAACCAGCTCAAGCTCATCCCCCCGGGGGTCTTCACCAAGCTGACCAACCTCACCATCTTGGACATCAGCGAGAACAAACTCGTCATCCTTCTCGACTACATGTTCCAGGACCTGAGGAACCTGAAGAGCCTGGAGGTGGGTGATAATGACCTGGTGTACATCTCCCAGCGCGCCTTCTCAGGGCTGCTCGGCCTGGAGCAACTGACCATTGAGAAGTGCAATCTGACCTCCATCTCGGCTGAGTCACTCTCCTACCTCCAGAACCTCGAGGTGCTGCGGCTCCGGCACCTCAGCATCTCTGCGCTGGAGGAGCAGAACTTCAAGAAGCTCTACAACCTCCTGCAGCTGGAGATCGACAACTGGCCGCTGCTGGAAGACATCTCCCCCACCAGCTTCCAGGGCCTGAACCTCACCTCACTCTCCATCACCTACACCAACATCACAGCCGTGCCCACCGCTGCCTTGAGGAACCTGGTGTACCTCCGCTACCTGAACCTGTCCTACAACCCCATTAGCACTGTGCTGAAGGGCTCCTTTAAAGACCTCATCCGGCTCCAGGAGCTGCATATCGTGGGCGCTCTCTTGGTGTCCGTGGAGCCGCAGGCCTTCTCTGGTCTGAGACAAATCCGTCTGCTCAACCTCTCCAGCAACTTTCTCTCCACACTGGAGGAGAGCACCTTCCACTCTGTGAACACGCTGGAGACGCTGCGGGTGGACAGGAATCCCTTGGCCTGCGACTGCCGCCTCCTCTGGATCCTACAGCGACGGAAGACGCTCAACTTTGACGGCCAGCAGCCCATGTGCTCCACACCACCTGAAATCCAGGGGAACGCGCTGCGTGACTTCCCCGACTCCGTGCTCTTTGAGTATTTCACCTGCCAGAAGCCCAAGATCAGGGATCGGAAGCTGCAGCACGTGACGGCCCGCGAAGGGCAGTCCGTGTCCTTCCTGTGCCGAGCGGACGGGGAGCCAGAGCCCTCCATCGTCTGGGTGTCCCCTCAGCACCGCATGATCACCACGCGCAGCACGGGGCGAGCAGTCGTACTGCCGGGGGGCACCCTGGAGATCCGCTTTGCCCAAGTGCAGGACAGCGGTACCTACATCTGCATTGCCAGCAACGCAGGGGGCAACGACACCTATTTTGCCACTCTGACGGTCAAGGGACACCCGAACGATGGCTCCTCCAACGCCAACCGGACTTTGTACCTCAATGAGTTCAATGACACCTACCATAACGACACGCAGGTCTTCTTGAAGTTCACGCTTGATCTCAAGACCATCCTGGTGTCCACAGCCATGGGCTGCATCACCTTCCTCGGCGTGGTCCTCTTCTGCTTCCTGCTCCTCTTCGTTTGGAGCCGGGGCCGAGGGCAGCACAAGAACAATTTCTCGGTGGAGTATTCCTTCCGGAAGGTGGATGGACCCACCACCACCACGGGCCAAGGAGGAGCCAGGAAGTTCAACATGAAGATGATCTGAGCCTCTCCAAAGGAGAACCGTTGGCTGCGCCCGGCCCCGGGCACGGCTGTGGCACAATGGGGCCAGGGGGCACAGGGGCATCAGTGATGTCCTGGGGCATCGACAGGGCCAGCAGCACGGTCAGAGACCGAGGGCTGTTGGACTGGATGATGTTGGAGGTCGTTTCCGACCTTAATGATTCTGTGATTGGATGACCCAGCTGGCCCCAGCCCCGCAGTGACCCCACAAGTGGCCCAGGGGCCATCCCAGCTCCTGATGTAGCTGATGTTTTTGCTACCAACTATGCATTTCTCAGTGAGATCAGCAGCATTTTGGCCTGGGAAAACAAACAAACAAACAAACAAACAAACAAACAGAAAACAACAACTTTTCTTCCTCCTGTTCCCTTTTTTTTTTTTCTTTTTTTTTTTTTGTTCTGTTTTTAAGAGACTTAAGAAAACCATCTCAGTGTTATTTATGGTTGTTCTTTTTTTTTCTTCTGACACCTTTTTTAAAATGAATTTCCAAAAGAAAAGTCTTCCGGTGCGACACAGGACTGGGGAGCAGCACTGGGGTGTCCCCAACCCCTCCCTGGGCACAGACAGACCCCAAGGCACGGCCACACCGTGGGACCTTCACCTGGGTGACTCCAGCACAGGGCAGCTCAACCCTGTGGGCTGGGGGTGCTCCTGCACAAGCAATAATGATCTGCACCTGTGCAGGTTGGTGCTGGGGGGTGAGAAGGAAGCAATGGAAAAAATGAGGCAACAGGCATTAAGAATTGGAGGAGCAGCCCCACAGGAAGGCTGTAGCCAGGGTTGGGGTTGACCTGTTGGCAGCTGTGGAGCAGTGGGGTGGTTCTGCTGTGGGTGCAAAAAGCAGCTTTGGGTGAATGCAGGGCATTTCCTTCAGCTTGCAAACTTGATGGCTGCAGGACAGAAGGAGCTGCCTCATCCTGCATGGGGAAGGCCAAAACAAAAAAAAAAGACAGGAGAGAAGAAAAAAAGGAGTTGGAGCTGAGGAACCAGTGGGAGAAGCAACCCCAGAGAAAAGGTCCTGGATGGTGCTGCTGCAGCTGGAAGGGGCAGGAAGGTCCTGGCTGTGTGTGCACACGTGCAAAGCATGGGTACATGCACAGCACCCATGCAGGTTCCTCTACTGCTCGTTTCCCCATTTGCCATTGCAGCCATCCTCCAGCAGCTCCTGTTTTCAACATGGGGAGCCCCCGTGGTGCCACTTCTTCCTCTCGCCCTTTTCTGCACCTTCCTCATCCTCAGATCCCACGTCTCTCAGTGGTGGGGACTTGCTGCTATGGGGACAGTCCCCAGCGTTGTGATCCTTGTCCTGTTGGTTCTTTCACCTCTGTTTGGCCTCGGGACGTGATTTTGGGCTGAGAAAAGAAACCATCCCCATTCTTGTAGGCACATCCCACTGGGTGTCCCTTCTCCTTGGAAACACACCCAAGATCACCAAGACTCCTGCTGGAGTTAATGACATCCCCAGGCATTTGGGGCTGTGTTTTGGGCACAAACCCCCCAGGCTGCTCCCACACTTTTCCCTGCCCATGTTTTGGAAGTGTGATGGGGACATCCATCTCACACTGTCATCCTTCCATGGGTCCCATTGCGTGCCAGGTGCCCCCATGCCCCCCATGTCACCCCACTTGGGGTTGATTTTTACCTGGGGGGTGGGAAGGGTTTGAGCACAAATCCTTGCAGCCAGGAACCTGCCACGTGCAAAAGAAGGTTTGGGCAGTGCAGACCTGCACAGTTTTATATGTGATGAGCATGTGAAATATATATATATATAATTTTTTTTTTGGGGGGGGGGGGGGGGCAGAAAAAAAACAATCAGGATTTTTGTGATTTGTTTGGGGTTTTTAGTGGTTTTGTTTGGGTTTGTTTTTGTTGGGTTTTTTTTTCTTTTTCTTCCCCATGTGCCTCCAGTACAGGACAGCCACTCGTGCACCGTGCACAGGATCCATGCCATGGCCTCCAGCAGAAGGGCTTAGGCAACACCCAGAGCTCAATTAGGGGCAAACACAGAGCCCAGGGCATTGGGGTGGGATTACCATGCAGGGGGTGAGGGCCCCGGTGGGGTCAGGAGTGGAGGATTTGGGCTTTGCCACTGAGCACCACTGCCAGCCCTGTGAACCCCGTAATAAACGATGTTAAAACAACTTTCAGAGGGGACCGAAGTGCATATTAATAACTAATAAATGATTAATGCGCATGTGTTAACAAGCTGCCACTGCTATT
This sequence comes from Lagopus muta, assembly GCF_023343835.1. Classification (NCBI taxonomy): domain Eukaryota; kingdom Metazoa; phylum Chordata; class Aves; order Galliformes; family Phasianidae; genus Lagopus; species Lagopus muta. The sequence goes on along the minus strand of NC_064458.1, from coordinate 2,850,006 downwards.
AATCTGTTATTAATTATTAAGGGAGTGTTTGTAAGTATGCCCCGAAGCTGACAGGTGCAAAGCCTTGCAGCCACCCTCCTGCTTGCATGGAGCTGGGGTTGGGGGGGGTTACAGGGATTCACACACAGCAAGGTGTGCACACACACACACACACACGTTTTCTCCATCCTCAATGCCCCCACAGATGCCTTCCTTTTGCTGCGCCATCTCAGGCTCAGCTTGCAGTCCCACACACTGGAAATAGCTGCATGTCGTGGCAGTGTAATTTTTTAGGATTTTGTTTCGGCCAGACCCCTCTAACAAAGCTGGAATCCAAGCCGTGGGGATCTGTGTGCAGCTTGTGGGGGGAAACTGAGGCACGGATGGGCACTGCGGTGGGGCAAAGGGGCTGAAGGCAGCAGCACCAGAAGGGCTGGGGGGGAATTTCAGCTTCTGAGGGTTATCCTTGAGAAAGTCCCCTTGCTTGTCCCACTTACCCCACAGGACAACCTGGCATCACACAGGCCCTCTCCAAGCTGCCATCGCTTTCCCCATGAGGCGCTTGGATGTCCCCAGTGTCCCTTGCTCAGCTGGTTGGGGACGACCTGCCTTTGTGTCCCCAGCAGTGGGGCTGCTGAGCATCCTGAAACACAGCATCACCCTGATCCCAGGCTTGTGCCACCCCACAGTCCTGGCTCTCCCAGTATGGGACTGGGACGGGCACTGTGGGTGGTGAAGCAAAGCAATGCCTCCATCTGCTGGAGGAAAGGGCTCTGAGTGGCTCCCAGCCTCCTCCCCCTGCGCCCCAAAACCACCGTACCCAGCAGGGATTTGAGGATGCTCCTGGGGTGCATCCAGCACAGTGGTGGCCCTGTTTGGAAACTGTCCTTTGGCTCTGCAGCTGGCCAGGGCAGGAGAACAAAATTGGGATTTTTCAGTCATTTTCTGCATGGAAAATGTTAACAAGAAAAAGGCATATCCCCAGAGGGCATGGCAGCTTCAGGGTTGGGTTTGTTGCCCCCACAAATGCCAGTGAGGACATGAGTGGGACCTGCACTAACTCTAGGTGTAACGGGACCGGTGCTGCCGAGCAACTGGATCTGAGTGCAAGACCAAAGAAACCAGAGCTGTAGAAAGTGCACTAAGAACAATGACCAAGAAAAGGCCAAAAATAAAGGCAATTAGGGAAAAAAAAAATAAAAAGCAATTTTCCAGCAGGTGCATTTAGAGATCTTATCCCCCGCCGGGATGAGAAACCAATTTCCTTATAAATTAGAAAGACTTCAGCTAAGTGGAGGTTCCCCACCTCAGCCCTATGAATCCCCCACTGCAATGTGTGGGTGAGCAATTTCACTTTTGTTTCCATAATCCTGGTGAGCATCTCCCTGCTTCCCAATGGAAGTCAATTTGGAGGATGTCAAAGCTCCAACCTCCAAATTTTTGCCTGTGGTGGGGCTCCTCCTCCTTGCCTTGCCTTTTCCTTGCCTTTTTCCTCCCCTCCCCTCCTCTCCTTTTCCCTTTCCCTCTTTCCCTTCCCCCTTCCCTTCCCTTCCCTTCCCTTCCCTTCCCTTCCCTTCCCTTCCCTTCCCTTCCCTTCCCTTCCCTTCCCTTCCCTTCCCTTCCCTTCCCTTCCCTTCCCTTCCCTTCCCTTCCCTTCCCTTTCTTTCCCCTTTCCCCTTCCCCTTCCCTTTTTCTAACACAAAACCTGTTACCTTTCCTCCCTGCAAACCCACATCTGCTCACCCTGCAGCCTCGATGCTCCCAGGTGAAATTCCAGAGATTTGCCTACAGCTGGGCCACAAAACAGCCCAAATCTGATGTTTTAGAGTGTTAATACAGCCCTGAGGACAAAGGGGGAGGGAAGGGATTTCCTGATGTGCAATGGCTGCGGGGAAACCCAGACCAAAAAAAAAAAATGCCAAAGAAAACAAAAAACTCCATCTCCCTGATACATCTGATGTTGTGTTGCTGAGAGCAGGGAATTCAGGGTGCTTTCAGAAGGATTTCCAGCAGCATCCCCCCCTGCCATCCAGCCAGCACCCAGAAGGAGGAGCATGAAGTACATCCGAGCAGCAGCAGGGGTGAAGCAAACCCATTGCAACAACCTGCAGCAGTCAGCGTGCACTGCTGAGTGCAATCGGTGCCCCTGGAGCACCCCGGGGTGACGTGGGGAGCAACGCTGAGCCTCGAGCTTCCTTTAAGCTCACAGTGACATTGGTGAATGTGTTTTGAAAGCATCTCTTCCTGCAAGTAGAGGCCATGGCCAGCGCGGGGGGAGCGCAGGATGGGGTTTGGGAGTGTTCACAGAGCCCCCAGCAGTGCCAGGAGATGGAAACGGAGCCCTGCAAGCCCCCACCGCTGCCAGGAAAAGCTTGGAGGTAACAAATTGCTCTGCAAACATCTCCCCAAATTCACTTCCCGGCTGCAACCCGCTCAGAATGCTCCAGCCCAAAGTGTTGCACCGCAGTGAGACTTGTGGTTGCAGCAGGGCAATATATCGTTCCCCGGGGGGTAGGGAGGCAAATCTGGGCTGAAGTCTGATGATGCTGGAAGCAGAAACCGGTGGGTTTTGAGAAAGTCAGCATTGTTTCAGTACCGTTTATAGCAGCAGGTTTGGAGGTGCAGGTTTGCACCAAGTCTGGACAGAATGGGGAAGTGCAGCCCCATGGGTGGCCCCTTCTCACTGCTCCCCGCTCAGCGTTTGTGTGCTTCCCTCTTTGTGCACAGACTTCTGGATCCCCCTGATCCAAGATCCCAGATCCAGATCCAAGATCAGAGCCCAAGTCCCTGCTTGGGCTGGGAAGGAAGTTTTCCTGCTCTCACTCCACACCCCCCCCCCATCCATCATCAACCTTGTGGCCACCAACCAGGGACTGTCTGTGGGGCAGACCTGGGGTGCACCCCATCCTTCTGCAAACACCCACCAGCGTGCAAAGGCCCCATCAACTTCCACCAGCAGAACAGGGCGTGCGGTCACAGGGAACCCAAACTCCCTGCTTTTCACAAAAGCACGCAGACACGGCCTCCCTGTCCACTGCTTCCCCCTTTTTCTTTACTCTCTGGAGCCGACAGCGGAAGCCCTTGGGGGGCCGTGTGCTGACTCCCAGCTCTGTGCAGGGCCATGGCACGCGCCCGCTGTGCCAGCCTGGACCTGGGGGGCTCTATAGCGAATGCCCCCGTGTTGGACACCCTGGAGGAGCACCCACCTCAGACCCCCACCTCAGCCCTCATCTACAGCAACGTGGGTGAGTGACAGCCCGGCATCCAGCCAGAGGGGTGGAGGGTTGCTCAGCACTGGGTTTTGTGTGTGTCTTGGAGGGGAACAACATGGGGTGAATAATTTCTCTCTCCGCAGGAGAGCTGCGTGCCCACCTCGTCCCCACCAAGGCCAGCCGAGGGGATGGAGCCAGGAGAGCCCCCCCACAGCCCAGCCATGACCCCCTGCCTCCCCCCTTGCCCCAAAAGCAGCTGCAGCGAGCTGAGTCCCTCCCTGAGCCAGGCACATGGCAGCCCTACCACCGAGATCCCCCGCCACGACTCGGCAGCCCTTGTCCTCAACACAAGGACGCAGCACCCAGAAAACCCCTGACCAAATCACAGAGCCTGGGGGATACCCGGGGGGTGGTTCTGATGCCCAACCTGGCTGATCTGACATTTGGGACAGGGGACGCGGTGCTGGGCCCGATCCTACAAGGTCTGGAGGACCGGACAGGGCTGTGTGAGGCCATGGTGGGCTGCCACGCTGCTGGCCTGGCCCGGCTCTGTGCCCATGCCATGGAGGGGCTGATGGGGTCCTGGGGGGGGCTGCAGGCCAAGCTGGCAGGGCAGGGCTGGGCTGCGCTCAGGGTGCTGCAGCAGGAGCCATGTTGCCAGAGCGGGGATGCCTGGTATTACCGTGTGGGGGTCACCTTTAGGAAAGAACAGCTGGAGCTCGCAGCCAAGGTAAGGGGGGTTGGGACAGCAGGAGGGGGCTGCAGGCAGAGGGAGCCCTGGGTGGGTAAGTAGGATGGACAGCAACTGGGTGGTTCCTCTTTGGCACCCACTTCTTCATTTGCAAAACAAAGTGGTGCTGAAGGCTCTTGCACATCCAAGGGAGCAAAGGTCCAAGGATGACACAGCTGGGGAAGGTGCACAAGGCCTTGAGGGTTGAGCAGACGTGGAGCAGGGCTGGGTGTCCTGACAGTGTGGGGTGAGAGGCAGCACAGCAGCTTTGCAGCTTGGCTGGGGCTGATCCCCCTCTTTATACCCTGCTTCTTCATAGAATCACAGAATGGTTTGAGTTGAAAGGGACACTGAAAGGCCATCTGGTCTCACCTTCTGCACTGAACAGGGACACCCACAGCTCCATCAGGCATTCAAAGCCCCATCATTCAACCTTGGGTGTTTGCAGGGATGGGACATCCCTGTCTGGACAACCGGTGCCAGTGTCTCCCCACCCTTATCGTAGAAAACTTCTTCCTCATATCCAATCTGATTTCTTGCTCCAAGCTGTCTCAGCATGCACCAAAGGGCACAGGGGAGCCCATGCACTGTGCATGGGTAGGAGCTGCACATGGGTAGGAGCTGCATGATGTCCTGGCTCAGGACAGGTTCTGTCCCAGCACATCTGCCCCTTCCCCATCTCTCCTTGCAGGTCCTCAAGCCAGGCTGCTGCAGCACGGAGATGCAGAGCTCCCTTGGATCACACTGCAGCATCCAGCGCATCATCAGCCGCTTCACCGACCGCCTCCCAGGGGCGTTGGTGCTCCCAGGTCACCCCGGTGAGCAGGGACTGTCCCCAGGCTGCCCTGCTGTTCCCCGTGTCCTGCAGGTCCTCCTTTGCCCAGATGTGCCCTACCAGACCCTGGCAGGCTTTGTGGAGAGCTCCCATGCACTGCATAGGAGCAGCCCTGGGCACTATGAACGCCTGGCGTGCCTCCTGCTCCTGCAGCTGTGCACAGGGCTGGAGCACCTCAGGGTGCAGAATGTGGGGCAGGGTGACATCTGCTCTGAGAACCTGTTGCTGGTGCAGTGCCCGTGTCCCCCTAGCAGCCAGCAGGACAAGGAGGGATCCGTGGGGCTGGCCCTTCCAAGGCTGCTCATCAGCAACTTCTTCAAGTTGAAAGATAAGACCAGGCCTTGTTCCACCAGCCAAGAGTGGGACTGGACCAAGGGGTCTGCTGCTCTCCCCACCCCGATGGCAGATGAGCTGAATGTAGGCATGCTGATCTATAAGATCTTGCATGTCGATATCTCTCTGGAAAACGCTTTGGATCTGAGAAGAAATCAGCTTCCTGCTATCCCCTCCCTGTCCATCTATTCCACGGGACTCAAGCATTTGACCACGCTGCTTCTCCACCGAGATCCATGCAAGAGGGTCTCCATCAAGGAAGCCAGGCACATCCTGCAGGTCCTGCTCTGGGGGCCTCGCCAGGAGCTCTTTGCTAAGAGCAGGAAGACGCTGGCCCTGCTCCAGAGCTGGCTGGAGATGAAGAGAGCATTGCTGCTGCTGAAGTTGGCTGAGAAGGCGGCTGGAGGGAGCCCTGGCCTCGAGGACTGGCTGTGCTGCCAGTACTTTGTGGAGGCCACCGAGCACATGCTCTACCAAGTCACCCAGACTCTTTACAAGCCATAAAGACCAACCTGCTCAGAAGGTTCCCCTTCAAAGCCAAGAGCCCACGGAGGCTCCAGCTCTCATCTCCCCAACCAAAGCCGGTCCTGGCTGGGAAAACTCATTTCCAAATCTGAAACTGCTCCCACACAGCACAGGAACAGACCTAAGCAAGCAAGGACCAAACTCTCAGCACAGTACCTTGGCTGCCACGATGCAGATGTGTTTTTGCATCCTCAGCTGATTTTTGCTCAGTGCTTTGAATCCAGCTTATCAGAGCCTCTCAGCAAAGATAGCTGGATGGAAGGCACAGGATGAAGCAGCAGCTCAGCAGCTCATTGCCCTGAGTTAAAGCGAATAAAGCTCAGACTTTTCCCAAAAATCCCTCCTCCTGCACGGCTGCTGTCATTGTTTTAAATAACAATACGAAACAATACATTATTGCTCACTAAAGACGCACTTATGGGAGGAGAAAAGCAACAGATCATACAGCCATGTCCTTTTTAGGAACAGCTTGTGGCACAGTCACAAATAGAAATGACATTCAGAGGAGGAAATAAAGCAGCCACACAGCTTCAATAAAACCCAGAGCTGAACCTCTTAAATTCTGCTCCTTTCTATGCTTTCTTACAGTGCTATGCACCCTGGGGATCTAACGTGGGAGGATCACGAAGCTGAAGTTCACTGCTCTGTGGCAATGAGCTGGAGCTGCAGTGAGCACTTGGTGGGTTTGTGGCTGCTGGGAGATGCTTGCAGGTCTGTAAGAGACCCATTCGGGGTCCTACCAGGAGCCAGCAACCAGCACATCCCGTGCATTGCATAGCGATACCTCAAGGTGCATGGGATGTGGAGGAGTCCACGTGAGAAAGACAGAAATTTGATCAACCCAAAGGCCTGGCTGCAGCACATGGGGTGGCAGAGAGGGATTGGCACATCGGGGGCACAAGTCCATTGCACGCAGCACTGGGCTGCACAGCACCTCCTCCCCTCAAACAGGGCTTGCTGGGAAGAACTGCTCACTCGTGGGCAAGATGCTTCCATCTGACTCAGGCTGTGACTCAGCTGGGAGCAGTGCTGCACACAGCCCCATAACCACACCTGTCCAGGGCAGTGCAAAGCAACCCATCTCAAGGACACACTGCACATGCAGTCATTGCTCAGCACAGAGCAGCTCAGCACCTCAGACCCCAACCCGGCCTGCGCAGAGGGCGGGGTGTCATGCAAGGCCCTGCTTGGGAAGCTGGTATAATTATTAACTGAGTAATTATTAATCTGCTCACAGCTATCAGCTGACAGCAGCAGAGCAGTTGCTGCAGGCTGTGCACAGGGAGAAAAATGCTCCCAGTCAGCAGGTTCCTACCCTGTCCCCTTGGTGTGCTGCTTCCCCAGGGCACTGCTTTCTTTCAGCCCAGCATGGAAGCATGCTCCATCCCCATCCATTTTCATGGCCATGGGCTCAGCGCCGTACCCAGCTGAAATCACAGACCTTTCCTGCGAGCATCCCTGCCCCGAACATCTCCCAAAGCAAAGCAGCACTGGAAGTGAGACAAAAGATGGCCAGGTCCTTTGGATCAGAGATGGGAAGAAATGGAGATAAGCAAGCTCCTTGCCCAAACACGACTCACACAGCCCTCTCCCAAAGCCAGCATTCTCCCAGTCAGAGCCTTTGGGCCAGAACCGCATAGAGGCATTGCCCTGCGTCCTGTAGTATCATGCATGGCTACAAGATGGCAGTAAGAGCCCTGGCAGCACAGCCTGCTTGGGCATTTCACCATGAAGAAATGAAGAAAAACAAACTGCTCTGAATGCCCATTCCAGCCCCAGGCTGGCTGGATCCTGCACTGCTGCTACTTGCATCCCCAGTTCTGGCTTCCACCTGACCACCACCATCAGCAAACCTCTCCCCTTTTGCTAAGTGGCTCAGAATACCCACGGTCAGCAGGTTTGTGCAGAACCACAGCCTCAGAGCAGAGCTTGGGCTCTATGTTGGCACACCCTGCAGAAAGCAGGCAGCAGCAGCGCAGCTGCAGCACATGGGAGGAAAAGAGATTCCTCTAGAGAACCCCCTTAGGAATTTCAGGCCTTTGCCTGGTGGGGAAAAGCAGAAACATCCTCTCCCTCTCCACTCCATCTCCCCTCATCCTTCTGTTTTGCTGCTGGCAAGTTCACAGCTCTCCCAAAAAACAATACAGGAAGAGCAGGATCACAAGGCTGCAAGCACTCAGCAGGGGGAAAGAGGGAGAGCTGCTGCTGCACGGGGTCCACCAGGACGCAAGGAGCACACACTGCAGGTGGGAAGGGTCAAGATGTTAGCAAAAGCTTTGTGTAAGCACCCAAAGCTCATTAAACACACTGTAAGAACACTCACCCTTAGCAACACTGCTAATTTAACAGGCTCTCTGAGAAGACAGTGGCACAACCTTCTGTCGCTTTGTGCTGCAGGAGTTTCCACTGCAGGATGTGCTGCCTGCTGCTTTGAGCAGAGCTGGAAGGCTGGCAGTTCGATGCACCCCATGCAATTGCTGAATTGCTTAGCCCAGCACAGCTGCCCAGGTGTCACCCCACACAGCAGACCCCTGTGGTCCCTTTATACAGCTCAACACATGAGCTTTCCTAAGCCCAAGTGCTGCAGAAATCAAGGCAGGGGTACAATGTGTTCTGTAATGATGTGCTTGGATTTACACCAACTTGCAGCATGAACAAGGAAACGTTTCAAACCCAGTAAGATAAGCTTGCACCCAACACACAAACCATCCCAGCAATTCACTGCTACGCATTTTATAGGCAGGTTGATTGGATCAGATGGTACAAAACAACCCTATAAAGCTGCAGATATAAGCACTAAAAAAGTGAAATATGCTTTCAAGTTCAGCCCCTCTGGAGACTTACCTCTGTAGTGAACAGCCTCAGTGCAAGCATTGGTGATTCTAGCAACATGCAAGCACTTTTTTCCTGCAGTTGAGTACTGCAGACATTAAACAGCTGAGGCTCTACAAACACGCATTACTCAACTGCAGCCCCTTCTCCTCACACTTCAACCCCAATCAGCTTCATCACATCTGCAGTTCCTGTTAAGGAGGCTGCCTGGATTCGGTCACAGTAGCTGAGCAAGTGCCACAAGCCTTCCTAGCTCATGACTGCACACAAGCACAGGACCCCACTGCTAGCACTAACAGCCTCCAGAGCTACAAGTGTGCATTTGATACTCTGAGACACCTGAAGCTCATGGCATGTGCAAGCTGTGCTTCTCAGCATTTCACTTGTGGCTGTAACCAGCAGACGCCCCAAGTATCCTATGAAACATTGATAGAGCAGGGATCCAGGGATCACAATTACCAGTGAAATGGATAATCTGCTAATTATTTCAATAAAAGCAGGCTTTTCCTGGACTGCAAGTCCTGTCAGATCATCACCTCGAGTTCCCATCAAGCCACAGGTGACCCAAAGCCTTTCCCTACCTGAAATAGCTGGGACAGTTGCAGAGGCACCTCTTCAGAGTGCAAGTCTTAAACAGCTTAAAACCAGCAATAAAAAGTAAAATATAAATTTTTATTTAGAATTAAAGCAAATACTTCAGTATCACAAACACAATATTAAACTTCAAGAAATATACTGCTAATTTGGAGGGAGCATTTATTTTTGCACAACCACAACATGCGCACAAATCCAGAAAAAGATGTGGAGTCTGAAATTTTCAACATCTCACCACCAGAGCAGTTGGTCACAACGTTTCATACAAAGTTACATATACTGTAATAGATGTTGACAAAATTTCTACAGAATCATCTTTATAGACAACAAGAAAGCTCTAAGAGGCAAACATTGCAATCTATTCTTCTTCTGATGAGTCTCTCTCAAACGTGTAGGCCATGAAGCAAGCATCTGGTCTCTTGGGGACAAGGGGATGCCCTGGTCTCACAATCTCAAAGCCCAAAAAGCTGAAAGTACGGAGCAATGCAGCTAGAAAAAAAAAAAGGAAGACATTTCATCACGTGATTCCGTAACAGAAGCTGAAGTATCCATCAAAACCAACTTCAGGTACTGCATCAGCCTTTTAATGCTGAGTTCACACCTACCTCTATCATCTCTGTTCTTGTGGAAACAAATGAACACATGATCAACTTGAAGCTGTTCTTCAGCAAACTCCAGAAGAACTGCAAAACTGTGAGACAAACACAGGGCACTGAGTGCACACAGGCAAAGGAGCAAGGCCCTGTGAAACCATCCTCGCTCGTTGTAAGAAGTGAAAGTCAGGGTTTGAAGACTGGCACCAGCAAGAAACAAAAAGCCAAGGTTCAAACATGGGGCACAACTCTAAGTCATGGTTACACCAAATTTCTGAAGGGAGAACTGCAGAGACAGACTCAGAATGAGGCTTGTTTTCAGTGGATAAAGGCAGCCATCGCTACCAGGAGCACAGCTTGCCATCACAGATCTTTTAGTTGGTTCTGGCTGACAGAACAGGCAGAGGATGACCTCAAACCAGGACCATTTGATGCTCTCTTACACGAGTGCCACCAAGTAACCAGACTTCCAATTTTAGAGAAATGGAAAAGAACAGTACAGTGTTGCAGACCTTCACGACAATTTATACTGAAGTTGCATTTTATTGCACCCACCTGTCCTTGCTCCCTTCAGGCAGAGCACCACTGGGTATTTCAATATAGAGGTTGTTGTTGTTCAGCACTGCTCTCCAACTAATGTGTTTGGCATCTGTAAGCCTTGACTGGACATTCAGAATTCTTGTCCTGTTATTAGATGTTAGTTCTTCTGTCACATTCAGCCGATTATCCTGCAGAATTAAGAATCACAACATTACTTCCAGTTCATTCTGGAGATAGGTTAACTTCCATGGAAAGGTTTAAGGCAAAAGAGCCCTCCCACCAACCAGAGAGAGCTGCTAAACAACACTCATACTCACCGAATAAAATAAATTAGCTGAAAGATTGTGATCCCTCTGACTATTCCCTCGCCCACCTGGGATCTTCAGGGGTGGGTGAGGGACATCAGGAGCACCACCGAGGCCCCGGACCCAGGTTACTACAGCAATTGAAGGGAACCCTGGAACTAGAGAAGGATCACAGTCAGAGGTAAGCAAGCGTTAAGAGTCATGAAAATTCTAAGTTTTATAAGCATTAGATGGCAGTGTTTTTTATTTTTTCTTTTAAATAAACCCAGATCAAGGGAATTCCTCCTGCTGCAACCTAGCTGGTAGCAAGACACAGGAACATCCAGGCCAGGCACAGAACATCACCTAAAGTCCAGAGCCAGAAGCACCAGAAAGGCATCACTGGAGTATCTGGATGGAAACACTGGTTTGGAGGGTGAAAATACTCTCAGTTTTTATTTCCCTATCAAGGCAGGTGTGTATTTGCTGTGTTTGACCCAATCTCAAGAAAGGAACCATTTCACTATTGCGTACGTGATGCCATAGACCCCATTTTCTTCCCCATCTTGATCTCTAAGAGATTATAACTGGCCCAGCAAGCTAGAGATCCTTTTCCTTACATACAAGATATGTAGCCTTAATTAAATTAGAATTTTGCATCAGTGCTTTTAGCTTGAGATCAGAAAAGATAGCATTATCTGTGAGACTGTCTCAAGAGCTCCTACGATGCAAAGCTCAGGAAGCAAGCTCTGGTTTCAATGCAAATCCAAATATCCGAAAAATCTAAGAGCCTTCCTGACTTTTAGAGCATTCTTACATCACTCAGCCACGCCGTGGTACTTTGGGTGAAGGATGCTCTGTCGAGACAGGAGCCTTTCTTGTACACACGCTGAGTTCCATCCCATCCATCAGGCTGCATCACTGTGAGCAAGCCTTTACTGTACAAACAGCAGAAGCTGTGCCTGGCCCCTCCCTCTGCACCATCCCTCACCCTGCAGGCTCACTCTTGAGTTGCGTCATCTCAGCAGATGCAGCAATCGAGGCCCTTAGGGAAATTTTCACAATCGTCCTGTCTGTGAGTGCCAGCAGCCATTTGCAAATCAGAATAAACACGTACAAAATAATCCACCATTTTGCACAGTTCACACGAGTTTAATTTTTTTTTCTTTTTTTTCTTTTTTACGAGCTTGACATCTGTGATGAATAATCCATACTGTAAAGGCAATGAATGGCCTTACAGGTCTAATATTATATGCTGGAAGCATTAGTAAGCACAGCAGCTATAAAGTTATTAAGCAAAATATAAATGGTAATTTGCTCAATCTCAATTAAATAAGGGTTCAATCCACTTTTTTAGGAGCTCTGGATTACTTTAATAGCAGCCTTACTTCTGAATCACTGCAGATCCCTGTATTCCTCATCAGCCTCAAAATAAGCCCTTAAACAAACCCGGGCAGCACTAACCCTTTTTGTGACCTCACCTTTCACCCCCAAGTATCAACAAAGGCTGTTCACACCTTGCAATTCTGTGTTTTAGTGATGCTCGGGTGTATCTACTCCGGTTGAAAAAAAGAAAAAAAACATTATCACCATTCTGAAGGATAAAAACAGCTTTTGGTGACGTTGTGGAGTTGCTCTCCATCCTGAACCAGCTGCATCCATCACTTCCCACGCAGAGGGCACAGCGATGCTCCTCAGCCTCCACCTCCTAACACCACTCAGCCCAAAGCTCCGCATCCCCAACATCTGCCGGCATTATTTAATCCCCGCTCGACTTTTAAACTACCAGCTCCCATAACGCTCTGCTTTGGGCTCAGCGCCCTCGATTCGTCGTTCTCCAGGAGACCTGCGCTTACATAAGGGGATAACAGCTCGCACTGCATCGCAATGCATCTCCCATCTCCGTCAGGCCCGGTTCCTTTTCCCTGCGGTGCCCCCCGCCCATCCCCCCCCCCCCCTCCGCCCCCCAGCAAACGTGGCACCGAGCCGCGTGGGGCGGGGATGGGGGAGGCGATGCGTGGGGGTGTAACCGCGTTACACGGGCAGCCTTCAGACGTCGAAATAAATACATTTTTCTTTATTGCCTTTTTGTCGTTGTTGTCTTTTTTTTTGGTTGTTTTTTTTTTTTTTTTCTTTTCCTCCTCTTCCCTACCCGCCACCCCTCCCTTGCCTTGTATGAGTGAGGAGGCCGCAGCACCGCCCCGCCCCCACCCGCCCTACAGCACCCCTCCCCCCCCCCCCAACCCTGAGCGGGGGCACCAGGGCGGGCCTTGAGGGAAGGGGAGGGAGGCCCCAACCCCTCACCTGCTCTGTCCGGTACTGAGGCTCAGCACAGCGGGCATGATGGTGCTTTTATTCCCCTCTTTCTCTCTAGCGAAGCAGTGACTGTTGAGTATCCGCTGCAGGGAGGATTTCACCATCCGGCCGCTCTGGTCCGAACCCCGAAACCCTCCGCCGCCCCCCGCCGACCGCTCTCCAGGCACTGCTACACAAAATGGCACCCCGGCCGCAGTGGGTTCTTATATACCCTCGGGAAAGCCACGCCCCCTCCTGTGGTGACGCACCGTTGGCTGGGTCACGCCCCCGGACGGGAGATGACTCTTTAGCAGTGGACGGATCAACTGTCCATGATAAAGCCTCGCTTTCCATTGGCTGAAACGAGCGCAGAGGCGGAACGAGAAGCTCTTTCCCTATTGGTGGGCAGCGCTATGCGTTCGCAAAATCGACGGGACGGGGAGGAGGGGCACAGAGGATTCCGATTGGCTGCGCCAGGCGAGAGTGGGCGGGGCTCGGCTGGGAGCCTTCTACACAGCGCCGTAAGCCCGCACTTCCCTCAGCACCACAGGTTCGAATCCCGCGTTCCCCGACTGTGCCTTGCTGAGGTAAACTGCGACGGGAGGGCGGGGCTCGGCGCATGCGCGGGAGGAAAGAGCGGGAGCGGCTGCCGTGAGCGCCCCTCAGCGGCGCGCTGTGAAGGCGGGGGCGTCGATGCCATCAATCAATAACCGCCCGCCCCAGGGTAGGGTAGGTTGTCCTGAAAGGGTGACCGAAGTGCTTTCCTGCAGCTTTTTATTTCGTTTGTTGTGCCTGCGTTTGGTCGGTGCGAGGGTCAAGTATTACAAGCAGATTTTTCTCAGAGCCGTCCCAAACTTGGTCCCAAACCTCCCCTGCTCCCCGCACATCTCTTCCAGTACCCCCAGATTCCTCCTTCCTATACACAGATCCTCCCATGTCCCTCACACTCCCCCATTAACACTATACACCCATGCACCCCATTAACTGTGCCTTCACCCCAATTCTGGGGTCACCCCAACCCTCCCTTCACTCTCCCTGTCCTCAGTCTCCCCCAAAATGCTCCCAGATTCTTCCCTTAACCGTTTATATACCCAAATCCTGCCCCTATTAATCCCTGATATACCCACATTCCTCCCCAATATCCCTCTGATCTCCCAATATGAGTCCCCTCATGCCCCCCAGATGTCTGTATTCAATTCTTCATTCAGCCCAGGCAATTCCAAGCCTGTTTTATTCCCTCCAGCTATCAAGTTGCTGCGTTTGAGTATTTCCACATTTTTCACCGTGTCTCTTATGCTTATTTGCTTTAAGATATTCCCATCCAAAAGCTCTGAGCTTTTGGGGGTAAAGCATTCATTGGTTCCACTTTGAACAAGAACTGAAATCCTCGCCCTCTGAAACTGCTCTGATTGACTGCAATGGAACAAAGCATATTGCCAAAGAAACCATTGTCTCTTTTCCTGCAGCTTGGATGACAAGCCTGGCATGGTCAGCAGGCAGTGACTGCTCTGGGAGTCCTGGCAAGTAAGAAGTACAAGACAAAAAGCCTTTTCCTGCTGCAGGTAGCTGCTCTTAGCTCCCGGAATACAGAATAACTGTGGTATGAGTGCTTTCATCCTGCTTTCTACACGTTGATTTATGGACGGGAAGCTGATTGCCATTTAATGTACTACCCAGAGACCAACTTGAAACAATAGGATAGCTGCGACTCGGGAAAATTGGGAGCAAATGAAGCACATCAGAGAAGATTTGGCAATTCACGTTTTGTGTGTTGTTTTAGCAAGGCTTTCCTGAATGGAGGGATGGATCTATTAGGCTGCCTTAGCGTTTTGTTTTAGGTTTCGTTATTTCTAATAATGGTGTTTATTATTTATGTAGTAATCCGACTGTAATTCCTGATAATGGCACAATGTCAAAGGGCTTCATCTTCACAGCTGCTCCCTGCTTTATTGTGGCACTGGAAACAGCTTTGCTCGCTGGATACCTGTCATCTCAGTGGGCCCTCATTCCATTTTACAGCTGAGTGACCTGGATAACACCGATGTTCTGCAGTGTGCAAAAAGCCCAATCAACCTGTTTTCTTTTTAAATATTGAATGAGATTAGTTCCAGCTGCAATTTTGCTGAGATAGCCTGACTCTTCCAGTTTAGCAGCGACAATGATTCATGCATCCTCACAGAGAAGGCTCTGACTCAGAATTTCAGGATTAGCAGCTGAGGCACTTTGAGATGTTGCCATCCCCAGCTGTTTTTTACCACTGTTTTGCCATCATTACCCTCCTGTAGCAGAGCAGGCAGAATTAGCTGCTCCAGTCACGTTCCTATTTGGCATCTCTGGCCAAGCCCATCTCATCCCTAGGTTATCTAATAACTGGGCAGTGAACCCAGACAGCTGATGTGCAGGCGTCCACGACTGCTGGGGCACAGCAGCTTTCGACCCAGAGGCCAGATGGGTTCATCCCAAGTCCTCTGCAGTGGCCTCTTTATTCCACTGGCTCTAAATACTGCTTCTCCAAGACACGTTTCAAAGGAACAGAACAGTCTCAGGGCTGGAGGTGCAGCAGGCAGCCTGGGGCAGTTGGTTTGCAGCAGTTCTGAACTGCTTTGCTGAACTCATTGGAGGAGAGCACACAGAGAGTCCCAGTTCTGTGTCTTACACAAACAGGTCACAGCAATTAGGCTGTAAAGTCAGCTGGGAAAATACTCTGTACAGTCTGAGTTACTAAATAACCAGATCTGTTAACAGAGAAAGTACAGGAGGGGCGATGATGCTGCACTCCAGATCAGGAGTCTGAATTTGAGTAGCTTCAGGTTGAGGAAAACAAGAGTTTTATTTTCCAGAAATTTGCCTTTTTTTTTTTTTTTAACCTCATTCCAGCATGTTTTTCAGTTTCTTTTTATAAGAGAGATGGCAGACAGTAGTCAGAATCCCCAGTTAATGATTCTTTATTTCTGCTTTCCCGAATGTCTTAGGATGGAAGAAGAGTTTGTGGCAGCACAGGAATAAGTGAAGTCAAGGTCAAAGTTGGCAGCTGATAGAAGCAGATGTTCGAGCAAGAAATGGATGAGACCAGCAACCAAATGTATTTCCTCTTCATTGTTTTCAGGCTTGCATGAGTTTGTGATTAGGTGACACAAAGCTAGCGCATAGAAAGCTGTACAGATCCCCAAACACCCTTAGGATTCAAGCATTAATCTTTCTGTGTTGTTTTCTGTTGGTGAGAGGAATGAGCTGCACCCACATGCGTGTGCTGGAGTAGCAACAAAGCTCCAGTGGAGGTGAATGGAAAAGATTGGTAATGGGCACAGAGCAGAAAACCCCATATATATTCTGCTCAGCTGCATCACGCTGCCATAGCTCCTCTTGGGTGTGGGATAGGAGGTGTTTTTGACATTGAGCAGTGCTGTGGGAATTGATCTGCCTCTGATTTGCTGAGTAGGGAAGTGCAACAGAAAGAAAAACACGAGCTTTCTTTTAAAGCATGTGCAGTTCTTACATAGCATTACGCACTGAATATCTCCCCAAAAGTAATTAAAAACCCAACATTTTAATAACTCAAGCATCCCAGTGAATAAAAGCCAGTTGTTCTGGTTGCCCTCATTCTCCCTATTCCAGCAATACAGGCATTGCTCTTACAGCTTTAAGAGTTATCTGGAGATGTGGCCAGGCACCAAAACGGAACAAAATATGACGCAGAGATGTCTGTCATGTTGTGTTTTCACAGAAATCAGGCTATGTGATGACTTCTCCACCCTGTAATTCAGCCTCTTTTTGTCCCAGGATAATTTAAACATTCGTCTTGGTCAGCTCAAGTACAGCTCAAGTTTATAAGGTTATGAGCATGAGTTTATCTAAATACGAGGCAGTGTTATTTCTAAACTTTATAAGACCTAAGTCTTCTAAAGTGGGGCCACTAAATCTATCCATCTCCTCCTTAGTTCTGATTCATACAGGTAACTCCCAGTTACCTAGTTCTACATACTCCCCCACTAGCTATGCTCTTTGGTGTGTTAGAATCTATTCTCATCTTTGTGGGCCATGTAATTAGAACACTTTCTCTATCATTTTCATCGGCTTCCCTGTGAGAATGATGTGATTTGAAGGTCAGCTTTTCTGCAGACCCACTTGTGCTGGAGGAAATTCTGCGTGCCACTGCAAAGTGAGGCTGGGATTCCTCAGTGTTCACCAGCACAGGGAAGAACTTATTTTCCAACATCTGGGTGAGATATTAAACAACAAATGTCCGCACTTCCTACCAAAGAAACTTAGGAACTCTGCATTCTCACTTCATAACAGCCACTATGAAGAGGATTATAAATTGAATGCAGATGAGGTAAGACACTTAAAATGCTTTAAAATCTCATTATTTGTTTTAAGGGTGTAAACTAACATAGTGTCGGTAGTGATGAGTTTTCTTCTCTAGGTTACCAGGATCAGGCTTAGAAGCACTGCGGTTTAGTTGCTTTGTAAACAATTATAATAATTATTGTAAAAATAATGCAGAGGGGAGCAGCTTGCAGCAAGAATGGGACATGTGGCAGTGAGCAGCAGCCAGGGACACAGCGGCTGTCAGGAACAGCACCTCAACATGGCAGGGAGAGAAGCTGCTTGAGCAGTTTGTCCTTATGGCTCTGTAATTTCAGAGTAATTACTTGATTTTGGGATTTTTTTTCTCCGGGTGCTGCTGCCAATGATGAGCAAATGGTCATGAGGTGTTTAGAGGTAGTTGCACAAGAATATAGTGCCAGACATTGCAACACCTTCCCTTCCACGCTCTATTTTCTGTTTCGTTTCCTTTGAGCCAAACGGAGCTCGCAGGGTTTGCCCTCTCCATCCCCACATTAACAAGAGATGATGAAATTCTGGTTCTTCCAAATTGCAGATCCACAGAGGGGAGACAACAAGCCCCATCTGCCCACATGCACCCTGCCTTTTGGAGTGGCATTCTGCTGTGAGCGCTTTCTTTCTCCTCTGACCCCTTTGGTTGCTGGAGCTTTGCACACTGGATTTGTTTTTGCTTAACTTCCCTTTTCTCTTGCAGAGCAGTTCTGGTGTTTCTTTCCAGGAAGGGCTGCTTTCACACCCTCTGTGTTGCAAGAGCTGGGCAGGATTGCTTATTTTCCATCGGCTCTTGTTGTGCTTGGATCAGTCAGCCTTAGGGACCGGGAAGCGCACGGTGCGTGCAGCTCAGCTTTTGTAACTGGTAATTTGGTTTGGAAATGTTATCCAAACAAACAGCAGGATGAGAGTTAAGACCTGTGCAGAATCTGCTCCGTCAGAAACGAGTTCAGAGTCAGTTCTGCCTGCCTAAACATTTCGCCCAACAGCTCATTAAAATGGAAATATTCAAAGGAGACTTTTCCCCCCCGATTAGATCGTTCCTTTGATAAGAGCATTAACGAGCATATTTTCCCATAAATAAAATGAACAAGCCTCGAGGGCAGGGAAGGTTGTTTCGCCTGCAATGAGTTATGTGCCACGCTCGTCCTTTTGCTGCTAGGGGAATCACTTTGCCCCTTTGCTGCAGCTGGGAACAGCTCAGGAACAGCCTCAGCACAGCAGAGCTGGCAGCGTGGGCTCTCTTCCAGCTGTAGACATCTAGTTCTTGCAGCTTTATTTCGGGTATAACCCCAAAAGCTGCTCGGAGCACTGCCAGCACCCAGCACAGCCCCTCAGTGACATCGGTGACACAGGAGGGGACAGGCAGTGCTCCTGCCAGCCTGTTTGTTTGAGCTTCACGCGGCCTCGTGCTTTCAATCCGTGAGCTCCTGTGGTTGAACCAATATTGACTCAGGGCTGTGTGTACAGAGCTGGTCAGCGATGCCCCCAGAGCTGCAGCCGGCCGTCGGGCAGCTCAGCGGGATGCTCAGCAGCTCAGGTTGGGGACAGCTGGTAAAGCATGAAAAACGCTCAAGAATTTCAGACTGCTGAGCCCATTTTCAGACTTCCAAACCCCAAGTGTGAGGACACAAGATGGCACGTGCCATCGAGCCCAGGGTGTCCTCACCCTGTTTGGAAGTCCGAAAGTGATGGCAGCTCTATTATGCCAACAGAATTCCAGTTTTCCTACAGGTTTCCACTGATGGAGCTGCCTTAGGTACACATTAACTTACACTGCCTCCTGCTTGTCATTAATGAGAGCTCCTGGACATGTCCTTCCATCCAACACAGTGCTCTGTGTGTGCTGTACCTCCCATAGAACCGAGGTTCTGGGAGATAAAGAGGTGCCATAAGGAAAACAGGAAGCCTTGACACGACTGTTCTAATTGGACTAGTCACCCAATTTCTTTCATTTCCTGCTTACTGTGACTTTTACTAATTGGAAAACCTACTGCTCAGGAGTGCATGCAAAGAAAGGGAGCAGCTGTTACAGAAAATAAACTGTCTGGGCAAGGAGTATTTCCAGAATTTGGATTTGGGGTGTTTTAGCCCCTGAAGCTGTGGCTTCTGTTTGTCTCAGTCCTCTCTTGGGTCAATTTCTCTGGCTAATTTTGGGCTGGTTGCTGGGTGTATCTTAATACGTTGCATGCAGCTTGCAGTGTGCCCTGCTGTCACGCAGCGCTGGGTTTCTTATGTGCAATTCTTATTCTTAATGTGCAATTTCTTATTCCCTTGGTGTTCCCAGCTGCATCTGCTGCCCTGTGTCACTGGGTGGGGAAACTGAGGCAGGGATGAAGAACTGTGTGGAGGTAAAGCTCCTCCAGCCTCAATTCCTACAGAAAAATGCACTATTTTGGGCTTTTCATCCTTCTGACCTCAGAGTGCCTTTGGAATAAGCAAAATGTTTTCTTGAGCCTAAATTATCTGTCCTTATCTGCCTCAAACCTCACTGATAATCCTCTTTGTTGCCTTTAAAAATATTCCTGGGAGATCTTTCTTTGGCAGTGATGGTTATGTGTAGTTCTCTTTTATATTGCACTCAGCTTTTCTTTCAATGGCTTCCTGATGTCTTGCTGCTTGGTATTGTTGGGTGGATGTACTGTGGTTTTAGGATTTGAAATGAGCTCAGAAATACTCTTCCCTGCGGTAAGAGGATGCTTTTTTTCCCACGAAATGTTGCAGAGACGGCCATCAAATGTTGATTTATTCAAAATTGGGTTTTCTCTTTTCAGTGCTCTCACGGTGATGCAGATTGACATTGCTGCTGCCCGTGCTGCAGCTCAGGCTTTGTCCAGCAGCACCAGTGGGATGCAACAAGGGTGAGTGTTTGCATCACCACCCGTTAAACTCTTTGAATTTCAACTACAAAGGAATCCACCCCAAAACCATCAGCTCCAAGTAGCAGATTGAGCCTATTTGGTTGGTTCAGACCCACTGGAGGATACAGAGACTCTCTCTCCACAGCCCAAATGCTTCTCATAGCGGCACTGAGACCTTTTTTCCATGACCCCCAGGTATAACAGCTGTGACCCATTTGTTTGGAGGAAGCTGTAAGATTAGGAAAAACAAGCTGTTCTCAATTTTCTTCCCAAATAAGCCATTGTTGTTGCTTTCCAAGCTCCCTGCTCGTTATGATATTTTGCAAAGTTAACAATCTCAAGGCACACAGCATCCAAGGGATGGCAGCTTGTTTCTCTGCTTTAATTTTTTCATCTGGGAAGATGCTGAGAGCCCTCAGCATGGCGTTATGGAGACACTGAGAACTGAGGCTTCCCCATGGTGCAGGGTTCAGCTTCCCAATGGGATGCAACACGCAGAGGTGGAGGGCCAGAGGACACCTTCAAAGCCAAACCCAGATATGCTGTTCCCACGTGATCCTGGGGTCCCACTCGCCTCCTTTTGCCTTGTTTTGATGATTATCAGGGAAGCATCCCTATGCCTTTGCTGCTACAGATGCAAAGCATCAACCCATGACCATGTTAAGTGCCATCACCTCTTAGGCAAAACCCAGCTGTTCGTTTGCTGCCTGTTGTGATGGGAGGTGAAAAAGAACAAGCACACAGGAACCAAAAGCCTGGTTTGTGCACCTGGGAGGTTACAAGTGTGATAATGGGGTTTTGGTGTTATGTTGTATGAAAGGGCTGCTGCAGCCTCAGAACTGGCTGCTGAGGTTTCGTTGGGTCTCAGCTTTGATGTTCAGCTGAAAGCTTTCTTCCGTGCTCTGGCAGAGGGCTGCAAACCAGCTCAGGTCTGAAGCACCGGCTCTGCAGCGTTGGGGTGGAAGGAGGTTGGCAAAGCCTCATTCTGCACCACAAAAATGTGGCTCGGAGGTCTCCCACCAGTCTGGGCCTGGGCCTGCCTCGGTTCCATGTGCCCATCTTTGATGAGGAACTTAGAAAATATTTTTTAGTGAAAACTGGTTGCTTTTCATCTTGCTTTGTGCTCAGAGCTGCATGGACCCTGCAGCCCCCAGGCTTGCTGTGGGCAGCTTTCCAGGCGTGGTGGGTGCAGGGAGCATTGCTCAAGGCATAGCAGGAGCAAAGCACCAAGAGGGGCTCAAAAACAATGCTTGATGTGTAAGGGCAGCCTCAGCCCTGCTCCTGCTGTTCCGCAGGTCACGGAGGTGGGTGCAAAGGGTTATGCTCTTATTTGGGTGCTGTTGGCCAAGGCAGCGTGCTCTGTGTAGGCTTGGCACTGGGCAGGGGACATTGGAGGGCTTGAAGGTGATGTCCTCCCTCCTGGCATGGAGGTTTGGGTTTGGGGATGGGGACAATTCTAGGAGTGTGTCTCTGAAAGCAGTGAGGATGGAAAGGAGTCAGGGATCACAGAGTCATGAAGGTTGGAAAAGACCTCTTAGATCCCAAATTCCAACGCATCCCACCATGCCCACTGGCCATGTCCCTCAGTGCCACATCTACACAGTTCTGACGGTGACCCCAACACTCCCTGGGCAGCCTGTGCCAATTCTTCTCCACTCTTTGGAGAAGTTGTTCCCCATACCCAGCCTGACTCTCTCCTGGTGCAATATGAGGTCATCTCCTCTCATCCTATTGCTGTTACCTGGAGCAGAGGCCAACTCCCCCTCACTACAATCTCCTTTCAGGAGCTGTAGGGAGCAATGAGGTCTCTTGAGCCTCCTTTTCCCCAGACTGTCCCGCTCCATCCCCTCAGCCACTCCCCATAAGACCTGAGTAGGAATGGAGAGAAGGATTGTGGTGGGGCTTTGCTTGGTTCGGCACCCCGACTCCCCAGCCTCATGCTCAGCACCAAGTACCGTAGCTTTCCCCTGAAGCATCCCCACCATCCAACCACGGCCCCAATCCCAAACCAGTGCATCTCTTTGGCACACCAGAGCCACCCCAACCGCTCTCCCCTCCTGCCCAGCACTGACTCAGACATCCCCTACGTGCTGTGCAGAGTTTCCTCGCCGTCACCCCGCACCTCGCACCGCAGGGTGCAGCGAGGCTGGGCCGGTCTGTGCATGCACACTGCCTTTGTCTGCTGCTGTAGAGGAGCAGAAAGTGCTGGAGGGAAACCTCTGAACGGCAAAAACCACGCGGGGCTCCATTGTTCCTTGCATCCATGGAAAATTACTCCTGCTCACTCTTCCTTTTGCTTGAGCGGCTCCAAACCACGGCTGGAGGAGGAGGGGAGCGTGTGTACGTGCGGGGTCAGAGCTGTTCCTTTTTTTTTTTTTTCTTGCCTCTAAATGATTTATTCTGAAAGGCTCTGGGCTTTGTGTCGCTGGGAAAACACGCAGCAAGCAGAAAGTGTTTGGGGAGCGACCATTTAAATGTCACTGGGGGAGGAAGAGGAAACAAGGAGCCCCCACACCCCAGCAATGCAGCCCCGCTCCCATCTGGCACAAGTTGTCTCTTTGCTGTTCTGTCTCTAAGCAGAAAGCATTTCTGCCCCTCACCGAGCCGCCCATTGGCTGCTGTTGCCTTTGGAGGAAGCTGCAGGCGTGCGCAGAGCAGCATCGCTGTGAGCACGCACAGAGCAATACCCTTCAATTGTGCAAAGAGCAGCACTCCTCCAGGGTGCTCAGCAAACGCTCTCGCTGTGAGCAGGCGCAGAGTAGCATCATTGCAAGCATGCATGGAGCAAAATCACTGGAAGCTGGCAGCGCTCAGGGCCAGGGCTTGGAGCAACCTGATTTAGTCTGCGATGTCTCTGCCCATGGTGCTGGGTTGGAACTGGATACCTCCAAGGTCCCTCCCAACCCAAACCATGCCGTGGCCCTGGGATGTTTCTGAGATAAGAGTGCACGGAGCACTGTTGCTGCAAGCTCTTCTCTGCTCAGCCGGAACGGAGCTGGGTGTCACCTGCAAGCGTTCCTCAGACAGAGGTGTTCCTGGCAGCCACAGCTCTTTTTTCACCCAAGAGTCTTGGGTTGGGCTTTTTTTGCATATGTTTTTGCCTTTGCAATTGGTTTTCTTCTCCTTTGGGAGCTCCTTGTGTGTGCAGGGAGCTGGGGTGACCTTTTGTGTCATGAGGCAGGTGGGATGGGATGCAGACGGGTGTTCAGGTTTGGGGTGTCAGGGTGCCTGCAGGGTGCCTCTAGGTTCCATGTGAGCCACTCTATTGCTTTTTCTCCCTAGGTCCTAAATTCAGATCTGTTGCAAAACCCCCAGAGGGCAGAGGGAGGGAAGCTGGAGGCATCTCCCTGTACAACCAAGGAGCCTCTCCTGCTGTCCCCCTCTATTTCTTCACCTTTTTCCCCTGAGATCTCAGGCTTTTGCTGCCTTCTCTGCTCTTCCCAGCCCTGGACAGGACAGCAGGGAGCGATATTTAAAGCAGCCAAACCCGCGTAGCTGTGCAGTGACCTCCTCTCCCTTCTTGGCTCTGAATTCCTCGCATCCTTCTTTTCTCTGTAAAAGGAGAGCTGCTCTATTTAGGGACTGGGTAAGGTGCCTCCAGCAGCAAGTCTCTGTGCTTTTAGCTCCCCATTCCCTGCCGTGCTGACCCATGTGGCGTAGGGAGCCCAGGGTTGGAGATGTGCAGACCCCAATCAGTTATTTGGCAAGCACTTGCTCCTTACAGCTTTAGCTAGAGCCTTCCCTTCCCTAGAGCTAGAGCCTCTCCCTTCTTGCTATTGGAAATTATTGCACTCCAAAATCAAGAATCATGAAACTGAGGTCATGGGACCAGTTAGCATGAAGGAGAGAAGTCCCACGGCATTTTTTCCTGATGAATAACACTGCAGAGTGATAAAGGGCACAGAATGGGGCACGCACATAGTGAGAGCCCCTGGGGGGACCCCCTGCAGGGTGCTGGGGGTACCAGAGTAACCCTATCGCCCTCACTGGAGGCCAATCAGGATTTATGGCCTTGTCACCAGCCGTAAATTTGACATC
Organism: Lagopus muta; assembly: GCF_023343835.1. Classification (NCBI taxonomy): domain Eukaryota; kingdom Metazoa; phylum Chordata; class Aves; order Galliformes; family Phasianidae; genus Lagopus; species Lagopus muta. The sequence goes on along the minus strand of NC_064458.1, from coordinate 2,826,017 downwards.
TAGGGTTGGGTCACACGTAATCGAAGCCAAAGAGGGATCTCGTGGGTAGATAAAGGGGTGACCTTCATGCCAGAGGGCAGGGAGCAGGACATAGGCTGGGTCTCCCCATTGGGTTCACTGCTGGTTGCATCTCATTTCATCTGTAAATCACCCTTCTTTGGAACAGCTGTTGAATCCCAAGGTCGACAAAGCTACACGACTTCTCCCATTACACCATTTTCTGTCCTGTTTGCATCCCATAAATTAAGTCAGTGAGGAGCTTGGTGTGGGATCTGGAAGTGTTTCACAGCAGGATCAGTCTCTCCCCTCTAATTAAACATTACAGGTTCCTCATGAATCACACCACATGCAGTATGAAAAGCCTCCATGGGGTGATTGATGGGAAATATGTTTTGATGTGCAGACTCGGGCCTCACTCCTCACCCCATGCACCGCCAGCCCTCTTTCTTTGCATTCCTGTATCTTTTCTGACACAGGATGACCAGTGCTGTTTCAAGATGTAGGTGCACAGTGGGATTTCTGCATGCACAGGCTGCTTTTTTCTAGCATCATCTCTGCACCATTTGCAGCAGTCCCCTAGGATGCCTTTTTGCTGCTGTAAGCCCTGCGCTGACATTTGCACAGCTGTACCCACAGTGCCTCTGAGCTCCCTGCACAGCACTAGCTCACTGACTGCCTCCTGTTGCACATGGGCTACTAGAGGGGAGCCGTGCTCTTATTGCAAAGAAACAAAGCGTAGATGATCATGCTGTCTCCCCATCTTCTTTCTAACAACCACAGAAAGCACTGACCAGGAGCAGCAGAACTGGATGGTAGCAGAAATGTCAGCAGGATGCTTGGGTGCAGGAGGGAGTGCAGGTGAGCAGGACACAGCAGGGCTGTGCTGGTGGCAGTGCTGGGGAACAGGGAGGGACACATGGAGGTGGTGGAGATAGGGATGAGAAACCTCTGCTCCGTTTTTCCCACTGCTCTGCCTTATTAGCCCTATTCACAGGGTGCCCTTCCATGCAGCACCTGGGATTTTAACCTTTATTCTTGGAAAATTGTTCACTTCTTGGAGCTGCCGTGGAGCAGTTATTCACCCCTTTCTCCTCCCCTTGTGACATGGAAAGAAATTCCCACGCAGCAGCGCATTGCCCTGCAGCCGGAGCCGGGCTCTGCCCCACACCACAACCTGCCCCATCTTGTCCTTACCTCCCAGCCTGGCTGCACTGCTCATCCACCTGCACGCTGCTGTGCTGCCTTTGATTCCTCCCCGATGAGATCATCCACCTCTCAGCACAAAACACAAAACTGAGCGGTGTAGTCCTGGCATGGGCTGTTTCACTGTTTCACTGGACTCTTTCATTCTCTTGCTTATTCCCTACCGGGCCTTCACATCTTCTTCTTCTTGTCCTGGTAAATGGAAAACAGCCCAGTGGTGGCAGTGGTGCAGTTTGGGAGCATTTGGGGATGGCTGCTGCACACATTAATGGTGAGAGCTGCTGCTCTGATCTCAGCAGTCCTACAGCACCCGGCTATCGATCAAAGCACTGTGCAGGTGCAGAGGCAGAAGGGACCAGCAAGATGCTGGGGGTCATTGTCACCCTGATTCAGGGTGGCGTGGGGTTCATCAGGTGCTACATGAGACTGAGGATGGGCATGGGGAGGTGCTCACCCCACTCTCTGCAGGAAAACAGGTGATTAAAGAGAAGTGCCTTCTGCTTGTCTCTCTTTTGCTCTTAAAATCCCCAGATCTCAAGAATAAGTCAATGTTAGAATCACAGAATCATTAAGATTGGAAAAGACTTCTAAGAACACCCAGTCCAGCTGCCCACCTTCCCCCAGGCCTGCCCAGCACTGCCTCATGATGGGCTCAGAGATGGGGACTGCTGTGCCCAGTGCTGCTGCACTCCTTCCTATGAAAAAAAAACCCCTCGCGATTTCAAGCAGCCAATTTGGGGCCTGACTCAGGGCTGGAGGAGGAAATTCCTTCAGGCTGTTGTTTGTGTTTTCCTAGAACAGGAAAAAAAAAAAATACACAGCAAGAAGCCTCAGCTGGCTCTGCTCCCCCACCGCACATATGGGGCCAGGAGGAGGGACAGAAGGGATGGAATCCTGGAGCCGTGGTGTGGACGTGCATCCCTTCAGGGATCCTTTATGCTCCTGAGGCACCACTCGAGGGCAGCCATGCTTCAAACACAGCGGCAATGCCAGGAACCTTGTGGTTGGGATGGGCTCTGTGCATCCATCTCCTGTTGTGGGGAGCCTCAAGGTCCTGCCTTGGCCAAAACCCCGCTCCTGGCTTCTGTGCTGTGGGTTTTCTTCCTGAGATGGAGCCCAACCTAAGCTATCCCTAGCTGCAGGTGGGATGCTGAGATGGATTGGCTCCTCTGGGGTGAAAAGAGAAGGGTTTGTGGTCAGTGCAAGCCATGTTACAGTGCAAGTCATGTTACTGTGCTACTCTGGGGAGAAAACAGCATAAAAGCCACTGCAGCACTTCAACCTCAGCTGGAGGTGCTCATGCAGGTCCCTTCAGAGGCAGCTATGTGGGATGGAGCCTGTGGTTCCATGACCTTTAAGGCCCCTTCCAACCCAAACCAACCATTCTGTGGTTCCATGATCTTTGAGGTCCCTTACAACTCAACCATATTATATGGTTCTGTGATTTTTAAGGCCCCTTCCAACCCAAACCATCCATGGTTCTATGATCATGGTCCTTTCTGATGCCAAAGAAAGTGGAAATCAAGCCTTTCCAGCCTTCTTCCACTATCACAGAGAAACAAAGAAACAAGTAGTGAGCAGGCAGGAGAGCACAGCCTGGCACGTGAGATTTGCATGTGATTTCTGAGCTCTGCTGACTTTTAACTTGGAATTTCTTATCTAATAAAGGAAAGGAGAAATGGGGAACAGCTGGTTGCTCTTGAAATGAGTTCCTGGTCCCACCAGCACCACATGGTGCTGCTCCTTGTTCCATGTCAGGGATGAGGTGTCTGGTGGGACCTGTCCCTGTCACCAGGCAGCACCTTCAAGGATGTTTTGTTTGGGATGTCGTGTCCCAACAGTTGCTTGCTCATGCTCTACTCAGAGCTACAGATGGCTTGGAGTCTTCAAAGAGAATAACGATTAGCCCCAAGCAGCACTGAGCTGTGAGAAAACGTATAATGGAACAATTACCAAATGAAGCTGAGACTAAAAGTGGCATTTAATGGGATCTGGCACCTCGTGTTCCAGCTGACCTGAATGCTGCTCCTTCTGCCAGGCAAATGGAGTGAAAACCTCTGGGATTCATAAATCGGAGTATTTAGGTCACACGTGGATTAGGGTGCGATCAGACAGCGCAGAGCTGCTCTGGATCATATGGGATCACCAAGGGCAGAGGGGCCCATTTGGTACCAGCCGTGGGCATCAGCTTGTGCTTAGGATGCTCCATTTCTCCCTGGATCTCTCCGTGTCAGGAAGCATTACCCAATCCCACAGTAACACCTGGTGGCACAAAGCCACAGGAACATCTTGCTTCCAAAACGCTGCGGGCTTCCAATTAATGGCACCCAGACAAGGAGATTGCTCGCCTTGATTCATCTCAAATCATCGGTGATGAGAGAAGTGTGATTTGACGGGAGAGGCACAGCTGGCAGACAGAAAACGTCTCTTTGCTTCCTGTAACTTCTCAAGCACTCCCTGATGAAGATGGTGTCCATTTGTTTGCATCACCCCATGGCTGTGTGAGGGCACGGTGCGGAGACGACGCCGGCTGCAGTTACGGACCACGTAGTCCTTCAGTTCTGACTACAGACAACATCAACTTCCCTTAAACCCAAGTCTGAAGATAACGGTGGGCCAACCTCATGTCTTAGCAGCTGTCTTTTAAGCACAAGTTATTAAGGATGGGGAGGAAGGAGATTCCATCCCACTGGGAAGATGGGAGAGCATTGCTATAGAAGCACGGGGTTGCTGCGGCACAACTGGAAGCTGGCTCTTGGGTACCAACCAAAACCCCTTTTCTGAGCCTCAGGGCAAGGGAAAAGCTGGGATTTGGTGGGGAAGTCAAGGGATTAGGAAAGGTTTTACCTCTGGGTATCTCCTTCCTCCGTCTGCCTGAGTTAGAACTGAACACTGGGGATGAAACACCTCTTGGTCCCTTCCTGCTGCAAGAAACAAGCTGAGAAGGCCCTGAATGTGCAGGAGAGTCCCTGTCCCACGGTCCCACACCAGGATGAGTGGGAAGAAGTTTTGCTTGGGCTCTGCATGCGAGTCCTGGGAGGATGAGTTTGACATCAGGAGAACACAGCAAGCTGACAGACCTGCAAGCCCCACATGAAACACAGCTGGGAGCAGAAGGGGTTGTTATTCAGCCCTGCTTTCACTTTGCCCCTATAAAGCAAGTGTGCCTCGCCAGCTAACTGCCTGACCCTACTGGAGTGGGAATAAAACAGAAATATACCCTTGGCACGCGCCCGCAGCCCTGGCGCATTGGGGAGGGCTTTGTTTACGGCACAGCTCTCCTCCATCTGGGCTCGGCTTCGGCAGAAGGTTATTTATACTGCAGTAGGGTTCACTGCGTGCTCAGCCCTGCCTCTGCCAGAGCCGGGAAATCCCTGCCCTGGAAAGCAGACGGCTGCTCCTGTCTGCTGCGTGGTCCTAAAGCAGGACCGTGGGCTGACGCCCCGTGGCCAAGAGTGCTCCCAGCATGCAGGAGGAGGATGCTAGTTATCCTTTTTGGGGTATATAGGAGCTCCCCAGGCAGAGGATGAGGAGGGCGAGCCTTCATGCTGGGCACCGTGCAGGTTTCCTCCCTGTCCCAATGTGCATAAAACCCTGGGAGTCCTCCAAGCTTGGGCAGGGGCCAGCCCATGCCATCCATCATCGCGGCGTCAGAAAAACAGATGTTAGGGGGAAAAAATGCTCTGTAAGTTGTTTTTAATTCTGTTAATAGGAAACAGACCGCGTGGCTTCAATCTGGCTGCGGAGCCCTGGAGCTCTGTTTGGGATCGGCTCCTGCTGTCTGGGGCTCCAGAGGTGCCGGTGCCTGGTTTGTCCCTCCTGTGAATCCTGCAATGGATGAAATATCAAACCTGTGCTGATGGCAAATGTCAGTGCTGCAAAACGACGTGTTGCAGCTTTGGGTTCTCAGCCCTTCTCCCTTCCAGAGCAACATCCGAAGAGGTGTCCTCAAGGCAGGACACGGACACGTGCCACGTGGTGCCACTTCAATGGGGACACACTGGGAGGGCGGGCTCCTACCTGAGGCTGTCCCCACCAGCAGAGCTGCTTTTCCTTTCCTGCTGCCCCAAAAAGGGGATACCCCATCCCCTTGCAACCCCACCGCTGGGATGCACTCAGGGAGCAGAGCCACAGCCCCAGGTTTGGGGTCAGCCCTGTGCCACACTGCCTTTTCTGGGGGGGCAGCTCTGGGCGCTGCAGCCCCCGGTGATTGGGTGCTATTTTGCTCGGTGCAGGAGCAGCTGTTGCTGTACATTACTGCACACTGCCTGTACCGGACCGCAGGCTGGAGGCGAGGCGGCTGTGCTCAGCCCGAGGTATGGCTTTGTGTTGATTTTCTCCTTTTTTATTGAATCAGGGTGGGCAGCAGCCCAACACACAGCCAGGGGGATGTGGTGCCGTGCTGGCCACGGGCACAAGGAGGGCAACGGGACCCATCCTGATGTGGCCATGTGAGTGTGCTCAGGGATGGCAGGGCGGGCAAGGGGCTATTTTTGGCCATTTCTTTGACATGAGTTAGCAACCGCGGGCTCTCACAACTTGGGCTTGCTCAGGAAAAGTCCAAGCAACAGCAAAATGGGGCCATGTTTCATCTGTGGCCATAACTGTGTGTGTTGAAAAGACTTGGAGTGCAGAGCACGTGGGAGAGGATGCAGCATTCATGCACGAGGTAGCCTTACCCCCTTAGAGGAGTCACTGCAAGATGAGGGCTGGAAATGGGCTGTGTGGTGGCAGCCCTGGCATTGGTGGTCATGCCTACCATGTGGCCATCTTTGCCGTGTGGATGTCCCTATGCCATGTGGCCGTCCCTATCCCACACGGCTGTCCCTGCCACGTGGCCGTCTTTGCCATGCTCTGCTGGGCAGTGGCTGCGTGCCTGGGGCACTGGCTTTGGAGATGATCCAGTATGAACCCTGGGGACCACGCTTACCACCTCCACGCTCCCATTGCCTCGCCATGGAGAAGACTTCACGAGCTTGGGGAGGGAGCCCCAAAATCCAATTCTGGGCAATAGATGCTCTGCTTCTCAGGGGAGCACAGGCCAGCTTGCCTTGACTGAGGTAACTAAAACAGAACCAGAAGTCTTGTTTTGATGCCATGTCGAAAGCCAAGATCTTTCAAGCCATTGCTTCTCAGCCACCAAGTTTGCTCATCATTATTTGTGTTGCTTCCAATGTCGTGTTTTAGATTCCAGCCTGGGAATTGGTGCTTTTTTTTCTCAGCATTCATTTTTCCACCAGGGAAAAATAAACTAAATCTGGCTCAGATGGGGCAGAAATTCCTCTTCCCAATGATGGATGGGATGTGCAGATCCCGGAAGCCCACGGCCTTGGGGTGGTGCTTTTGGGGTGATGTTGTGCCCTCCAGGCTGATTGTCCCCATGTGGGTGATGGCACAGAGGCCACTGTCCCCCTCATCTCGCCCAGGAAGGTGAGCATCCTACTGAGTGCCACGCTCTGCTTGTCTTCTGCAGGTGCTGATGTGCCAGGGAGCAGCGGTGGGGAGAGCCATAGATTGTAAGTGTGCTGGTGCCTTTGGGTCCGTCTTCGGGACAGGGAGGCGGTGTCTCAGTTCCCATTTGCACCATCTGTGATGAAGACTGGATGGTTCAGTGATTAAACTGGGTGCAGGACAGGATTGGGACTCTGACACCTGTGGTTCCACCTTGCAACCTGGTGGGTTTGACAAGAGTTGAGACCCTCCTGTCGTGGGATCAGGGCTTACAAAGGGTCATGGGGAGGGTTACTGGGAAAAAACCTTCGCCGACCCAGCCAAGGGGTGAGACCAGCTCCTGAACTGGGGATGAGGAGCATAGTCCCTATGTCTGTGTAGGGCTGTGGTATATGGCCCAGGGGCTGCTCCGTTCCCAGCCTGCATGGAACAGCACAAAACAATCCACCTGACATGGAGTGCAGCACCCTCAGGAGCTGGTAGTGGTGGTGGGCTGGGATCTGCATCCTGCCCTGGTGTCAGCGTTTGGGCATCCTCAGGTGCACACCCTGGAGAGGTTTGCAGGTTGGGAAGCAGAGAGCTCCCTCCTGCAGAGTTTGGGAGCAGGAAGCACAGCCCTCATGGGCCAGCTGTTGCTGTCACTGAGTGGCAGTTCTCACTTGTGGCACCAATCCAGCACTGTGACACAGGGCAGCAGGCAGCCAGCACCGAACCCAGACCCCAGGCATTGTCCCCGTAGTGGGGCCCATCTGGCGGATCCCACAAGGGTTGGGATTGCTCAGGCGCAGCCCAACACTGCAGCAAGGAGCCAGCTAGTGGTGAAACCCATCTTAGCAGATAATCAAATCCCAACGTGCTCAGAGATACAGACACAGGCACCAGGGAGGAGCTAGCAAAGCTCCAGCCTGGCCCTAGCAGCCACCAGGACTGCAAACAGGGGCTGGTTCCATCCGCTCATCCCCAGCTTCATTCAGCATCTCTGGCTCTGGCTCTAGGAGGGTTCACGCAGCTGACCCCCATCCCACCTGACCGTGCACATGCACCCACGTTTGCTCCTCTTTGCACAGGGCCTAAAGGAGGTGGGGACCCGGTGTGGTGTCCCTGAGCAGCAGTTGGACGTCCCTGAGCTGAGCATGCCTGAGCCGACGTCGCACAGCACGGAAAAGAAGCGTGAGAAGAGTGCAGAGAAGGTGGGAGCAAAGGGCAGCGCCGCGGTGCCTGCAGGTAGGAGTGCATGGAAAATCCTCATCAACCCCAACACTGCCCCACTGTCCCATGTCCCCAGGCAGCCCACGGGCACCATCTGGTGATGGGTTGGGGATGGAACCCCCCATTTCTGCAATATGAACCCCACGGGGCTTGATGCAACCCTTGTGAGGCTGCACAGGGGGTGTCAGAGTCCACCTCTGGTAATTCTGAGTTCCTTTGGGTTCCCAGTCCCCAAAAGCCTCCCCGTGAAAGCAAAAGTGGAGCCCCACAGCCTGGACCCCGCGGAGGAGCCGCTCATCTGGGAAGGGCTCACCCTCAACAAGTGCATCCTGGTGGCCTCCATCGTCGCCCTGCTCAGCGTCAGCTTCCAGGTGCTCCAAGGTGAGCGCTGTCCCTGTGCTGCCAGGATGGCTGCACCTCAACATTGCCACCTCCACCCCCTGCCCTCTTTCCCCTCTTCTCTTCCAGCTCCACCATGCCCCAGGGACGGTGTCAGCAGTGGCAAGCAAGAGCCCCCAGCAGCTCCCATCCATGGTGAGTTCGAAGCTGGGTGGGTTCCACAAGAGGCTGCTGGGGTTTTAGGGTTAGGGGTAGGGTAGGGCTTGGGTTGTGGCTCATTGCTCTCCATCCCCAGAGGTCATTATCCCCAAGGAGGAGGTCCCAGAGGTGGTGGCTCCACAGCCCGTCCCGCCTGAGAGCAGCATACCGGAGGATGACGATGGTGACGATGATGGTGACGATGATGACGAAGCAGACAGCAACCTGGTATGGGGCTGAAGGTGGGGGGACAGCATCCTCTGGTGCAGAGGAGATCATGGTCCCTGGAGGTGTTAAAGAACCATGGAGATGTGGCACTTGGGTTCATGGTCAGTGGGCATGGTGGGTGTGGGCAGGGGTCAGGTTTGGGGATCTGAGAGGTCTTTTCCAACCGGAATGGCTCTGTGGTCCTCCATGGGAGGGACGGAGAGGGCATGAAGTGTGTGACACCGCTGTCTCCCAGGCCGAGCCCTGGATCTTCAAGAAGTGGTTTGGCCGCTCGGAGCCGGGACATGAGGAAGAGCCTGGAGAAGAGGAGGAAGAGCCCACAGAGAAACCTCAGGAGCCAACAGCCAAAGTGGAGCTGAGGAAGGTCCAGGAGAAACCACGGGGCCCAGAGAAGAAAGAGGAGAAGACCCGAGGTCCGGAGAAGGAGGAGAGAAAGGAGGAGAAGGAGGAAGAGAAAAAGGAGGAGAAGGAAGAGAAGAAAGAGAAGAAGGAGGAGAAGAAGGAAAAGAAGGAGGAGAAGAAGGAAGAAAAGAGAGAAGAGAAGAAGGAAAAGAAGGAGGAGGAGAAGGAGGAGGAGGAGAAGGAGGAAGAGGAAGAGGAGAAGGAAGAGAAGAAGGAGGAGAGACCGCGTGGCCCGAAGAAGGAGGAGAGGCCCAAGGAGGGCCGCGCAGCCCCAGCAGAGAGGAGCAGCCGTCGGGAGCCGCGTCCCAAGGACAGAAGTCCTGAGGAGAAGCCCCCCAGAGCCCCACGGGCACACAGGGAGCCCGAGCAGCAGCAACACAAGAAGAGACGCCGTGAGGGGAAGGAGAGCCGGCGGGAGAAGGATGAGCAGCGCAGGGATGGAAGCAAGGGCAGAGCGGGCAGAGCTGAGCGGCAGGAGAGCGGCCGGAGGAACTGGGGGCTGCCACGGGGCGAGCAGCGGGGCAGGAGGGCCGGGGAGCCAACAGGGAGGGACAGGGCGCGAGAGGGCCGGCGGCGTGACTGAAGGCTGCCAGGGACCGACTGGGCCCGGCCCCACGGATACACGGCCACCATCTGTCTGCTGGACCCCCCTGCTGCCACCACGCCTTCAGCCTTTGTCCCCATAGCCAGAGTGGCTGCAAGCAAAGTGGGGACACTGGGGTCCTGCTGTACCCATGGGACATTGGGACCTGCTGTGCCAATGGAGACATTGGGGTCCTGCTCTGCTGATGGGGACAATGGGATCTGCTGTGCCCATGGGGACAAAGGGGCACTGCTGTGCTGATGGGGACACTGGGGTCCTGCTGTGCTGATGGGGACACTGGGATCTGCTGTGCCCATTGAGACATTGGGGTCCTGCTCTGATGATGGGATTCATCTGTGCCCACGAGTGACTGAGTCCTGCTGTTCCCATGGTGACACTGAGTTCTGCTTTGCCAACGGGGACGTTGGGGTCCTGCCATGCCTGTGGGGACATCGGCCACCCAGCCCAGCATGAGCCTCTGTGGGGACTCTAGGACTCCCCAGGATGAAGGCAGCCCATAGGGAGCATGGAAATGAGCTCTGCTCCCCCTGGGCTTCATGCCACCCTCCATCCCCAGCTGCAGCAGCAGCTCATTGTCTCCCATGCTGACACCTAAGGAGCAAGGATGCACTCCCGGCAAACAGAGGGGTCTGCAGCCCTGGTAGCTCTTTAATTGAGTGAATGATTTTATTGAAAAAACAAATCAAAGAGAGAAGTGCGTTCTGGGTGAAGGAAGCCAGGCTGCCCTCGGAGCGTGGACACGTGGCCCCAGTGCAGGAGGCCCAAAGCTTCAGAACCAGAGCTCAGGTCCTGCCCCGCAGAGCTGCTTTTAGGCAGAAAGCACACGAGCATCACCACACAGTGCTGCAGCAACTGCAGGAGACTCCGACTGCAGCGGGTTTGAGTATTCGCTAAACCAGTAGTGGTTAAAACAAACCGATGTTCATTTTTAAGAAGGTATTAAATGTCTTAAAATATATATATATATATATATATATACCATGTTTCTGGATATGTTTGTGTGTTGTGAAGAGAGAACGCAGAGCAAAGACAGAGGGGTGGGGGGCTGTGCCTCTTTCACAGGGGCTCAGCCTGGTGGTGGGGTTCCATGGAGCTCAGCTGGGAGCTGGCACAGAGCAGCCGGGCTCTGTGTGCTGATGTCATTAACACTATTAATGTTAAGACATGTCATGGGATCTGCCGTGCTCTGGGGAGTGGTGACAGCGTGGAGCAGCACAGCAGCACCCAGCAGCAAGCCCAGCACTGCAGCCATTGCCATGGCCAGGTGTGGGGATGGGACCCCATGGAACAGCAGAGTGGAACCGGGGGTTTTGCCCCCAAGAGCTCAGGGATGGCTGCAGCCATGGGTCACTGTAGGGCAGCACAACCCCACAGAACAAAAACAGAACCAGAGCAACGCTAGGAGGCAAACCAGGAGGAAAAGGTGCTCGGAGGGATGCTCCCATCCCAGCCAGGAGCACCGCACGAGGGCTGCAGGTGGGAACCCCTACCGACAGCCGCACTCCTCCGCCACCATGTTGGGGAACTTGCGCACCTCCAACCCCTCGGCCGAGACGCTGATGATGAGCTGGTCCGAGTAACGGACGGGCACGCAGCATGGAGCGCGCTGCAGCGGCGAGCCCCGCTCCTGCATGCCCAGCAGCAGCAGGGTGTGCGAGTGGTAGCCGGGCACGCGGGTGGAGAGGGGCAGCTTGCAGGGCCCCTCGCAGTTGTTGGCCGCGTAGACGGTGGGCATGACGATGAAGTTGCGGTCGCGCAGGTCGATGGTCAGCTCCTGCAGCCGGCAGTGCGCCTGGTGCCGCGCGCTGCGGTTTTGCCGCAGGACTTTCCTCCTCTCCTGCCAACGCGCCCGCACCGTTTGCAGCGCCTTCAGCAGCAGCAATGCGTGCAGCTTCCCCGAACCTGGGGGCTGCCCTCCTGCAGCCGGCCCTGGAGGTTGGTAGCAGAAGCTCAGGAGGTGCTGGAAGAGCCCCGTGTTGGCTTGGAATTCCGGGATGTCCCTCAGCTCATGGATCACAGCCTGCAGTTTGCCCATCAGCAGCTGCAGCACCGTCCCCTCCGGCTGCCAGTCCCCAAAATGCTGCTCCAGCCCCACGCCGCCTTCCTGGGGGAAAAGCAGCACCGAGGGCTCCTCTGACTGCACCAGGCGCTCCAGGGCGGCCGTCTCCGACAGGTTGAGCAGTTGGTGCGGGAGCGTCTCCATCATCTGGAAGTCCAACCAGTGCTGGGAGCTGGGCTGGGTGGGCGGCTCGCTGCGGGGGCTCAGCACCCGGCGGATGAAGAGGGTCAGCACACCCAGGAACTGCCCGCTGTCCCCTGCCGTTGGGGATGTGGTGTTGGCTGGGCTGGCGGTGGTGGAGGGCGGCAGCTCTGCGGTGCTGGGATGGGGTGGGCTGTGGGGAGAACACAGAACGCAGTGGTGTAAAGGACTGGGACACAGCACTCCAAACCACCTTGGTGTGCCATGCGTCTTCCCAACCAGGGTCCAAGGGATGGGACAGGGGGGACTACAGTGCCCTTTTCCCCTTTCCCCTCATGGTTTTCCATGCACAGACCTGAGCTGTGGGTAGGGAGCCACATCCACCACCCCACTGGCAGAGAGATAGGAGGAAGGGGCTGCAGCGTCATCCTCAGGTGTTGACCCAGCCAGCAGGAGCAGCACCGGCGTCATCCTGGTGAAACACTTCTCATCCGAGCCAAAGAGGAGCTGCTGGGTCTCCATGAGGGACAGAGGAGCACCTGGAGATGGGGACACAGTGGGGACAGTGCTGCAGGACCCCCCCAGTCCCTCATCACTGCCAGGTCCCCAGCGTTCAGCCATCAGCACCACTGTTCCCGTGGGCTGTCCCCAAACCTACCTCCATCCCCGCGGTGCCTGATGGTCAGGGACACCTGGAAGCTCAGCTCCTTGCTGCTGCTGGTCACAGCAGCCACCGAGGCTCTGAGGAGCAGGTACTGCGTATCCCTAGTGAAGCAAAGGCTCTGTGGGGAGCAAAAGGCACAAGAGCCCCTGAGATCCCACAGGAGGCATCACGGGGGTCAGCAAGACCCCTCTGCAGACCAGTCCCTGTTTCCCAAGCACCCAGGGACTGATCCAGCCCAAGGTATGGAGTTAGGAGGCTCTCGAACTGGTCTGAGGCTGAGGAGAACAGGGAGGGAAGTTAGCAGGGCATGGGGGCAGCTGTGCACCCCCAGTATGGGCTGAGCACCCCCAGAGCATGGGATGAGCACCTCCAGTTCGGGCTGAGCACCCCTCGGTGTTGTTCCTTTGTCCCTGGCAGCAGCTTGGGGACAGGGTAACAGCACCATCTTCAGGAACTGCTCTGCCCGGACTGCCCCAGTGGGAGAGAGGGTGTGGGAAAAGTACTGGGATGGGGTGGGGAAGACAAAGGGAGAGGATGGGATGGAGAGACCTTTGGGAGGGGGGTGGGAAGGGAAGGGAAGGGAAGGGAAGGGAAGGGAAGGGAAGGGAAGGGAAGGGAAGGGAAGGGAAGGGAAGGGAAGGGAAGGGAAGGGAAGGGAAGGGAAGGGAAGGGAAGGGAAGGGAAGGGAAGGGAAGGGAAGGGAAGGGAAGGGAAGGGGATGAGCAAACCTCTGGAAGGAAATGAGAAAGATGTTGGAAAGGAATAGGATGGGATAAGTGCTGGAAGAGGAAGGGAGGGAAGGAGATGGGAAGCTGCTGGGCAAGCAGAGCCAAGGTCCCCCCTCTCCCCCTGCCTCCCAAGGTCACCCACCTGCTCCTGTGTCAGCCCCATGCCCTCCACCAGCAGCTCCTGGAGGCCCTCAGCCCCTCTCCCTGTGGGGCTGCCTGGGTAGAACAGCAGCAGAGCGACCTGCAGCTCTCCCAGCACCTGCCCCACCTCCACATGGAACGGCAGCCTGAACCAGAGCCTGGCCTGTGCTTCCCATTTCACTGCAAAGAGAGCACAGGGTGGGTGAAGCATGCAGCCATAACAGTGCAAAGGGAGAGGAAGGCGCTCAGGGGCTGAGCACTGCTCCTCACATCACTCAGAGCAGTGGCAAACTATGAGCTTCAGCTGATGGAGGGCAGCACGGTCCATTTGGTGGGGAACCCTGAGCACCACTGTTGGGTTTTTTCCCAGTTGGACAGAATAGAATGAAACTTCAATGACTGGGACAGTAAGGGAGAAATGCTGCTGCTCCAGAACCAAACTGAGCAGTGCAGAACCGGCTGATTTTGCAGCGCTGGGTGTTCATTGCATGCAGGCTCTCAGTGCTATGAAAGCTTCTGACACACATACATGAGGAGAGGATCTATTGGACAGCTTTATCTTAAAGCAAACCCAACCTGCAAATCCAACTCTTCACCCACACCTCCATCTCAGGCCCATCGATAGCACTGGCCTTCCCCACACCACGACCCTCCAGCTCCTACCTTCCTCCAGATGCAGGACAAGGAATCTCTGCAGCCCCATCCCCGGCCCCGCCAGGTGCTCCTGGAGCTGCTGCAGTGCTTGGAGCACGCTTTGTGCATCTCCACCTGGGCACAGCCCAAAGGTCTCGGGGCTGCGGTGCTTCCAGCCGGCGCGCAGCACCTTGATGAAGGTGCTTTCATAGCGGGTGAGGACCCCCACCACCTCGACGTGGGATGGGTGGACCTCACTGCGGTCCATCTTCAGGCGGCACACGGGGCCCTCCAGCCCCCCCAGGGGCCAGGGCTGCAAGCTGGAGCCGTCGGCCTGTGTGCAGCTTGCTGCAGGCTCAGGAAGGAGGCGAGAAGCCACAGCCATCTTCAGTCTCACCGCCGAGCCGGGTCGCGCTCTGCTCACATTTTCCTTCTTTGCTCCAAGTTCCACCTCCTCTGAGAGGCTCTGCCCCAGCACAGCCTCTGCTCCATGGCTCCCTTTTCTCGGCAGAGCTGCGGAGCGGAGCAGCAGCAGCACCAGGTATGGAAGCAGCACCCCGAGAATCGCCTTCATCCTCCTTGTTCCACTGCACCCAGAGCAGCCGCCGAGCCGCCCGATGCACCTCTGTGTGCAGCAGGACCCACGGCTCCCTTTTAAAAGCAGTGGCCTTGAGTGGCCAAGGCACAACACACCTCCCCTGCGAAACACGGCTGCTGCCCCACTGCAAAGGAGGGAGGGCCGGGTCAGAGGAACTTTTCTGTTCTATTTTTGGGTTTAGCATCCAGTATTGGAAACTGAAGAAAAGAAAGAAGAGAAAAAAAAAAAGAATAACAAAACTGTAAAGCTGTTTCCCTTTGGTTGTAGGGATGCGTGTCCTTGAGTTGAGATGTTTTGAGAGGAGGGTGGAATCGGGGCCGGAGGTTTGGCAGGGATTGGCGCACACCATCCCCATCGGCTGCGACGCTGGGAGGAGCGGGCTGTGCACACCTGGGGGAGAGGGTGAAGATAAGGGGGAGACATTTGGGAAAAGGAAATGCCCAAAGCTCCCTCCGCTGGGCGCCTCCCCCTCAGAGCACAGAGGCTGTGCACGTCTCCAGCCTCACAACGCGTGCAGAACAGCACCTAACAGGTGCCAATGTACGTGTGCAAGGCCCTGGTGCACAAGCAGAGCCTTGTTCTGCGTTCCCAGGACTCGTGCAGGGCGAAGCCCAGCATACAGCCCCAGCACAGACCCAAAGTGCACAGACCAAAAGGCTCCCAAACACGGCCTGCATGCAGGAGGCTCAGCCCAGTTGTTTCAGGCATGGAGGCTCCATGTTGGGCATCGACAGCCCAGAGAGCAGCAGGGTGGGGGGGTTTCTAAGCTGCCAGTGAAAGCTCACCCCATGCTTTTCAAGGGCTCTTGAGAAGCAGCATGAAGTGATTCCCTTCAAAGAGAGAGCAGATTTCTGTGCTTCTGGCTGCCATCCGAGCTGCTGCACAGAGCTCAGTGCTGGGAGGAAAAACAAGGTCTGTGAGTGCAGCACGAGGGAGGCTCTGACTGTGAACGCAATCAAGCAGGAAGACAGAGAGCTGCACACGTAGGGCACTGTGCTCCCCATCATTCTGCCAAAAACACAACTCCCTTCTGCGTGCCCACAGCCAGCCAACTCAGTTAAAGGATTTCAGCTAAATAGCAACTGATTCATTGGTCATTATGGGACACACGTGAGGTCAGGATGGGGAAACGCAGCTCTGGCAGCTGACTGAGGTGTCAGGGGAGCTCCTGTTTTTGTGTCCTCTTTGGATCATTCTGCTAACATAACCAGGTGGGGAATGTTTGACACGCTGAAGGACAAAATAAAGCGACCACGCAACAAGATTTCAACCAATTACACGGGAAGAAAGAGAGAAAGCAAAAGTGAAAACCTTTTAATGGATCTACAGGATCTAGTCAAAATCACTGGCATACAAAACAAGACTATTTTACCCCAATCAGTTGTGACCTGCATATAAAAAGCTATGAGCCAGATGAGTCCGGTGGGATGGAGAGGCTTCAGTTGGAGGGAGGCGGAGGGGGAATAGTGCCCGGCCCCTCCGTGGGGAGGGGGGGGTCTCATCATGGGTGGCAGAGGAGCAGGGGGAGGGACGCCGGGCGCCGGTGGCAGCTGAGGTGGCACTGGAGGAGGCGGCACTGGTCCAGAGGGTGGCATGGGGGGCAAAGTCATCCCTCCTGGAGGAGGTGGAGGCATTGAGTCTGGCAGAGGGGGCCTGGGGGGCAATCCGTTCATCAGCGGAGGTGGAGGAGGCCGCTTCACGGTCGGAGGGCCAGGAGGAAGGTTGGGGGGAGCTGGGGGCTTCTCCATTTTGAAGTGGAACTGAAGGAAGAACTGGGGAGAGGGAGAAGAGCGAAGAGAAGGAAACCATCAGCTCTCAGGACAACTTTGTGCCATCACACGTCAGCGACTTCAGCACCAAAACCCAAATGGATGCGACTCCACTGCCTTTTCCCCCAGGCTCTGCCCTCCCTCCCTCCCCCTTCAACCCTTAAGATGCTGCCACGCTCCAGCTACCTGTTTGGTTTCCCTGTTCCAGTGGGTCCAAAACTTTCCCTCCGCTTTGTCGATTTCTCTGCTTGGCACCTGCAACAAAGAAGAACAGGGAGCTATTATTAGCAGCACCAGATGAGCTCCGTGGCCCTTTCTAGCACCACAGCCCGCCAGATAAGCAGCTATTCCAGGCCTTTGTGAGATGCGCTCGTCTCGGATGTTATTAGATAGAGATGGGGGCAGCAAAGAATTGAGTTACTTCCCTATCGGTCAAGGACAGGCAGAAAAAACCCCTCTCAACATCTGCACAAAGGCTGAGAGCAGAGCCCAGGAGGATCCTTTCTGCGCCAGACACTGAGAATTCAACGCCTCCCAAAGCTCAGTGCAGAGCCTGGTTTCCATGCCAGAGTCCTCCAGTAATTCTCAGCAGAGTTTAACAACTTCCAGCCACGTCTTCCTGACCTTCCTTTCCAGGCCATTAGCCCCAAAAAGGCTGGAACAGAGCAAGTCTGTGACGGCCATCACTGGGAACTAATGGCCTGGAAAATATGGGAGCTCTCCCTGTCATCAGTCAGCCCCAAACGTTACCTTGAAGGCGATGGTTTCGTAGGGCTCTGCTGCCATCAGGAGGTATTGCCAGCGCCGATCTGGGGGCTCAATCCTTTGCTCATACGCCGACATGAACCGATGGCGAGGCATGATGCTTTCTGCAATCTCTGGGTAATCGATCTGCAGGGGGATTATGGCAGATTTTCAATGCCCCCCTGATGCTCTCCTCCTTCATGCAGGAGGAACCCCTCAGATATGGAAGAACAGCTGAAGAAGAGGAGCTCCCAACTGAAAGCTTACTGTTGCCAAAGAAAACAGCTCCACAATTACGATCAATGATTTGTCATCCATTTAGCTGACACAGTCAGCAGCAGCGAAGAAGCAAGATAAGCCCTTTTTGTTTCTATTTTATTATTACCTCATGAGTCTTGCAAAGAACTGCTCATTTAGCCAAGCTTTTATTTGGATAACCCAGAAACCAAGAATTTGACCTTACCTGGAAGAGAAGGCTCTGCTGGCCTGTCTCTGGATCTCTCTGTTTGGTCACTGTAAAGAAAAGAAGAAAGCTTAGTACAGGACATAAAGGTCAGCACGATATTCCTTCTGCCCTAGGAAGCTCCATACAACAAAATATGACAGGACTTTATTTCCCATTTATCAAATAAAATGCCACAATGTCTTCAAGCAAAGTTCCTGTGGGTGTCTGCTGAAATGCAGCTGCTGTGGGGCACAGACACTGACACACTGAGAGCACAGCTGGGAGATAAAGCAGCCGTGCCTTGTGGTGAAGGCCAAAATCAAACAGCAGGGAGTTCAGAGAGAAAAGACTGAGCAATACATCCAGTGGGTGACTTGTGAGCAATAGTGAGAGATGGCAGAGCACAACAGAAGGAAAAGAGAGACTGAAGCGACGCCATCATCTCCCCTGTGACCACTGTGAGAGCTGACAGACTGAGCCCTACTGATCTATTATTAAAGTGGCTCCCACTTGACTGTCAGCAATGGAGACACATCCCATGGGCAATGCAAACAATAAAGGACATCAGGAGATAAGCCCCTATCTTATTTATGGACAGCTCTGCTCAACAAGCTGATGAACAATTCATGCCCACAGCTCTGCACTTCAAGCAAGCTCCAGCAGCCACAGGGCATCTCCTGCCACAGGCCCTGCTGACAAACCTTTGTAACCCGGCCGTCCAATTTTCACAAACTTCTTCACTTCCACTTTGACTTTTTCTGGTGCAGGTTGGGCAGGGGCTTCCTTTGCTTCCTTGGCAGCTCGACGGGCCCTGGATTCATTGGAAATGTGCAACGTTAAACAGTTACCAGCACTCGGCTCCCAAGGGCGGCTGAAAGGCAGCTGCATCAGCATGGCAGTGCTCTGCACTTCACAGGGAGCACAATGGGAAACTGCTGCTCCTCCTCCTCCTCCAGCACCACGGGAGGCCAGTTTTCTCCAGGCCTTGCCCTGACTACAGGCTGTCACCTCCACCATCTCACCCACCTCCACAGATGACTTCTTAGAAGTCAAAAAGGAAATTAATTCCACAAGCCAGATGTCCACAGCAGAGCAAACCTGAATTCTTAGACTAAAGCTGTATTCACAAAGAAGCTTCCTTTACAGCTAGATTTAATCTCCTTTAAAACTCTTTTGCTCCCTTCCCTCAGAAATGCCATAACTGGCTTTGAACTGGAGCTTGTCAGCACTGCTGTTCAGAGCACAGCTAGTTCACACCTGCTGCTGAGTGCCTAGGAAACAAATAGAGATGAAGAACATTCAAGCCCAGCGTGCTGCTACATGATGGAGGTCAGGTTTTATAGGTGCTCACAATCTAATTTTGAAGTGCCTAAGAAATGGAGAATAACTACAGTGGAGAACAACTTACAGATTGGTCTGATGCTTCTTCCCCTGGGTGTGTGCTAAGTAACTTCCCTGGGGGGAGAAGAAAGAAAGTCAGATGAAGACTGAGCTGTTCCTGAACAGAAAGATATTTGTCACGGATGAGAGGTGACATCTCACATTGACAAAGGTATTTTAATCCTCAGAGCACAGCGGGATTGAACTCAAAAATTGCAGATTGCTCACAACTGCTGAACTGTCAGAAACTTGTCATGCTTTACATCCACAGCCTCTGCTCCCCCCATCAGCCCTCCAGCAATCAGCCAACGAGAACAGCTTCAGTTCCAGCACTTGGAGCTGGCATTATTCTAAAATATCTGTTGCCATGGAGATCAAGACAGACAGCTGCTCAACTCACCTCATTGTTATGGAGCGTCAGGCAAAGCTTGCATTCATAAGAACCCAAGTGATTTTTCATAAAATAGGGGTCCTAGGAAGAGAATGTTAAGAAGTTACATGCAAAACCCGTGTTGGAATGACTGAACAACCAAAATCCTAAAGCAGATCCGTGCTGCAAGAACTGAGTTCACAGTTATTGACACAACACTGCTTTAGGAATACAGAGAAAAGAAACAAGAACAGTTTTGATCCCTGGTGACACCGTACCCAACTGCAGCAAAATAAGAACCAGTGTCAAGAAGACTGAATGTAACACAACAGAAGCCTGGGGCTGGCATCCCTCTGCTTGGCCCTTCCCCAAGTTGCTCGACTCCCTCATCAGTAGGAACAGAAGTATTTATTGCACTCCACAGATCCCCACTAAACCTCCCACCCACCGCTGAGGTGCAGCCCTGACCTCAGCCAACACAGCCTGCAGGACTGGGGCTCACCTTGTTGATGTCGATGGTCTCCAAAGCCAGCTGCCGAAGCCTTTCCCTGCGGTCTCGGTTGCTTTCTGAGGCTGAAGCTACGCCTCCACTCCCCGTTTTACCCCCAGGACGGTGCTGAAAATCCATGGTGGGGATTTCTGGGCTTTGGCGACTTCAGGAAAAAAAAATAAAAGTCTGGAAAAATGAAGAAAAGACACATGAGTGACAACAGCTCCCTGAGCTGGGCCTCGCACGGAGCCCCGCCGTGAGGACACAGCCCAGGCATGGCAAGCACTCCCTGAGTGTTCCTGGTGTAGGAACTGCTTTGGCAGGGGGTTGGAATCGATGATCTCTGGAGGACCCTTCCAACCCCTACAATTCTGTGATGCTGTGGTTCCCCAGGTGCTGCCCTGACCCAGTGAGCAGGAACAAAACGATTCAAAGCTGGAATGAGCTCCTGGAGACACCCCTCGACCTCCCCAGCCCCACAAAGAGGGCGATGGATTCCGTCCCAGCTGCTCACCAGGGCGCAGTGCGGCTCAGTGAGAGCCACAGCCCCTCCCCCCAGGAGCCCCCATTCCCCCACTAAAGGCTTGAGCCCCATTGCCACAATTCCCTCATTGAGCTGCAGCCCCCGTAGCCCCTGAGCAGGTTCTGAGCCAGCCCTCAACACCTCCTTCCCTCAGCGAGGCCCACAGCCTCCTGCAGACCCCTCATTACCTCAGCAAGGGACAGAGCCACCCCTAACCCATGCCCGTCCTCTCACACAGGGTCACAGACCCCCCAGTCGCAAGCAGGTCGGTCACACCTCAAACACCCCCCGTCCCCTCTAAGCACCCACATTCCCTGAGCGAGCACCAAAGCCCACCTCGAAGCCCCTTCATCCCTCACAGCCCCCCACGAACACCCCTCGAGCTCTCTATCCCGCTCACCTCTCTCCCCCCCCAGTTTCCTTTCGGAGGGTCACATCCCCCCAAACGCCTCCACTTCCTCAGAAAGGCTTACAGCCCCTTTAAGCCCGCCAGCCCCCATCCTCACAGGCCCCACACCCCCCTATTCCCTCAGCGACGGTCACCGCCTCCCCAAAACACCACCGCAGGGACCGCAGTCCCCCCCCAGAACCTTCCCATCCCCTCAACGAGGGTCGCACTGCCCCCATTTCCCCCCCTCAGGCCCACAGCCCCTCCCCCCACAGCCCCCATACCGCCGCGCTCAGCCCCGCTCCCCACGCCGCGCATGCGCTCTGCCCTCACCCTCCTCCCAGCGACTTCCGGCTTCCGGGAGAAGCACTTCCGGGTCGGCGGGAGAGGGGTCGGGCCGGGCATGGGGCGGCCGTAGCGGGGCGGCGGCCGGCCGGGTTTCGTCATGCGGTACAACGAGCGGGAGCTGCTGTCCCTGTCCCGGCAGCCGGCCGAGAAAGCGGCCGAGATCTTGATGCGGGTCCCCAAAAAGGGCAGCGGTGAGGGAGAAGGGACTGTGGGCGGAGCCGAGGGGCTGGGATGGGACTGGGAGTGATGGACTGGGTGTCCAAGGATGGGAGTGGGAGGGCTGGGGTGGGACTGGGGGTGAAAGGATGGAGATGGGAGTGTTGGACTGGGGGTGCTGCGATGGACTGGGGGTGCTGCGATGGACTGGGGGTGCTGGGGTGGACTGGGGGTGTTGGACTGGGGGTGTTTGGGTGGGAGGGCTGGGATGGAGCTGGGGGTGCTGGAATGGGACTGGGGGTGAAGGGATGGAGAATGGGAGTATTGGACTGGGAGTGTTGGGATGGAGTTGGGCATGCTGGGGTGGAACTGGGAGTGTTGGACTGGGGGTGCTGGGCTGGGAGTGCTGGGATGGAGCTGCGAGTGCTGGGATGAGAGTACTGGAGTGGAAGCACTGGGATCAGAATGGAGGTGCTGGGGTGGGAGCGCTGGGCTGGGAACGGAAGTCCTGGAGTGGAAGCACTGGGATGGGAATGGAGATGCAGGGATGGAGCTGGGAGGACTGGGATGGGAATATTGGGATAGAACTGTGAGTACTGGAGTTGGTATGCTGGGATGGGACTGGGGGTGCTGCACTGGGAGTACTGGGATGGAACTGGAGGTGTGGTACTGGGAATGCTGGGGTGGGACTGGGGATGCTGGGATGAGACTGGGAGTGCTGGGGTGGAACTGTATGTGCTGGGATGGAGCTGGGGGTGCAGCACTGAGGGGTCTGGGATGGGAGTGGGGAGCAGAGTCCAGAATCTGGATGTTGGTGGGGTGCTGAGTTGGGGTCCAGAGGTTGACCTTGGACAGGAGTGTGGGAGATGGAGAAGCAGGGCTGGGCAGTGCTGAGGGTCAGAACTGGGAGAGCCAAGGAACAGGGATGGGGCACCGGGAGAAATGGGCTGGTGGAATCCAGGCTGCTGAGCAGCGGGACTGGGAACACAAAATGGGCATGACTGGGAGCAGACTGGGAGGACCAGCAGGGACTGCGAGGCCTTGGGGACTGGCAGATCTGGGGGCCCTGTGCCTGCTGGGCTCGCTGTCACAACACTCTTTTCCTTCTCAGTGTTGAAGAAGCGCCTCGTGAAGCTTGTGGTGAACTTTCTCTTCTATTTCAGGACGGATGAAGCTGAGGTATAAATCCTGCTTCTCTTCACACACACACAGACACACTCACACCTTTTCCTGCATGTTTATCACGTGTGCTTTGAGGAACAGCGCAGCACCAGGCTGCTACATCCAGGACGTGGCGTCCTGCACAGTGCAAACTCCTTGGTGGGGTGAGGAGAAGCGCTGCCAACAAACCACACCCTGCTTTCTACAAACACAACCGTTGCCCTACAGTGGCGAAAGTTGGACTCTGTGCCATGTATTTGCAGACCTGGAACGTATGACATAAAACCAAGATCCTCCTGTTGAAAAATCAGTGCAGGAGGAATCCTTATAATGTGGCAGGGAGAGCTGCATGCCAAGAAACCAAGAGCTTTTTGTGACATTTTTAGACTTTTCCCAGCATGAGCATTTAACCCTGATCACAGCTGAGCTCCTGTCCTGAGAAATGCTCTCTTCTCGTTTCTGTGGGTGACTGCCAACACAGAACTGATGCACTGGAAATTTGCCCTCAAACAGGTGCTTCAACATCAGTGCTGCTGCCTGATTCGCAATCCCCCACTGAAATCTTTTCTCCAAACTAAACAAAATGTGAGAGGCTTCCATTTGTGGCTCATATTACCCCGTGGTTCTCATGTCCTTGCTCAGTGTGTGCTGGCTGGCAGCCTGTCCCTGCCACTGCCTGCTTGTCCTGAGCTGTTCTTCATCCACACACACTGTTCTTAACCTCCTGCAAAGCTCGAAGGCCGCCCTTAGGAAGTAAAATGTTAAACAGTTTATCTTTGTTTGATTTACTGTGCAAGGAAGTAAACTTTATCACCGTCTTTGCATGACAGAAAGGAACACTGAAGCCCAGACTGAATCGGAGCACACAGAGACTCTTTAGAGGACACTCTGTGAGCTCTGTGGGTTCAGAACACTGGAGCTCTGACAGTGTGTGCTGAACCCCGCCTCTGTATCTTTTCCAGCCCATTGGAGCGCTGCTGCTGGAGCACTGCAGAATCACCAAAGAAGAGGAGAATGTTTTCTCCATCAGTGAGTTCTGTTTGTGTGTTCCCTTTGTGTTCCCCTCACAGTGGCTCTTGGTAAAATTTCCTGCTTTCTTCCTGCTTTTCCCCATTCCCCCTCTGACAGCAGCTCAGTGCTCCCCAACCTCCCTCCCCATCCAGTGCTGGTCGGTGCAGAGTTGCCATGCTCCAGTCCTGGGATGGCAGCATCTCCCCATTGCTGTGTGCAAGGAGAGGAGCAGGAAAAGCAGCCAGCCCACAGCTCAGTGCTTGTGGCAATGCCTCTCTAGGAGGGTTTGGTATTGACAGATTGCTGCTTCTGTGCTGTTGCATTTTATCAAAGAAAAAAAACCAACAAAAAACCCCAAAACACAAGGGGGCTTCAGATAAACCATCTGTGGTGCTGGTGGAGCAGGAGTGCTGTGTCCTTGTGTCGATAGCCGTGGCTCCAGCTGCCTCGCGCTGCGTCGGCCTTTCATCCCAACAACTAATCATTGTGCGAGAGGTATGTGGCAAAAACAACAGGATGTTTCTCCAAGGCCATCCCCGTATCTTTTGGCCTGGCTGTCAGGCGCAGCTGCTTCTCACTGCGCAGCCATCTCCCCTCTCCCAGCCAGCAGAGATGGAGCTCTGACCGTCCCACGCAGGCTGAGTGCAGTCGGAGCGTTCTGCTGAGCACGTGGGGTTTCTGCACTGCCAGAGCTCTGCTGAACCAGAGGTTCCCAAGAAAGGTGTTGGATGTGATGGCACTTGGAGCCAGACTGCGTCCCGAACAGCAGCTCCAAGGGGTTGGATGCTCCTGACCCAGTTATTTCCCCACGTCTCTGTGCGCTGTGTACTAAAAAGCAGAGCTCTGGGGATGATGTTCATTAATTAGATGTCCTGATTCTGTCTTGGTAAAGAATCGGAGTTGTGCAGGGATTTGCTTTCTGCTGTGCACAGTACTGAATTCCCCAGAGCCTCCAGCAAAGACAGGTCAGTACCTTCTCTGAGTGTGATTTCATTCCTCACATAGCTGCCCTCTGCACACCACAAAATCTCTTCCTCGGGGCCGTTTTCCACTCTGGTTACTAAATCTCCTCTGACGCTTTGCAAGGAGGCTCGGGGTGTTTCAGTCTGCGTTTGCCCAGCCCATCTCCAAGCTGTCACTCGTTGAGAAGCTGCTCTTTCTCCTCCAAAGTGTTTTGCTGCTCTGAGCTGATGGGCACTGCAGGCAGCTGCTGGGAAACGCAGAGCAGAAGCGCCTCTGCGGTTGGTGTTGCTTTTGGAAGTGTCTCTCCCAGGCAGGAGTGATGCTGAGGGCTGCTGAGCTGTACTGAGGTCCTCTGGGCCTCCATCACTCCCACACAGCTCTAACACAACTGTATGGGGAAGAGTGGTTATGCGCTGAGTTGAGGGAAGGGGGATGTTAAGGAGTGGCTGTCGCACTGGGTGTGCTTTTTCCAGTCCCTTTCTATTAGCAAACAGCTTTCTGAGCTGGATTTCAAGTTCGCAGGGGCAAGTTTGGCTGAGCCTTTGATTTTAGCAGGCAGAGAAAGAGTGTAACTCCAAGCCATAGTTAGGAGCATGATTCCAAGCTGCTCATGCTAAGATGGAGGGGACAAAGGCCTGGGTTCCCACCCGGTTCACAGGTCATCCTAGATGAACAAAGGTGCTAACTGCAGCCTGGCTGAACCTCACTTTGTTGAGGAGGAAGAGCTCTGCCAGGACCTCACTTAATCCTTTTCCTTGTCCTTGGCAGGTTTCATTGAGGAGCCAGAGAGGAAGTACTGCTTTGAGTGTGACAGCGAAGAGCAGTGCCAGGAATGGATTGAGGCACTCAAGAGAGCCAGGTGGGCCGAGCTCCCTGAGAAGGGTCTGTTTTGAGCTGCACATCTCACGCTGTTTGTTTCCTGGGATCACTCATGGTGAACCTGGGGAGGAAAGCAGCTCCCTCCTCCTGGCCAAGCTTCCCTTTGGCTCTGAATAGCTTGAGAAACTTCCCCGCATTCCTTTCTGCTCAGCCCGCTGTTCTTTTCTTACAGCTATGAGTTCATGAGGAGAAGTTTGATTTTCTACCGGAATGAGATCCAGAAGATGACGGGGAAGGTGAGTTCCTGAGGTTGGCTGCTGGGGTTGGCCTGGATCTCTGGCCTTGCTGCTGCCATCCTGCGTGAGGCTGTTGGCTGCACCGCATGCGGCTGTGCTCTGGAATCAGCACTCAGCCCTGCTGTGTGCCAGGCTGCTGAGAAGGGCTGTCCCAGCTCCCCCTGCCCGTGTCTCACCATCACTTCCCTGTGCTCTCCTTGCAGGACCCCCTGGAGCAGTTTGGCATCTCGGAGGAAGCCCGCTTCCAGCTGGCAAGCCGCAAGCAGTAATTCCACAGGCTCTTTCTGGAGGGTGAAACCCACCTTCCCCCAGAAGGAACAGCAGCAGTTCCCCCCCCCAGCGGTGACCAACTGACTTTCTAATTTATTAGCCAAATGGGGCTTTTTTTTATGATTTTTTTTTAAAGGGAATTCTTTGCACATTCCCACCTCTCCTGCCCTCCCGCAGCCACGGGGGCAGCCATAACTGTTCCATGCAGACTGTGACCTTGTGCACTGATGCTGCTGCAGCCATGGGAGTGACAGCAGGAGCAGAGGAGGAGGGACTGAGCCGAGCTCCAGCACTCACTGTCCTCCA
Organism: Lagopus muta; assembly: GCF_023343835.1. Lineage (NCBI taxonomy): Eukaryota > Metazoa > Chordata > Aves > Galliformes > Phasianidae > Lagopus > Lagopus muta. The sequence goes on along the minus strand of NC_064458.1, from coordinate 2,799,980 downwards.
GCAAAGGCTTAGCCCTGGTGCCAGGAGCTGTGGGGCCGGCCCTGTGCCAGCTCTAGCTTCCCCTTAATCCCTGCCCTCCTGCTGGGAGCTGCTCGGCTTTTCTGGCTTAGGATGTTCCTGCAGCAGCCCCTTTCTGTAGGAGGCTGCTCTGGCTGATGGCATTGCTGTGCCACAGGTCTAACCCTGCTGTGCTCTCTTCAACACAAAGCCACTTCCATTCAGCAAGGAGCAGGAAGGCTTCTTTGAACGTGGAGCAGCTCTGCTCGGAGGAAGGGCATCACCCACTGCCGCCAGCACCTCCTGGGGTGCTGTTCTGTTTGTCCTTTCTCCACACAGGCACTGCTCGTTCCTAGAGGCTCCATGAAGCCCACTCTACTGCCAATTAGAGCGCTGTCACAAACGATGCAGAGAATGAAGCTGTAAAGCACAAGGGAGGAAAAACGGGGCTGAGAGCTCCGTGCCGTGATCCTGCTGCCCTCTGCAGTGCTGTGGGCTGGGCTGAGCCTCAGGAGCAGCAGAGAGACTTGTAAAGGCAGGATCTGCTGCCTTGGGCTGGATGTCAGTGTTGGGGTATGCTGAAGTTGAGCCCTGGGAGCATCGCCTTGCTATGCTGCAACACTGCACTCCCTCTGTGAGCTGCCAGGGAGCAACGAGCGCCTTTGCAGGGACTCTGATAGTGAAGCGATGAGCAGTAATAAGCATTAAGGGACATCTCGAGGCTCCTGAATGCAAACAGGGGAAGTGCAGCCGGAGATGAGGGGTGGAAGGCGCTCCCCAGAGCTCAGAGACCCCACGCAGCAGCTCCACTGGGCTTTCCCTGCAGAAAAGCCCCCCCAAAGGTGCAGCCACACCGATGGCAGGGGGAGCCGCTCAGCCCTGGGGGAGGGGGTGCAGCTTTTTCCCAGCCAGGCAGCAAAAAGGCTGCTCTACAATTACAGCAGTAACTGAGCAGGGCGAGCAGCTCGTGCTGCAATGGGGCTGAAGGGAAGTTTTGGTTCTCCTCTTCCTTGGCTGGGAAGGAGTGCAGGATTGTGTGCCTGCAGCGGTGCAGCCTGGCTTCTCTCTGTACCTCAGCTGCCGGTACCAGGAGAGCAGCAGATGGCACCGACGCTTTATTTTTAACCTCACGGCCCAGATCTTTTCCTTGCCCTCCCCCGTATCCCATTTCCCTGCAGCGGTTCGAGTGCCTGCAGCAGCAATCACCAAAAACAAACCGCGCAGGGCAGAAAATAGGGCGGCATTGAAGGCAGATGGCAGCGCTCCTGCAAGCCACAAGCTGGGATTAAAGACCGGAGCAGCACAGAGCTTTGGAGACTCGGTGTCCTCAAATGACTCCAATGACCACCACCAGCTCACGGCCAAGGAGCCCAGTGCTGCTGTCGGCAGCCCCCCGTCCTCCCCCCAGCCCATGGGGACGGCCCCACTCCAGTGATGGTCACAGGGTGCTGCTGGTGTAACTGGGACAGCGATGACCCCAACGTTATTGAGGAGGAGACAGTGACATTTCCTAAAACTGAATGTAAGACAAATGCTGTGAAGAGTTGCGTGGGCCTCCGCAGGCCCGGCGACTTAATTAGCAATGAGTTGATCAACTGCTAGCGTAGCGTAGGACACTGTTAGAGCTCAGCAGGAGGGGAAGGTGGTACTGGAGAGACCCACGTCCGCTGCTGCTGATGTAGAGCCAATTCTGCATGATGTGTTTGTATTGCAGGGGCCCAACCTTCCGAGCGCGGGCTCCACGGCTGTTGTACAACAACCATTTCCAATAAAACCTCTTTTAATCACTGCGGCCATCAGAGCGTGGTGAGGGGCTGGAGGCTCCTGGAGGAGCAAATTCCCTATTGCATGAGCGGTGTGAGCAAGAAAGAAGAGAGAATCCTAGAGCACCACAGATAGGGGGTGAGCAGGAGCTGCAGTCCAGCACTGAGCAGTGAGACGCCACGACAGAGCAGTGTATTAAAATACGTACACTTTAATATAAAGACAAAACTTCAAAGCATTTGTTTCCATTACAAATCAAGGGAGAGACACAAGAAATGAAGTGAGGGGAGGGAAAAAAAAAACAACCAAAAACTAACAGTGCAGGGCATTAGAAAGGCAGGGGGGGGATATATATATTATACGTACATATATACACACCAGAATTTGCACTACTTCTATGGGATGGAAGGAATGATGGGACAACTTACCGGTGTAAAATAAAACGACAACAAAAAGATAAATTAGGGGGAAGTTTGAGTTTTAAATAATTGGGTTTAATCGGCTAAATTATATAAACTAATCCCTATTCCCTAGGAAACATCCTGTATCGCTGCTCTAAGAAAACGCGTGGTGGTTGTGGTTTTAAATCCATCGAAAATGGATCGTTAGTAGTAGTTACAAGGTTTGCTAATCAATTCCTGAGCAACAGCAACCTGGTGACCCGCTGCGTCCCGCCTGGCTCCAACGGAGGGTGAAAAGACCCAACGAGTTGGTTTTAATTGGAGATCGATCGCTTAGAAGATCGCTAGGTGCCAGAAGCCATGCGGGATGGAGCAACCCTTCCTCTTCCTCGTTAACCACAGCAGCGAGACCTCGCTAACGAGCCAACCGAGCCAGAAGCAAGCAACAGTTGTACCTTAAAACAACACCAAATCCCAAAGCTGGGAACTTTGGGGTCAGTGCTACGGAACCCAGAACTGCACCGAGGGGTTTTGTTTGTGAAGGGTGAAGATGGAAGAAAACCTCTGCACAAAGATGCAAACAGCAGATGCACCGCAGGGACATTTCCAGTGTGTGCTTCCCGCTTTTGGCTTTGGGGTTAAACCCTGAAGTTCACAGTAATGTCACCTCTCACACTGTGCCACGGTGTTTCTAAGGCGAAAGGATGAAGAAAATCCAGCACAGCATCACCCTACACACTGGGAATCCATCTGATGGTGGGAACCCGATATGGAGAAGTCAGAGCAAATAAAGGAAGAAAGAACAGCCCCAAAACCTCAACTATTCGTACGCCAACATCTGCACTTCCAAAAAGCTTTTGTGGTTTCACCCCTCTGCTGCAGAGCTGCCTCATGAGGACATCGCCTCCTTTCCTGGCAACCCAGCAAACCCAGTTGGTTTGCTGTCCTCTGCACACTGACAGATACTTGTGGGAAGCTCCACCTCCTCCTCCTCCTCTTCTTCCTCTTCCTGGCTCAGGCAACACACGAAGAGCAGAACTTGGGGAACTTCCCATCAAGCTGGGGTAAATCCTTCAGAGAACAAATAACCCCGGATCTGTTTCCTGCAGGAAAAGCACCAATTCCAACACAAAAACCCAACCAGGCAGATGGCAGAACTGACACGGGGGACGCAGACCCGGAGAGGGGCAGCTCAGCAGCAGCAGGGCGGGTGTTGCAGGTGGGATGGGATGATCTTGGAGGTCTTTTCCAACCCTGGTGATTCTGTGATTGGAAACCCACCGCTGTGTGCAGCCATCGGGATTCATCAGTGCAGCCAAGTGGGGCCATCAGCTCGCGGCCCTCCTGGTCACCTCTTGCAGCACAACAACCGTCCAGATCCCACCCCATCCTCAGTGCTATGCAGCTGCAAACACCTTTCAGGAGGAAACTGCCCACCCAGACTCCACCCTGCAGCACCACTCCAGCCCAAAATGCTGGAGATGCAATGGAAGAGCCTACGGAGCTCCGCAGAGCTCACCTGGAAGTCACTCACTGAAGTTTGATTCAAACATAATTAGAAAGAAATCTCAACTTAAAGTGAGTGGCTGTAGCAACAGCTGGGTAATTTGAGGCTGAGGAAGGATAGAGACCAGGAAAAACTTCTTCAGCAAAAGATGGTCAGGCACTGGCATGGGTGGTCACTGAGGTATTGGGGGATGGTGATGTGGCACAGGGGGACACAGTCGGTGAGCAGTATTGTGGGAGGTGGACAGCTGGACTGGATGATCTGAGAGGTCCTTTCCTAACTTCATGACTGAGTTTGGGAGCCTGATAGCTCCCGACCCTCAAAGCATTGCAGCAGAAACCGGTGGGAGACGGAGCTCAGACTGAAGAAGGACGAAGATGTTTCCTATCACCATGGTTGTCCACTGCACTGAAGGCAACAGCCCTGCACCCTGAAACAAGAGGCAGCTCGATGCTACAAACCCCCAGAAGGCAGAGCATGCACGGTCCGTTCTGAGGCTGACAATGTGCTGCACAGCGCTCAGGAAGGTCCTTTCATTCTGGCAATGTCCACTGCTGGATGGATTCCGACTTCCTGACTTGCCCCTCACTGGCAGCAGTGGTGTGGAGGAGAAGGAACATTTGTGACGGCCATCCAACGGCTGCACCCGGGCAGGAAGCAGTAATAGAGAAGGAATTCTTTTTTGGAACCGGCTGTACGGCTTTGGTTACTCGCAATTATCTCCAATTATTGAAAACAGGTTTCAGATCTCTGGCAGGCACTCATACATCGCAGTCGTGTGTGTCTCATTGCAGCCATATGGATCAGATCTGAACAGCTCCAGGAGCTGCTCCTCCAGTAGCCCTGGAGATAAATGGGTTGGACTCACTTCAGGTTATGGCCAAGCAGTAAAAGATGGGGACGTGGAGAAGATGATGCAAATCTCAGAGCAACCACAGCGACCACCTCTCCCCGATGAAGTGATACTGGGACTTCAGCCCCCCGTGCTCGACTTCCCATCTCACACTGCTCAGTGGTTTCCATGGCACTCCCAGCAGCACGGCCCAGGGATGAAGACACTCACCATGCTGACACTTGGAGCTCAGCCACCCCATGGGCAGACATCTGCATGGTTTGGGATGAAGGTGGGGGAACAAAAGGCCTAGAACTCCATCTTGGTCCGTTTTCCATAAACCATCTGCTAAAAGCAGAAGGACTATAAGGATAAAAATGGGAGAATGCAATTAAGGCTCCTGCCTCTCCAGCCATTGCTCATGCTCATCCCCACTCCCAGGCCCGGAGTGCAGTGCCAGGAAGGATGTAGGGCAGCTCTGCAGCTCACAGCGGCCCACGGCTGTGAATGAAGATGGGGCTGCCCAACTCCCAGCTGCAACACATCTGGGTTACACCGTCCTCCTGGATTCCAGGACATAAACTCTGTACAGCTCCTACTAGAAGCTACGGATGTTTCTCAGCCATCGCCCTCTGCGTGTTTTTGCCCTTCTCCAGGTTCTCCTCTCGCAGCTGTAACTCAGCTGCCTCGTCTTCTCCCACACACAAAGCAGAAGCCAGTTCCCCAAAGTCCCTCCTTTCCAGGGCTCCCAATCCCTTCCCTTCCCAATGAACGAGACAACGACATCACATCGACGGTTTCTGCACACAATGGCCGCCTATGGAAGACACACATCGGGACCAACAAATAACCACACACTGAGCTGAATCTCGAAGATTGCAGAGGATGAGGTACGAAGAAAAGGGGATGAGGTACGAAGAAAAAGCTCTACAAGGAACCTGCAGAGGGTGGAAGCTGTCAGAGAACGGCTCCTCAAGGAGAGCACGCAAGGACAGAGCCATCTCACATACAGAGGCAGCTGAAAGCCATGGCACCCAGCCCAGCTTCTTGTGTCCCCATGGCACCCATTGAGTCTGAGCACCCATGCAGATGCCCCCAACGCCTCCACGTGTTTCTCTTCCCGTCATTCTGCTGTTGCAATTCCCCTTCTTTGACTGTAGTTTCCTTGATTGGTGCTGGGTCCAGCCTGACCTACAGACTGGGCAACGTCTACATAACGGGTCGCCTTTCTCTCCTCGTTTTGTGCACTCGAATAAATAAGTTTTTACACGTTTACTGTGCACTGTACAGTCTAAAAATAAAGGAAATAAAGTATATGAAATTTATAAATTCTCATCACATCTCTATAAAATACAGCCGCTGCTCCGAGCGGCTCTTTCTGTACACAGAACACCGAGTCACAATACAACAAATGCACCAGTTCAATGCACCAGTTCCACCAGGGGCAGCACGGCGAGATGGCGGCGTTGTGAGCTACCATTCAGATCCACTTCAAGCAAAGAAATACAAAAAGCAAAATGCACTTAGTAAGACGTCTAAGCCATTTCTGCATCAAGTATCAAAACTCTACCAACAAAATACAATTGACTCGGAACAAAAACGAGCTGCAAAAATCTACCTGCACCGGTACAGAAGCACTATGTTCAGCCTTCCCAATGTCATCTCGAGGGCCTGACCGATCCCAGGGATCGTGCACCCTGTTCCTATGCCAATGACATCCCAAAGTGACCAGACCAGCTACCGAAATTCACAGCCTGCAGACGGCCCGGTGCGGTGGGATGGGGCAGGACTTGGATCCCTCCTGCTCCACCAGGCTGCCCTGGGATCCAGCTGCCACCCCAGAGGGGAGCACGAGCTCTCATGTGTCCAAATGCAATTAAAACCCAGCCGGTGGCTCGGTTCTCCCCGGAGCAAACCGCCGGATGAAAGAGCGCCGCAGCACACGTGGCTGTAAACCAAATGGATTTGGGGATATGAACAGAGGAAGGTGAATAAATAAAAGCAGACCTGTCTGAGAACTGGGTTTGGCATTGGTCAACCCTCTAAATTCAGCACCAAGGATCAAACTAGAGGCACAGTTCTGACGGATGAAATAGCACCGAGAAGAGGCTCTTTACATCTCTGCTGGTGTGCCAGTCCTCAGTTATTCAGAGAATTTAACCACAAGTTGTATTTATGACTCTAGGTGGAATAAAATAAGTCAAAATTATTTTCACGTTAAAAAAGATAAATACTTTACCTAAACTATCAACAATACAAACTGGAGCCTTAAGTATTTCTTTTGCCTTTTTTTTTTTTTTCTTCCTTTTTGCTTTTTTTTTTTCTTTCCTTTAAACTCAGATTCACAGTAAATATTATTTTCTCTGTTGTTTAGGTCTTTTTAGGTTTGTGTTTTGTCCAGTAGTAAGAGCAGAACCCCTGCACAGGCCAGTGAGCACCTTTCAGTGGAAGCCGAGTGAAGTTGGTCCACGTTGTCCTTGCATAGGTCACATTGGGTTGAGGTAGAAATCCTAGTTACCTGCACAACAGGAGAGGAAGAGACTCATCTCAATGACAAAATCCACAGCGTGTCTGACGTCTCAATCATTTCTACATTGCTCCAAGACCGCGAGCGGACCGAGATTTGGGACCTTCAGCCAGCAAGGGAGGAAGAGTTGACCCAAGAGCACTGATAGGAGGAGGCTGCTGAGAGTCGGACCCCACCGGGGGGAGGAGGAAGGTCTCTGCCTGCCCACAAGGGGCTTCACCCTTCTCCAGCACACACTGATCTGCTCTGAAGTTGTTACTACCTTATGGAGGAGAAGTTAAGCGGATTATTTCAGCCCCTCAACTCTGGATTTCAGCAAGGGCTCTGAGCACACGGATTTATAGTGAAGCTGGGGAAAACATTCCAGTATTTGACTTACATCATATGGAGAAGCAATGTGTGCCACAGAGCGCCTCCTGGGAGCATTGCTCTGCTCCTCACAACACCTCCGGACACCTGGCTGCCTTTCAGTGGACTTCAGCCACGTGCCAGCCCTACTTTGGATGGCGTGGCACCCAATGGGATGGCAGCTGGTTCTGCAACACCCCAGTCCCAGTTAAGGCACCTCCTTCAGCAGACCTTCCCACCACTCCCCGGAGCCATTTGGGCACACAGAGCCCCAAACCTCCTCCTCCTCCTCCTCTTCCTCCCCCAGCTCTCTCCTACTCAGCCCGCCCCATCAGCACATCAGCATCACTGCGGCCACAGCACAGGGACATCAAACTCTTCCTCGGCTTCCCCGCTGGGCCAAGGTGGCACTTACCTGCCTCACCAATGCCTATGGGGACTACATTTGTGCCCACCGAGCAATTTGGTGGCGAAGGCGCTACACACAATGCACAGCCAAAAGAATCTCTCAGGGATGTTGTAATTGAGGCATATGTTTTATAAGCGGTAAAGAGAATTCAACCATCGATTTTTACGCAGCTTTGGGATCAGTGAACAGCAACAACATCAACGACCTACAGGTAAAGCACGGAGCGAGCTCAGGGCCCTCACACTGCTGGAGCTCTGTGATCCCAAGCTGTTACAACACGATGCCACAGAGCATTTTTCATTACAACAGTGCTCAACTCCGTGCCGGTGCGCTTTATTCTAAAGGCATTTAAACAGTGCTTCAATAGAAATGCATACAGCCTGCACAGACCCTCCTCTCTCTTACAGCCCCAGCACAAAGCAGCCAACCCTGCACATTCCCTACAGTCTACCCAGGGAGCGAGCAATTGCCAAGTGAGCAATCGTATGATTCTATAACAAAGCTCTGATGGAGACTGTCACTGTGTGCACATCAAGCTGCAGTGCTCAGCTTGGCTTCTTGGTTTCCTCTTCTCTGCTGCAAATTCTAACCCCTTTTTGCTACCTGTGGCTGTTTCCCAGGGATGCAGAGGGTGTGCTGACTGCAGTGCACCAGCAGTGCGTTTGCACTCTGAAGCTGCAGCTTGGGACCTGGAGGGTTTGGAACTTTCTGGTTATTGAGCAGCTGTTGTTGGCTGAGGTTGGAAGCAGCATCGCTCACCCCAGCGCCACGGGAACACGGACTTGTGGAAGGAGCAATGTCTGCATTAGGATCATAGGATGGCTTAGGTTGAAGGGGATCTTAAAGATCATCCACTTCCACTTCCCTACCCTGTGCTGGAGGGGAAACCACCGCCGATGATCGTATAAAAACCGTAACGTACAAAGACGCTCCTCCTGACTGCTGATCCCCACCTGGACGAAATCCCAACTCAATGGGACAGCAGAGTCAGCACTCCTTGTCGAGAAATCCTGACTCCCAGCCCAGGCAGCACGGAGCTCTGCGCCCTCTGCCACCGCATTACCCCACATTTCAGAGGCTTCTGTCTCACAGCCCGCGCCCACCCCTCTCTGCAGAGGAAGAAGCATCACTCAGCATCTCGCACACCACTCCTGGGGTTCGTCTCTAGCCTTACCTTACAACATAAGAACCGTTAGCTAAGCAAGCTCTTTATCGTGGCTTAACCCCAGAAAGGTGCGAAGCGGAAGGAGGCTGCATGCCAAGCGTGACCCACATGGCGGGCGCGCCGGCGGCCGTGGGCTGCGCCATCGGGGGCACGGACTGTGCCAGCGCCGAGCGGGGCAGGGGGGGGTGGTGGACGGTAAAGGAGGGGCGGGAGGCTTTGTGCTGCAGGGAAGCGAGCTTGATAGACAGAGCGGCGTTAGAGTGGACAGAAGCGGCGGAGGAGGATGGCAGGAAAGCGTCGCCGGGTGGGATGGAGGGGCTGTGCAGGAGGTCGGGGTTAGAAGCAAGCAGAGGGGGAGGTGGGGGCAAGGAAACGTTAGGAGGGGGTGGAGGTGGATGGAAAACAGATTGCACTGGCGCTCTGTTGAGGTGCTGAGCGGCTCTATTCTCGCTAGATGTTACTAAATTAGAGGAGGGGGGTGGGAAGGATGAGGATGAGGTGCTGGCAACAGCCTGCAGGGGGTTTAAGCTTAGCACTGTGCTGCTAGAGACAGCACTGCTGCTGAAACTGGCTCCAAACTGATGAGGAGAGGAGGCAGAAGGCACCGCATGGTTAAAAATACCTGCAAACAGGAGAGAAAAACTCAGCTTCAACAGATGGGCTTTGTACAGTCTCAGGTGACAAGAGAAAACAAAACAAAACAAAAAAAAAAAGCAAAATTATAGTAGTTACGGCCCCATACAAAAATATGCAGCATGAGAAGGCAGCAAGCAATGAGAGGTAATGGTGCAGGCCAGGAGGTACAAGAGGTTCACTTACCTTTCCTACTGCCAACCTCTACGTGCCACCAGGACACGTGGTCAGACCCCAGAACTGTCAGTGCCGTACCACACAGGCAGGCTCTGCAGAGGTTACGGGGTCTCTCAGAGCCGTGGATCTGAAGACTCAGACTGCTGCTCTTCCCTCCCCACCCCTCCTGCTCTCCCCCACTCACGGGGCAGCGCAGGGGAGACCGCATTTCCAGCCAATCTACGTGCTGAGAGATGTGAGAGTTAGGATTTCCCGACACGGTGCCTGAATGGTTACGGATGGGTAAGACAAACTGCCTGCCCTGGACAGGGAGCTGGGACAGGCTGCGTGCTGCTCCTGCCAAGCAGAACCCCAGAAGCAGAAGGTGCATATGGCACTGCCCTTCCTGGCAAAAAGATGCTCTCAGTGTCTGTTCCAGAGCCAGAATGCTACACAATTCCCAACGCCACTTCCTCGGATGTTTTTGCTCTTCCTGGACCATACTCAACCCTAATCCCAACCTCTGCTCAAGCTGACAGAGCTCCTTTCACTTGGTGACACAACGGGTTAAACCTTTTACCTGCAGGTAGGCCTAGGCTGGTTCCAACACAGCAACATCTGAACAAACATACATTATGAAATCACAAAGTCGGGTGTATTCTTTCATTGAGGTGATACAACAAGTGGACAAAGCTCATGGGATTTCACTGTGGGGCAACGGGCTCATCTTAATTTCGGAGGGAGAGAAGAGACGTGTTATGTGGAATAGGTCTGCTTGACATCCTGTGGAAGTGAAAGGGTTTCAGCCCTGGAGAGGCAGTGTCAGACTTTCCTTTAGGCCCTGTCTTAGACCAGAGAAAGAGTTCTGCCTACCTCCAACTGTTCCACCTGTAACCCCAGGAGAGAAGTTCCCCATAGTGTGAGAATTAGTCAGTCTGGTTGCAGCTGACGACACGTGGACCAGACTGGCAGCAGCTGGCATGGAATTAAATAAGGACTGCAATACTGAGGAGTTTGTCACCGAGTTGAGGTTGGCTTGCAAGGCCATAGGGCCGAGGGGGAACTGCGATCCAGTGGTCAAAGTGTTGAGGAAGGGATGGTGCGTCTGCACAGACGATGCTGGGTTGCCTGCTGAAGAAACAGCAGTAGAAAGGCTTTTCCCATTCAGAAGGCCACCAGACGAAACAGCAGCAGAAATGAAAAGGTTATGGCCGTTTTTAAACTCCACGTCTCGGTCCCTTCCTTTGCCAACCTTTCCGTTATGCTGCAAAGAGTTTTTCTCCGAAGAACCCCCCGCACGAATGCTCATTTCGCTCATGTCTTTGCTTTTGACTCCTGCCCGGCTCAGGTCTTCCCCCTTGGCGCCGCCGAGGCCTTCGAGCTGCCTCTTGTTCAAGAAAGGATTTGTTTCTGATATCCCCACGTCTTTGCTCCGCTGCGACTGGAAACCCAGCGAGCAGGCGGCAGCCGTCCCGTCCGAGGCCTTGTGTGGAAGAGAAGCACCATCGATAAAGCTGTGTAAACCAATGTCAGTCGACAGCCCGCCGTTGTAGGCGAACCCGTTGGTGGGGTTTGTGCTGGGGCTGAGCCCATCTGCCCCCGACGAGGGCATGGCCATGCCTTTCCTCGTGTGCGCCATCTTGGCGTCCATGGCGAGGCTGTCCTCGGAGGACGGCCTGAAGGCAAACAGCGAATTCTGGCTCAGAGACGACACAGACTGCAAGGGACTGTCCGTGGTTTTGGTCAGGTTGATGTCAGATATTGGTGAGAAAGTAGATTTCCATTTACTGCTGTTCATGTTCTCGTTGGGTTGTGCTTGTTTCCTCCCAGATAAGCTGCCACCTGGTTTGGAAGAAAGGTTTCTAAATACCAAAAGGCAGTTTGCACTGAACCTGCTCACTACAAACGTAGGTTTTGCCTTCAACACCTGGATTTTATCCGCCTGTAATTCTATTCCTGATCCCAAAGCAGAATACCTGTGAAGTCACCTACGCATCCTTTAAATTTAGCTTCACATCTGGTAAGTTTCAAGAACGCTGATCTACTCTTGCTCTACAGATCCCTCCCCAAGTCCTAACATGGCACAACACAACTCATCGGATCTCTGGTGGCCTGTGACTAGAGAAAGAACTGACCCAAGATCTGTAATTATCAGCCACCTGTCTTAATTACGATAACACAAAGCCCTGGTGGGATGGCACTCTGCTCATCAGCCTTCTATTAACAACACCTTCAGCCACCCCACTCCCCAGCCCATCGTCCCAAGCAGTTTACATCTCTCACACCCACCATTTTCAACAGTCTTCTGTGGAGATTTGCTTTCCAGCGATATCGTTGCAATTTTCCTCTCGATCCTGGTGGGAAAATAAAAAGGTTACAGCACTCACCGCAGTCGTTTGCTTTCATATTTACCCTCAGAGCCTCACGTTCACATCCTAACAGTTGACTGAAGCACATAAAGCCAAGGCCCTACACGGGACAGGAAAACCATTTAGAAATATCCACTAAAAGCTCAGCAGAAGCTGTCACAGACTCTGTGCTCTTCGCCAAGGTCGATGCCTGCTCAGAGCACGTCACCATTGCTCCTTCATAAGGTTGGTGTCATTCATGCACGCTCACCTGGTGCTGTTGTGCTCATCTTCAGATCCCTGCTCGTCATCTGACGTGAGAGGGGAGTAATGAACGCCGTTGCTCTGAGTGAGGGGCTTTTCCTTTTTCAGTACCGGGGGCTGGTCGTTGTCCTGGTAAGGAACAGGAGAGTTCTTCAGGGAGTTTTCAGGAGAGGAAATGGCTGTTATTTCTAAAGGCTGGTTAATGTTATTGACCTGGGCAAGAAGGAAAGAAAGCAGTTACGGGTGAGAGCACCGCTTTAGAAACAAGGCATCTTGTTTAGGATATGAATGCGCTCAGCTTTAGGACAGGCCAACTTGGCACTGCCACTGCTCTCCCCCAGCACCATGCAGCAGAGCCCAGGATGAAGGCTTTAAGACAACTCGGGAAAATATCTTATTTTCATCATTTGATTTTATGTTTGAACGCAGAAATGAAGACATGGCAAAACGACATTTCTTCTCAAACTGCCACTGCAGGATCCCACGAGCACAACTTGTGGAGCTGGCTTATTAACGTGGGAACACCATATGCTTCTGGCACTCGTGAGCTGTTTAGTCAATCTTAGCTTAAACTACGTTCAAAATATTTAATCTACAGGATAAAAAAGAAAAAAGAGCAACTTCACTGTAAAAACAAGCTTTGCTGGAAGAGGCGAGATTGCTTGTTAATTTTTAGTGCTGCGACAGGAAGAACTCTTTGGAGACGTCCTCCAAAGGCATTCAGGGCCATGGAAGGGCCCTGGGCAGCCTGGTGGGGGCACCCAGCCCTTGGAGGGGGGTTGGAACGGGGTGAGAACCTCGCTGTGATATCTAAACCAAAGCAGCTCCCTAACATTCAGCAGCTCCCCCGGCCTTCAGAGGGGCCGTTTCCAGGGAGGGTCGTCCCTCCAGTCGCAGCCAGTAGCCCCATGATGGCCTCACGCCCAAGAAGAAAGCAGCGGAAGCTGACTTCTAACTCCAAGAAACCTCCCCAGCCCTCTCTGCAGCCCTTACCATGGAGTTGATGTTGAGCGGTGAACCCGATGGCTGCGTAAAGAGTCCAGACACAGCGGGCAAGGATTTGCGTTTGGGGGAGACCCCGGAGCCCCCGCTGAGGTTCCCAGTGGAGGATCTCTTCCGCCGGCCGCGCTTCTTCCCGTCCTGCGCGTGTGCTGGGCCGCAGTCCAGCCGAGCGCTCGCGGGCAGAGGGCTGTGCTTGGTGGAAGGGGATTGTTTTACATGTCCTGTATTAGGAGAGATTGTAAAGATGATTCTTCTCTTGGCCTCGTTCTCAGGATCTGAAAATGCTGCATCAGACTGAAGATCCCCCTTTGTTCCATCGGCAAACATCTTCTGAGCATCTGCATAGTGCAGTCCCCCTACCAGGCTCTGGGAGGTGCCATTTAACCTGGGGCTTGCTGAGTGCTGGTGAGCAGGGGAGCTTTGCCCAGAGTTCCTCGACTGCATCATTAGCAAAGGATGTTGTGGAGTGGAACTCCGAGACCCTACTGAGTTAAACAGACTCCCGGAGTCGTCCAGAGCTGCCTGATCAACACTATGGTTAAGATGGGCTGGGCTGTTTGTAAGATTTCCATTGACTGCCACGGAGCCAGAAGAGTAAGAAAAACCTGTTGAAAGGGAAAGTATACATCACTGCTTCTGCTGAGCGATAGGTCACAGTGCTAGATGTGTGGGATGGCTGGGGCTGGCTGGCCGTGCAGTTGGGATGCTGGCTCTGCACGCTCACAGTTCCACTCAGGCCGTAACAATTTGCTCTGCTCTCTCGTCAGTGTTGTATGGGGACAGCCTGGAATGGAACCTCCAGTGAAAGGTTCTTGTACACTGTTACACCTCCTGAAGTTGGGGCTCCTGTTTCTCTGCTCCTTCCTATCATCGAGGAAATAAGGGCCAAACTGAGTTGGTTTCCTTCCTCGAAAATAAGGGACTCTGCCTATACAGCCCAAGTCCTGCTCAACGCTAAACAAACAGCAGTGGCTTCCAAGTGATGGGATCTCACTGCAGCACAATGCCATCTGGGATAAGCCTGGGAAGGGGATGAGGTGTTTGTCATGGCATATCACAAATGGGTTCAGTGCTCTAGGAAGGCCTCGTCTCCGGGCTGCCTTCGTGGAAAGGGCAGAAGGGAATACAGTACTGTTTTACATCAGCTTTTGAATAATTCTTTGCTTGTGTAGAAAATTGCAGCCAAGCCCTTCTTTGCAGAACAGATGCTACAAACAACACAAGCCCCTCAAGGTGAAAAACACAAAGAACAAATGCACTCTGACGAGGGATCAGCTGCAGGGCAGCTTCTGTATGCAAGAACCTACGTTTCTCTGTCCACAACATTTCCATATCCTGAACAGCTACAGGCCACAATTCCAACAGATGGGCGAGCTCAGAAGTGATGTCTGTACTTAAAGGCATCCCTACTCTTCCCCTTGTTTCCCAGATTCTGGTGCCTTTACAGATGCTCATGAGACATCACTGCGATTTCCTTAAAGGAATTAATTGTACTATTAAAAAATAAATAAAAAACCCTCCACCACCACCCTGCAAAAGAGAACTTTTCAGGTGACAGTTCATAGGATAGCTGTGGAATAGCTTGGATGGCTTGCAATGTGCAGAGATCAGAATCTCCTCATCCACAAAGAGAAATGTACCAAAACCCAACCACCGCAGCTCAGATAAAGACAGACTCCAACGAAAACTCCACACTGAAACCTATCCAAGCTGCAGGCACTGTTCTGACAGGCTCAGAAGATGATAATCTGTGATCCTTTGGTCTGGTGACAAAGAGCACACCTCCCTAACGCTGATCAGCCCGGAGTGATCCCAAAACTCCAGCTGTGTGCCCACGTGCTGTGACAGAGCACCTCCGCGCCGCTGAGGCTGTTACCTGAGGTAGCCAAAGCCAGTGGCTTGTTTCCAGCAGCATTGCTTACACCATTATGAGAACTAGCACCAATCTGCTTTTCAAGTGTCGATGAGTCTCTGCTTTGATGAACTGGGCTAGGTGTGCTTCTCTGCGGGGCAGAAACAGGAGCGTTAGTGCAGGAAGGGTACTCAGAAGTCACCCGTTAAAACAAAATTCACATGCAGTAGGAGATTACCACGGAAAGCAGCTCTAATCCCTGGATACCCCAGATTTATCATGTTTTGAGAAGAACACAGGCCGTTACGGGACACAAAGACACGCTGCCATCTGCTGCAGTGCGGCGGCACCCAGCGTGAGCTCCACACCATGCACACACAGGCTGATCCAGCCTCAAGTTGGGCTCATCCCTCACAGCTGGGACGTCGCCCACAGACCACCCAGCAGAGGCAGGGACAGACCTGTGGTGCAGGCAGGAAGGTGTGGGGGCTACAAATAAATCAATTGACAAATGGGATTCCCAGCTCCCGGAGCCACAAACTGCACAAACTGAGCCTCAGAAGCTGCACTTTTCCACAAGGCAAACACTCAGCCCTTCAGCTCGAGGCACACACTTTGCTCTTCCTCCTGGCTCAAAGTACCACCGCTCCACAGACACAGGAGCACGGATAAGAGCCAGGAGGACGAACCCCAGCAGCAGCACAAAGCACTCAGGATTAGCAGCCCGCTATGGATTCCAGCACACAGCACCCCATTTCTGCCCCCCGTGATGGCACTGAGGGATGGAAAGCACTGATAATGCCTTACTCACCACCTTCTCAACACGGCTAGGCAGGACTACGCTGGCCAGAGGGATGCTAACAGGGAGCTTATTGGGCTGCACTGTGCTGAGAGGAATACTGATGGGTAGGCTGGTGATAGTTTCTCCATTACTCACAGAGGTTCTCTCTCTCAAAACCTGTGAATGCAAATGATAAAGTCATGTTCTCAACTGTAAGCTGTTACTGAAGAGACATTCTGAGCTAATGGCAATGTGCTTGTTTAGATTTTGTTCTTTTTTCCCTCATTAAGAATTACATAATTAAGAGTGATAACTATATCACTATATATGCTCTGGAAAGCCACGCATACAACACCAATACAGTGGGACAGAGATACCCAACAGCACAGAGACATAAATTAAGGCTCCTGCTGCCCCTAAGCATAAGGGAAAGGCTGCCTTAGGCGAGCTCCTGCCCCAGTCACAGATTTGTCACAGCTCTGTGAAGAGCACTCAGCTGGCTGACTTCATAGCCTGACATCCTCTGAACACAGAAGATGGAGCAGTCAGAAACATTTCCATGGTAACCTCCTGTTGGAGGGCACCTGCTTGCTCTGAAATGAGCACCATGAGGATTCATGGCAGGACCGACTGCATGCTTGATTTTTTTATTTTCTTTTTTTAATACAAAAGCAGTCTGGTTTTCAAGTTGAAGCAGACACTCAGCAGACCAATACAGCTCTACTGCATTACCAGCATATTTGGTATGCAAACCAGCGAGTCAAAGGTGAGCACATCTTACATGGGCACCGTATTCTCTTCCTCTAGCCAGTTCCTCTTACTTACTGCACCATGATTCCTGCATTCCATGTCATTTTCCATGCCAAGCTGACCACAGACCAGAACACGTCTGCTTCTCCCAGCCTGGAAACCTTCTCTTTGCTCTACCAGCTGTCAAGTCTCCATGCTCACACCAAAGCAGATCTCTTACCTTCTCGCCTGCAATCGGTAAGGCCGCTGGGGAAGAGGGCCGAGTTTCCTGAGGACTCAGCTTGATGCCATTGGAAATACTGGGGCTTGGATATGTAAGGCCGTTCTCTTTGACATGGTCAGCTCTGCAACAGAGGTTTGCCATCATCAGAATACGAAGCTAACAAATTCTGCTTTGCAAATACTCCTGCACCAAACCCAAGGCACCATAGCACCGTGTTTACCCAAGCAGCTGAACTGCTGGTTGTGCTGAGACAAAAACTTTAAGTGAACAGAACTCTACCTTTAAAAGTATTTTTCCACAATCCAAATAAACCACTGCTATTAAAAATAATCATTGAATGGTTTGGGTTGGAAGGGACTTCAAGGATCACAGAGCTCCAACCCCCCCATCACATGCAGGGCCACCAACCTCCACATTTCACACCAGGCTGCCCAGGGCCCCATCCAACCTGGCCTTGAACACCTCCAGGGATGGATGGGGCATCACAGCCTCTCTGGGCAGCTGTTCCAGCACCTCACCACTCTCATAGCAAAGAATGTAGTCAACTTAATGAAGCCCTTCCATCAAGAGATGATGGCTCTCACCTCTGCATCTCACTCGTTGTTGCTTTTCCATTGACTGCATGGTCTTGATTCAAGTGTCTCCTTAGTGCTATTTTAGCAGGGGAAAACCTGGTATAATCAGGTAAGGACAGGCTTGCCATCCTGTCTGCCTTCTGCCTGCTGTGGTTTGGGGTGCATGGAACTATTTCTTGGTCCAGATGAGAAGTCATGTACTGAGGGGTGTTCTGCTTGGAGGACGGCCTGCTGAAAGTGTTGTGAATCTCATAGGGAGTTGCGTGGCCGTTCATGGACAGCTCAGGGCTCATGCCATTGACGTGGGGCATAGGAAACTTGGAGCACTCGAGCTCCAGCTGGAACCTGCCATGATCAGCCTCAGCATCACGGCTCAGATGGGTTTTATTCCGTAGCTGCACTGACAGTGACTCATCCGACGGCGTGTACGATTTCAGCTGCATCAGCTCCTGCTGCCTTTGGCTCTTCTCAAGTTCCACAATGCTGATCTTTAAGTAAAGAAGAGGACAATGATAAAAGACCACACATAATAACTGTAAGGCATGGCAGCTCTGCTTCAATGCACCTTACAGAACGAGTGACCCCATCTCTGGGAACGATGCAGAAGGGGTGACCCGTGCTTTGAGGAACAGATTTCAATGTGCTGCTCTGAGCCACAGCCGAGACGTGCAGGGAAGGGGAATGGCTCAGAAACTCTCACATTTCACAGTTTGGAAGCAGATAAAATGTCTCTGATATAACAGAGAGAATACAGAATAACCCAGGAGTGTCAGTCTCTGAAGACACAGTCATACTCGGTACAGACACGACTCCTGCACATGGATTAGCTTTAGAATTACACAAAGAAGTGAAATTCTTTCACATTTCGTTTCACTGCAGCGACATTCTGTGGGACCTCATTCCAGAAATGAGACTTCAGAAGACTTTATCTTGAAGCCACATACTATGCAGACAAGCAAGACCTTTCTTTTCACCAGGCCATGCTTTTAAATGACGTTTAATGATACATCATGATTCCTTCTTCCACAACATTACCAGACAATGAGGTCACAGCATCTCCTTTCTTCAACAGTTGTCCACATCCTTGTTCTCCAAGCTCACCAAATCCCTCCTAACAACAGGGGCTGATCTCCAGATAAAGCAGCCACCAAGCTTACCCCCTAACAGCATATTCAGCCAAGCACTCTCATTGCCCAGGAGCTGCCCTGGGTTGGTGATGCTGGCGTTGTGTTTTGCTCTGTACCTGCAGTTCCAAACAGTGCTTTTGTTTCTCAGAAATCTGATTCTTCAGCGCCTGCTTCTCCTTCAGCAAGTTCTCCAGTGACAGCGTGGACCAATCCAGCTTCAGCTCTTCGCAGCGTGCCTTCAACTGCAGAGACATGAGATAAAAGGATCAGAGACAGCTCTCAGCATTTCACACTGCTACGAGGTGAAAGGCACTCACCTCTCAGTAGGGTAACAGCAAGAAGGTTCTTAACGGGCCCAAAACTCCCCCCAGCTTAAGCCAGAGGGGCACAAAAGGGCCCTGTAGCATTTGTGTCATGTGGGAGGAGGTGAGCTGGGTCGTTCTCAAACCAGTTATCACTCACCAGACCCACGACCAGATCCCCCCCTGCCTACCTTAAAGTCTGAGTTACTGAGATGAAAACTATGAGCATATCAGCTCATGCTCTTTCCCCCTCGGATGAAGGAGAGCATCCCTGCTGCTCAGACACAAGCTCTGTACGCACCAGCTGCAGGCTCTGGTTCCTGAGTTCACTGTTATCCTTCTCCAGCTGTTTGGTCTGTTCTTTCAGCTGCTGATTGTGAGCAGAGATTTCCTTCTGTGCCTGAATCAGGTCGTTGTATGTCAGAGCCTTCACTCCCAACTAGGACACAGGAGGAGGGGGGAGAAGGGAAGAGATGGCTCAGTAAGGCCTTGACACACCAATTCCAGATAATGGCCCATTCAGAAGCAAGGCTGAGGAGACCTGCAGCTCCCAGCACCCCTGAGGCACTTAATTATTATTAGAGGATGAGGAAAAGGGACAGAAGTGCATCATTTGGAGCTGCTGTTCAGCCTTTAACCTGGAAATTGGCATTTCATTTCTTGCCAGTCCAGAGCACTATTTTTGTACAGAGCCTCTACACTTCCTCCTGCACTTCCAACCCAAACTTAATCAAAGAGTGAAAGAGATTCCACACGATTTAGCAAAAAGGAGGCTGCTCTGAGACCTAGCGCTACTCTGGCCTCATTTTTCCCCAACCCATCTGCATGCAGATGACCACAAGCACACGCTGCCACCAGCCCACAGTCACCTCATCCAGCTTCTGCTGAAAAAGACGTTTGATTTCCTCTTTCTGTGCCTGGCAGTGGGTGAACAACTGCTGCGCCGTCCCCAGTAGCTGTGCATTCTTCTCCTGGAAGTGGGAAAAGACACAGCACACCTTTAGCACCAATGCAGCACGGTGCAGCTCAGTAAACTGTTCACATTTAGTCTGCACAGCAAGCTGGGAGTGAATCTGAGACCCGTGAACAAACCCAGCTCTGTGAGCTGCATTTGTCAGCTTTGCTGAATATAAGGAAGCTGGAAACAGCTTTGAAGTAGTTTCTTCCACTCAATGGTAAAACATAATCAGGACAGTCTTAATTCATTTTTACCCTCCTACCGCATTGTAAAGAAGTAGTAATAATCACATCCTACAGAGCAGAACTGGAACAGATTATCTGCAGGAAATCTGTTACTAAAAAGGGAACAGAATCCGAATCTCCAGAGCCCCAGCTCAGAGTTTTCCTACACAGCACTCAGCAAATGGAAACACGCTGTGGGGGAGGTGGGAGGAAAGCCAGGAATCAGGCAGAGCACTGGGAGCAGTGATGACAACACGATGCCTGCAGCCACCAGAGCCCTGTGCTGGCAGAGCACCTCCAGCCCATTGCATTCCTCAGCTCGATACTTGCTTGCTCATTTCATGGTCACACATGCAGGCAGCAACGTGCAGGGATGGGGCTGCCTGAAAAGCCTCATTTTTCAGCTCCCCGTAGAAGGGGAGAAAAAAGTTCCCACTTTTCTCCGACTTGTGCTGAAGCCAAACAGGAATTGTGCAGAAACTGAGCTGTGACTCCGGAGAAAGAGGAGGAGAAGGGCACAAAGTGTCCTGATCTTCCAAGCAGTCCATTCCGATCCAATGCATGCAAGAAAACACCGGGCCCAGCAGGCAGCTGAGTGGCTGCAGTGCTAACCTGACCTCCCCTGTGCTGCTGGTATGGCTGCTCTGCTCAGCACCAGCTGTCTCCTCCAGCCTTGCCAGACAGCCAAGGAGCTGACAGCTCCATCTAAGGGTACTTGGTGAACCAGCAGCTCACACAGCTTGTTTATTTTCAAACTGTATTCACAAAGGGTTTCTCTTGTACTGTAAAAACCCTCATGTTAGTTATTGAACAGCACACAGCAGTGCCTCGCCCTGAGTTCTGCTGCTGGGAAGTTTACCTGGCTGTGCTCTCAACACGGAGCTCTGAGTGCTTTAATGGAGTGCAGCAACCCCATTAAAAGCATCTTTTCAGCCTGACTTTCCCATTTCCATGTCAAAGTACAAAGCAGCTGTCAGACACCAATGTGAGCCCATTACCTTCCCCCACTTCAGTTCTGTTTCCAGAGCACAGCACCATACCTGCACACCAACGCTTCTCATTCTGTTTTCTGGGCAAGGAGGTGAGTTAAATTTATGGTGACTTTTCTGACAAGTACAGAACAAGAAGGGAAATAGGCTGCTTCAGGAAAAAGCTGAAAAATAAACTGCAACAACCATAGGGAAAAATCCATCTCCAGGAAGAGCACAGCAGCGCCAACTCATCGCCAGCAGCGAATGGGGCAGCACAAGTTGGCCCTTCTCATTTGGAAGAAGAGTTCCCATGATGGAAGATCCCATAATCACCAGGACTAGCACAGAAAGCACTTAAATTATTCATTGACTGAGGTGAAGCAATACAAGAAAGGCTGTTTCAGCAGTAAGTCTCCTCCCTCTGCTGGAGGAACAGCTCCACAGCACAGCAAAACGCAGCACTGGGCAGCAGCTCTCGGTCCATGTGCACAGTACCACGAATTTCAACTTTTCCCACCCATGTAATCTTTACATATTGGCATTATTAAGTGATCAGACAGAGCATCCTTTGGCTAGGAGACAGGTGCATTTATTTCTGACTGCAGGCTTCAGTTTGTCACACGTTTAATGAACCATTCTGATGCTCAAGCACTCAGGATTCGTTGAGGCTTTTACAGAGGGAAAGGAGTAAGATGTCAAAAACCAGAAGCTTCCTGCATGTGTGCACACAGCTCTGAATGTCACAAAAGAGGGAAAAACAGAGAACTGAGGCAAGCCTTCCCTGGCCACATGCACTGCAAGCAATGCATCTTCCCAGTTTGCAGACACGACATTCAAACATGCAAAGACTGACGAAGCCAGCGATTAAACCCCCATGCACTCATCCTGATTAGCACTCTGGCTGAGTCTCTGCCATCAGCCTGTGCTGCACTGCTGTTCAGATGCACACAGCATCGTTTCCAGGTATCTGGTAGCCCAGCAATTTTGCTTAGAAGCATTATAAGCACATATACACCCACCTTCTCCTGCTCCAGTAACTGTTGCAGACTTGCTTTATATTGAGGAGTTTTCATGTATGCCATGAACTGCATGTACTGGATCTTAAAAGAGTCTGCAAGGAAATAAGGAAATCATGTATTTTAAGCATAAGAAAGCTCCTGTTTTGGTCCATTTGCTCCCCTGCCCCCCAGGCCCTGCACTCGCTGGCTTTTTGTTTGGACTCCCAGTCAGACCAAGCCATTAAAGATCAATGTAAAGCATGCTGAAAACAGTCCCCTGAGTGCAAGCTGAACTCTGGGATCCATCAGCTGCTTTTCATAGGTAACCCAATGGAAATTATGTGAAGTGCACTCAATAGTGAAGCTCAGAGGAAGGCAGTGGGTGCTAATGGTGTGCTTGCACGATGAAAGAGGAGTTTGCTTTTAATACACCCAGCAGAAACAACACAAGGCCAGCTATCAAAGCCCAAACCCTTTCTCCAAAGATTACTTGCAGTAATCCTCACCCTCCTTTTACTTCTATGATGCAACACACCTTCCTCAGCCCTCCTGGGACATTACATCACAGCAACCACACCATTGCAGCCATCCTGCTGCAATCACAGGCAACCTGAGCACGCAATGGGCACTGCAAAGACTTTGCATCAAGGTTTTCCTCCAGAGAAGTGTCAAATTCAGACAGCACCTCATTTTTGTTTGACTTTGCAGTGCATTTCACAGGGAAAACAGAGCTGCTGTCATTTAAGAGAATGGCTTCATTTAAACTGAAGTCATTTCTGATGAGCTATTTGCACTGAAAGCTATTTTGGATTCCTGCTAAACCCCAGTTTCTTCCCTTTGGTGCCAAGCTGAAACAAAATCAAAACCAAACACAGACCAAGACAGCAACTTCAGCAGCAAGATGACCCCCACTCTTCTTCCTCTTCTTCCACAGTGTCTGCCCATTAAAAGCCCTCTATGTTTAGAAACCCCAAAGCAAAGGTCTCCTTCACAAACAGTGATGCCACAGCCTTACCTAGCAGCTTCTGTAGTGCAGGTGGGGTGGGTGTCACCAGCAGCTGGTTGGATGAATGCCGTTGCACTTTAGGAGGTAGTTGGTAATATGGACTATGAGGTGACTTGTATGCATCTGAAGGGAGAGACACGACAGCCATTCAGTTGGGAAGGGCACAGAAGTTTTACCACTCCAAAGCATTCACCTGCAGTGAGATTTGCTAACTGTGCTGAACAGACACACTGCAACCAATTGCTTGGAAGGGCAACTGCAGCATGGCCTTAGAAGCAGCAGTGAGAACAGGGCAGCTCCAGCTCCTGGCCAAGCATCTCCAGGCTCACAGAGGCACACCTCCACTTTGCTTTGGTGGTAAGGGAGAAGGTATGGCACAAACCACACTAAAGCAGCACTGAGGAAGAATGAGCTCAGTGCATCCGTTATTTACGCTCACACAGAGGGACAGGCTGCTCTGAACTCACCCTGAGGAGAGGATGAAGATGTCTGTGACACAGTTTGAGCATGCAGAAGTTCTAGTGCAGTTTGGTTCTTCTTGGTCTTGCGCTCTGTATTTGCAGTGTTCATTTTCTTGGGACGCCCTCGCTTCCTGCCTGCCATTTTCCTTCCTTTTTTGCTCAGTTTTTTCTTCCTTGCTTTAGAGGGAGATGGCTTTTTAACAGCATTTGCCCCAGCTTTTTCTTCTTCAGCACCAGAATCCTAAGAGATTTTTTTATAAGCAGAAAGCCCTTCGGTTATTGCTACCTACACAAGCAGCATTTCTTTTAAGCAAGCATTCCTAACTTCGTTTAATACATTCATGAAAGTCAACTGTTCAACAGGTTGCCAATGAACTCAGCTTGCTTGGAACAAGAGCTGTCCCCAGCAGCCCAGAAGCTGTGCTAATTCCCTCACTGCAGAAAGCCAAGTTTAACTCTTGTCTAAGAAGAGCTGGTTGCTCTCCTGTTGTCTACACAAGTCAACACAAGTCCTGCTCAGTCTTCAACTGACTTCAATGAAAGTCAGAGCAGATCCACGTCTTTGTGCACAGACACTGCATTTCAAACAGTCACACAACTGAATGAGACAGGAAATGTTGCCAAAGATACTCAGCAACCCTGAGCAAGACTCGAGGAAGAGCTCTGCAAGCAGCACTGAAGGCAGCTCAAGCAGCTCTGCCATTCATGTGGCAATGCCTTTTTTTTGCCCCAGAATTATCAGGGCAATGCCCAAGTGTCACTCAGTCCTTTCCTCAGCAGCAGTGACAGCAGTTTACACACTGAATGCATTCCCCCTGCAGGACAGTCACCTTGTTTTCTTGAACCTTTGTTGGAGTAGTTGTGTTGCTCTTGTTTTCTCGCTGTTGACGACGTCTAGCTGCCTCTTGTTCCTCCTGAACAAACGTTTTAGAAGAGTCAATGACTTGTTCCTGTGTTCCTCCCTTTCTAACACAGATCCCTGCCTTTCCTCTCTTGGCCCCAAACTCTCCCCTCACTCCACCCCACCTTCCCAGACCACTCACTGCAGTTAAAGGTCCCTTACTAAGCACTTTACCCACACATCCAACATTTCCTGTACCACTACATCACTACAACAACAATCTCATGTGATTTGAAGTGTCAAACCATTCATCATCACCCCATTCAACCTTCACCAGGTCTGCACAGCAGCAACTTCTCAGCTTCATTTTCTGCTAGGCATACAGACAAGGAATGTCACTCTGCTCATGTCATCTTTCTGGTACCTTCCAGGTGAGGTTAAACTTGCATAAAGATTCAGACACCTTCTGCAATCTGAGCAGTGTATCATCCGGGCTCTATAATAAATGGCAGGTTGAGGCATCCTCCCTTTGAAAACAAGGCAGTTCTACAGCACATGGATGCCACCTGATTTTCAGTTTCTTTTTGCCCCTCGATTCTCAGAGGCCTTTTCTCCCAAGCTTGAACAGTCTGCAATAACCGAATCCCAAGTCTGCTTGCAGGCCTTGCTAAGTAAATCTATGTTCTCCCAAAGTTTTAAGCTTCACGGCCTTGTTTTATCCCATCACTGCCATCAGTTGTTTCAGCTGGATAAAGCCCAACAGAGCCCCCAAAATCCTTTGGCTCTTTAATTCCACGTGTGACAGCACAGACCACAGTGACTGCCAACACATTCTGTGCTCCCAATGGAGTCCCAGCAGCATCAGCTCAGAGCACTCCTCACTTCCATGCAGCGGAGCACTGGGAAAGATTCAAACCATCATTTCCTCCTTAAAACTTTGGTGCTTTAATGAACAAATAGCTCTCTGTAGGTCTCCAGGGCAAGTGAACAACACCTGGAGGCTCCCCATTAATTAGCCATTATAGAGCTCTTGAATGTGATTGTATTAGGGCTTGATGGTGTGTGATGCTTCCCTTCAATTAGCTCCATGCACACCGTTCCTCACTTAGCAAGAAGATTTAATTTTCTCCCCATTCTGCACACCCTGAAGAAGTGACCGAGGCCCTCCTGCTGGCTTCCCCATTACTCTGAATGTTCTACAGAAAACAGCTGAGACTTACCCTGAGTTTTGGATTTTTGAGACTAGAAAAATAGTTTTCAAGCTGCAAACACAAAGATGATAATTTTGTAAGTCAAGACTGAAGAACACATAAGAATAGACATGAATTTAAGATAAATGCAGAAATTCTGACTGCTTCTCCCCCAGTAAAGGACACGGGCAGGACAAAACCCAACAAGGCTCTGTCAGCTCCCCACGGCCCATCCTCAGCGTGAAGCTTTGTGAGACCTACCTGCACTCAGCAGAAGGCTGTGTGCAGCAAAGCTCCTTCACTTCACCCAAATATTTACCCACACTATGGCATATCCTCTCCCAAAAGCACTATCAGACTGAAGCAGGCTTAGAAAATACCTTACTCTCCTACAGCAAGAAGCACTGATAAGTTGGTGCTTCTACAGAGTTGTTTTTGTTTTCTTTAATAAATCATAGGATGGGTTGGAAAGGACCACGATGACCCTCTAGGTTCAACCCCCTGCCATATGCAGGGTCACCAACCACCAGACCAGTGGAAGAGAAGAACAGTGGATGCATCAGCACTGCCACTGAGCTCTGCTCAGCCCTACAGACCCGACAGAGCAATCAGAATGGAGAAGGACTGCTAAGGAGCAGCGTGCTGCAGCGCTGTGTGATGCTGACACGTTGGCTCTGTGCAGGGGCAGCAGGCAGAGCCCCAGCCTGCAGTGATACTCACTATGGTTCGGTCAATAGTATGCAGGTAGTAAGAGACTGGCTTCCCAGTCCACGACACAGAGCCTTTCAGTGGTGACAGCTCCACGACTCTCATTATAGTGCCAATATCTGCGGGAAGAAAGGGAAGTTATTCACTCACTGCATGCAGCACCCAGCAGAAAACCTAGGAAACTCTGAAGCTCTACCCTGTGTCTTGGACTGCTTACAGAACACCATTAATCCAACCCATGTAAATGGCACCATATTCAGATTGAGGACAAACCAGTTTGACATTTGCTTTCTCACCCATGTTTGTTTTGTTCCCTAGAATTAAGAGGTCTGGGACGTGCCTGAATATTTCCACAGCCACTGAGTATGGAGGCTGCCTCTGTCTTCAAGCTTTATGCTTTCCACTGTGTTTTTTAAACTGTTTCACTGCTCATCCTTGAAGGCAAAGCAGCAGCCAGGCGCAGGGGCACCAACCCCCTCCCAGCCAAATCTCCATCAGCTATTCCTCCATCACTTCTGTACCAGCATGACACAGCAGCTGGTATACACAGAACTGCAGTGCTGTGGAAGGTGGGGACCAACTGGTAGCTGTGATCCCAGCTTTTAAAGGGGAATAAAAGAGCACACTGGCCACTCTGCCTCCTCTCTGCTATTTTTAATGACCACAGACTGCCAAACCCAGCACAGAGGGAGCTGAGGCAGCCAGCAGCCAGCATTTAATGGTTAATGCAGCTCTGGATGCCATGGAAAACAGCATCAAGAAAGAAAATGGCAGTTTTGTCTGCCCAGTGCTCCAGACACAGCAGTTCAGTAAAAATAACTCACAATGGCACTACTTCAGTCCAGCACCTTAATGGCATTCTGCAAATGGCCGTTCTTGAAAAGCAGTTGACCAAAAGCAGTTGCCAGAAAGAAAACAGAGCCAGAGCTCTGCAGCTCGGGATGTTACTTTGTCACACTGCACAAGGAGGGGAACGAAGTGCTTTTTAAACCCAAGGAATGTTTTACTCTGGACACAGAAGGCGCACGTTGGATCATCCCACTGCTTCCATAGCTTTCAACAATAAAAACCGAAAGAAGGCCAGAAGCAAAACCAACAGCACAGCACGTGAGCAACCCCCAAACCTCATCCAACTGCAGTTTGCACGCTTGCAGAGGATAACATTGGGAAACAGCACATCTGCTGTGCTCAGATGGAAAGAAAGAAAGAAAAAACAACAGTAAAACAGAGACAGCAATGGGTGTGGATGGGATGGGGCTGTTCGACCTGCTTGCAGCACTGAGGTCGAAACACTCAGCAGCTGAGCACATCAGCATCAGTGCTTCTTACACCACAAGTGCTAGGATTTACCCCTCTGCTTTTTGTTTGAGTGATTTAAGAGGCATTTCCCTTTGCTACGTGTGCTACAGTAACACAACTTTCCTTCTTAATGACTCTTAATGAAGAGCAACAAAAGATGTGGTTGTGTGAGACTGCAGCCTAACGTGAACAACAGCAATAAAAAGGGCAACCGTACCACTCAAGTTTCGACTGTTAATTCTGAAATTCAGAGGTGCAAAAGGTTTTGAGGACACAATTCTCCCACCTGGAAAAGAGAGAAAACAGCAAATCAGTTTCTGGTTTCCTTTAGAAATGACCAGTTATTAAGCACAACCTCGCGGAGCCCAAAATACGCATTATTTATTTGGCACAGAGCTGTCCTCTGGAAGCCACCACTTCTCTGTTCATTCCACACTTGATTTGCTTTTTTCCCCCTAGAATTTCTTATTTTTCGATCTTCTGCCATCACCCACCAGAACTGTGATTATCCAAGTGGTTACAAGGGAAGAAGCCACCAAAGCACCTCGGGTGACATCAGGGCTGCTCCTCGTGGAGCAGACAAGACATCACCTGTGACTGCGTCCCCATTTTAACACTAATTAGTTAACTAATTAGTACCCAGTGTGACAGTTTTAAATGGGAGAACTCGCTAAATGAATTCAGCATGCAACGAGGGAAGCTGCACACGGCCTCCGCAGCGGGAAGGAAGCTCTGCAGTGCCCACAGCTGGGTGTCCCCATGTCCCCACCACTAAGTGTCCTAACATGGGAACCCCAGAGCATGTCAGCAAGGCTCCCAAAAGCTCTGCAGGAAGGCTTAATGTGCAGAGTCATTAAGCATGTGATCCGAGACAGCCAGCACGGCTTCACCAAAGGAAGGTCATGCCTAACTCATCTTGTGGCCTTCTATGATGGAGTGACGGCATTGGTGGACGAAGGGAAGGCGACCGATGTCATTTACCTGGACCTGAGCAAGGCCTTTGACATGGTCCCCCACCACATCCTCATCTCCAAATTGGAGGGAAGTGGATTTGATGGGTGGACGACCCGATGGATAAGCAATTGGTTGAAAGGCCGCAGACAGAGGGTGGTGGTCAATGGCTCTATGTCCAGGTGGAGGCCGGTAACAAGTGGTGTCCCCCAAGGGTCTGTCTTGGGACTGGTGCTCTTTAACATCTTTATTAATGACATCGATGAGGGAATTGAGTGCACCCTCAGCAAGTTTGCCGACGACACCAAGCTGAGTGGTGCGGTTGATACGGTGGAAGGAAGGGATGCCATTCAGAGGGACCTCGACAGGCTGGAGGGCTGGGCTCAGGTGAACCTGATGAGGTTCAACACGGCAAAGTGCAGGGTTTTGCATTTGGGCCGGAAGAACCCCAGGCACCTGTAGAGGCTGGGAGGAGCGGTCCTTGAGAGCAGCTCGGCAGAGAAGGACCTGGGGGTCCTGATGGACGAGAGACTGAATATGAGCCAGCAGTGCGCTCTGGCAGCTCGAAAGGCAAATGGGATCCTGGGCTCCATCAGGAGAGGGGTGGCCAGCAGGGACAGGGAGGTGATTGTCCCTCTCTACTCGGCTCTTGTGAGGCCCCATCTGGAGTCCTGTGTCCAGGTGTGGAGCCCTCAGTACAAGAAAGACATTGAGATTTTGGAAAGGGTCCAGAGGAGGGCGACTAAGATGATCAGGGGGCTGGAGCAGCTCCCCTATGAGGACAGGCTGAGGGAGTTGGGCTTGTTCAGCCTGGAGAAGAGAAGGCTGCGGGGTGACCTCATTGCAGCCTATCAGTACCTGAAGGGAACCTACACCCAGGAGGGGAGTAAACTCTTCACAAGGGCTGACAACAGCAGGACAAGGGGAAATGGTTTTAAGTTGAAGGAGGGAAGATTTAGGTTGGATGTTAGGGGGAAGTTCTTTACTAGGAGAGTGGTTGGGCCCTGGAACGGGCTGCCCAGGGAGGTTGTGGATGCCCCGTCCTTGGACGTGTTTAAGGCCAGGTTGGACGGGGTCCTGGGCAACCTGATCTGAATGTGGATGTTTGGTGGCCCTGCTGGGCAGGGGGTTGGAACTACATGATCCTTGGGGTCCCTTCCAACCCGGGTGATTCTGTGATTCTGTGATTCCCAAGAGATCACCTGGCTGGGAGGCTCCTTGAGCTCCTCTCCAACCCAGAAGCCATGATGTGATTTGAAGTGATCACATGGATTTCTGGTTTGTGTTTGTTTGAATAGAGCTGCAAAAGTCCCCACAGCGGTGCAGCCATTTCTCTGCATGGCTCAGAAGGAAAGCCACCAACCTGGCAGTCATCACCACGGGTGGGAAACCCATGGGAAAAGGTGGGGAGTTGGATTGGTTACCTTCCTTCATGTTGGCAAATCGCTCCTTCAGTTGGTGATCCACCTCAGGACCAAAGGCAAAATTATTCACAAAAATAACACTGCAAGATAACGGTGGAGTTAATAAATGGGGATGGGTGTCCGGCACCAAGCACACCCACACCACCAGCCCCACGCCAGCTCTAAGCATTCAAACCCCTATGAACCCAAAGAACAAAGAGTTTGCTCCTGGCACTGCCATACAAAGCAGCCCATAACCCACAGCATTGCCCAAATAATTACAATCAATACGAGGAGGGCAGCCTGCTCTGACAGCTCCTCCCAGCACACAGCTGGCTTTGCAGCGCGTCTTATTCATTACATCAGCAAGTTTCAATGCAGAGACAATGTGCAAAATATTTTCACTCCTCTCCCATGGTGCGAGCAAACATCAACATGACGACTGAGACCACGCTCACCACACACAGGAAACAATCCTCACACATGGCTCATCCCATTCCTTGTTCACATTTAAAGCACAACAGCAGAAGATCACAGCTGCTCTTCTGGCCCTAGGAGGAAAGGTTTGCACCTCCCAGTGTTTTCACTGCCCTAAACCCTGCACTTCACCCTGATCCCAACTGAAGAGCTGCACTTCTGCCTGGGGTAGGAAATGCAGGGGAAGGGGGGTGATCTTGAAAGCACTGCTCACATGGGAACGCAGCACTCGCACGTATGGCGGTTTGGGAAAGAAGCAGAACACATTACGGATCCAAAAAGAAAAGAAAACATCATTTCTGGGGCTGTGTCCACACGTCTTTGTGCTGCTCCCTACCAGCACCCTGCACGTACACACTGCGTGCAGTGCTGGCACGTGGCTGCAGCACAAAGAACCGATTCCCTTGCAAGAAGGCTGCTTGCAAACTCCCCTCCTCGTGCCTCTATGCATGAGACGTGCTCAGTAAGGACAATGTGTCTGTGAGCAGCAGCCAAAGTTATTAAAAACCACAGATTAAAAAAAAAAAAGGAAAGAAGAAATATGTACTAAAAAAAATAAAGTGAAAGGCTTGTTGCTCCTTGCTGTGGGAAGTTTGGGAAGCCCTGCCTGGCAAGTGAGGCTCATGAGGGTTTCTTCCTGCTCCTTCCCAACACGTGCCAGGAAAGAGGCCTCGCAGCACAGCCAGGCACGTTAATGGGACCAGAAAACATCCAGGAGAGAAAAGGGAAAAGGAGAAGTGGCCTCGTGTGTTTCTTAGTGCTCCTTCTGGCACAGCAGAGCTGTGCAGCCCCAGGAAGGGACCTGGCACTGAGTGCTGCCCTGTTAACAGCAGCTCCTGAAGCTTGGTGGAGGCACACTGTGATGGAGCACACTTAGAGCACTGTGATGGATGCAACCCTCCACAGATCTCCACAGGAGGAAGCGTTTGAGATAATGAGTTTGAATGAATCCCCAATTTGAGCTGGAATTGATTCATTTGCTCTTTTGCTGTATTATTTTTTAACATGGGAATCGAGCCTGGCTGCAGGAACCCGCAGCCACGGTGACCCCTGAGACAAGTGAGAAGGAAAGGCAGAACAAGCAGGGGTCTCTTCTGAGTTGTACAGCTAGAATTTATCTTGGATACGCCCCTGGGTGTGTATCCCAGGACATGCATTTAAAGCCATTCCTCTCAACAGAAAACAGGATCTGAAGAGGCCAATGCAAGGGCTGGCAGATCAGCTTTTGGTATTTGCTACGGAAATTCTATAGAGAAGCTGGCCAGCCTCCCAATTTCCATCATACAGCCTCCCAAGCACTCAGTTCATAAAGCAGCATTCATTCAATGGCTGTACTGTACCTTGTGTTTGCAATTCTCTCTCTCCATTCTTCTGAGAGGAAGTCACCTCTTTCCAGCTTAAAGATAAGAAAAGAGACAAGAAACACAAAAACCACACAGATCAGTAAGTCAATGCTGCTCCTTTCCGTGTGTCCCTTCCCTTTCTGCAGCCTCAGCCCAGTGACCCCCCTGCAGGACCCCCCCTCTGCTCCCACCCTCCGATGGGGGAGTGGGGAAGGGTCTCTGTGGCCCAGCACCCCTCCCTGATGGAACACAGGGGAACCCCCACAGCTTTTCTGCACGGTGTTTGGATGTAAGAAGGGAATCTCAGGGCCATGCTGCTGTGTGGTGCCACGAGATGAAGGCAGCTTGGAGGAGGAAGGTAAGAGAGGGAGAGAAGAGGCAGTAAAACAATGAATTAACGGCACCCTGTGAAGGGCAGGAAGATGACGGATGTGTCACAAGCTCACAAACATCCCAGCAGCACCGGTGACTGCTGAGCATCCTTCTTCTGCACCTACTCCTTTGTTTGGGAAAGCACGAGCGCTTTGCTTGCCAGCTCCAATTCCAGCTGAGTGACAGCCACGTGGCACCACACCATCGAGCTCTCTCCAAGCCTCCACAGCTGAGCCAGCAGACCCACAGCAGCAGAGCTGGGTGCCTTCCCTGCAGCCTTCCCTTGCAGCAGAGCAGCCTGACCTCACCCACAGCCACAGAAATGATGGCAGAGGCGCACACAGAGGAGCACACAGTGAGTGGCCTTGGGAAGGGAGCAGGAACTCAGCACAGAGCCCAGTGCGCCCGAACCAGCTGAAAACAACGGGTGGCAATAACCCAAAGTCAGTCTGTACCACCCAGCAGACGGATGGAAGAAGGTTTTAAAGCACAAGGACCACCTACAGCACCACGCCTGCCCAGGGGGCGATGCACTTCTTGATATCCCTGCTGCAATAAGAACAAAGCACACGTTGGAGACTGAGCTCAGAGAGATCCAACCCAGCCAAGTGCTGCCAGACGTTGCCAAAACCTCCAGCAAACACTCACTGCAACCTCAGAACAGCTCTAAAGGATGTTATTTTTCTCAGCTAATGCAGTGAAACGTTACTTCTGGGGCTCTACGTGCCTTTTTTAGAGATTGTGACCATCTCTACATTCTTCTAAGGGACAATTTTGTTTTACTTTTGTATCCTGGTTGAGTAATCAAGACACAGCAGAAGAAAACCCACAAGCAAGGTAACCGTACTTATTGAGCAAGGCTTTTTGCAAGGCAGTTTCTATACTGCTGCCCTCCATGCAATGCAGTCAGTTTCCAATATCTTCACAGACCAACAGGAGAAAGAAAAACACTTCAGAAATAACGAGGTGTGATGATAAAACCATAACCTTGCAAATGAACAAAGTACACAATAACACAAAACCATTCTGAAATAGGAAGGTTCATCTGAAGGTCTTGAAATCCAACTTGTTTGGATCCTGACTGATTTGGATCCAGTTACACCACGCATCTGTCTTACCTACAGGGTTTGGAAAAGAATGATCATAGCCCAAATCTCCATTCCTTAACCCAATAGAACCTTGGGGGTTGGACTCGCTGATCTCTGGAGGTCCCTTCCAACCCCTACAATTCTGTGATGCTGTATGGAAGATGCTCCCCTCGTCCACTTGTGCAAAATACACACATGTTAACATTCAAACGAAGCACAGCACTGCTTAAACCCTTCCATCTTGGTGCTGCAATGCCAGCCTTGCTCCTACTTTGCCAACAGTTGAGGGAAAAATCTCACCAGGAGAAATAAAGTACTGAAATACCCAGATGGTCCCCTGTGGTTGGGAGAAAACTGCTTGTTTTTCCCCTCTGGGTGGCAGACAGCGATTCCTGGG
Source organism: Lagopus muta (assembly GCF_023343835.1). Lineage (NCBI taxonomy): Eukaryota > Metazoa > Chordata > Aves > Galliformes > Phasianidae > Lagopus > Lagopus muta. Next base: position 2,766,330 of record NC_064458.1, on the reverse strand, counting down.
TCAGTCAGCTGCATTCTAAATAGAGTGTACAAGCAATCTGGCTGGGCTATTTCTGACCACCCTCTTTTTTTACCCGCTGTACTGGGGAGCAACAGGGTCAACAGAGCCAAAGGACGGCTTAAGGAGAGCCAACATCAGGAATCCAATGAAATTCCCCCTGAATTCACGCTCAGTCCATGGCTAACACTAATTCTGAGAGCAAAACAACAAGGGGGAGAGCAATGCCACTCCTGCCCGGGTGCAGCAGCAGTGATGCTGACATAAGGGATCCCTGCACAGGGATGCACTCAATCTCATCCCCCCAGTGTCCCAACCCCCAGTGCGCTCCTCCTCTCCCTGAGAAACATAATCTGCTTAGTAAATAATGAATGGAAGGGACCATCTGTAATGCAGATATTTTCATCTGATTAGACAATGCAGGAGATGTGCTTTACCTAAAAGGATAATTAGCTGCTGAAATCCGCTTCAGAGAGCTGCCAGCCAGCACTGCTTCTAAACTTGGAAGGGAGAACAGGTTGATATTCAGGTTCTTGCAGTGGGTAGCTCTGCTCCATGGAAAGCACAGGGCAGCTCAGGAAGGCTGAGCCCATCTTCCTTGGAACAGGTTGCCCAAAGAAGCAATGAGTGCCCCATCCCTACAAGGACCCGAGGCCAGCAGATGGGCTCTGAGCACCTGGAGGAGCTGTGGGTGTCCCTCCTCAATGCAAGCAGTGGGACCAGACAGCCTTCAGAGCTCCATTCCAGCTCAGCTTGTCCTCCGACTGCTCGGAGGAAGGCTTTGTTCTCACCCTGCTCACACCAGAGCCATAAATTCGCACGCAGCTCTCCTCATTCCAGCAGCCTCCATGCAAACACTTGGCTCAAAAAAAACCAACACAGTCCATTCTGCCTGGTAAAGTACACACGGATATTTTTAGGTTCCTGTTCTTTTCAAAAATAACTGGAGGCATGGATCCAAACCTCTGAAACGTGGCATCATTTCAAAGCCACAGGGGATGTTTGGAGGCCCTTTTGAATACCAAAACATTGCGTTTCCCGCTGAAATAGGGCATTCAAAAATATCTGGGACATGCAGCTCTCCTGCCTCCTTCTTACTGTTGAGCAATGGGATTTTTATGCACAGTGATGCCACTCACTGCTCCAAAGCAGCAGCTGCAATCAGGCGCGGAGCAGCGATGCTCCTCCTGCACAAATCAGTGCTGAAGCTCAGAATGGAGACCAGGCTGCACAGGGCACCCAATGGCAGCAGGTGGAATGGATGATCTGTAAGGTCCCTCCGAGCTGAGCCACTCTGTAATACAGCGACCTCCTCCTCCTGCTCTGCTGAATGGCCTCAGCAAAGCAGCACAGGGGCACCGAATGTTACTTCAAGGGCAGATGACTTTCTGCTGCATGGCGGTGCCCCACGTGCCTGGTGATGGCTGTGACTTGGATCCACGTGAGGATATTTACAGCTAGAAACCATGCAAACCCATCCATCTCTTAACTGCAATGCTGCTTTTGAATGTGGTGGCTGCACACATGCAGAGATTCCCCAAGACAGGCCCTCTGAATTACCCAGACCTCGTCACCTCAGAAGTGTCTCCAGTTCCCTTTGTGTAACAGTTTGCTTTAAAAGAATGGGGAGAAGCTGATCTTGGAAACTTCTGAGTGCAGTGGGCAGAGAAATGAGCAGATAAGAGGAGCTGAAAGGAAATGGGACACTGGCATAATGCACAGAGCTATAATGGATTCTCTCTCCGTACAACAGAGGGGAACAGCAAAGAGTATTCATTAACCCTCACTGGTTGAGAATCAGACATCAGGGAAGCATTGGAGCAACTGAAACTGAACGATAAAGGCATAAGGATGCAAATATTTAAAGCAAGGTGAAACATTTCAACTGAATATAAAATGCTGAGAAGGAATCCTACCTGAAAGTTACTACAATGATTTTCTTTCCCCAGTTAGTTAGAATCATGAGACCGAGCAGCCTGTCTTAAAATGAAACTCAGCTCATTTAGAAACAGCTTAATGAGACAGGATGACCCACACAAGCTGGAGGTAGGAGATGCCCCATGTCAGCATATGCTGAGCAATCCTTCTCCCACTCCAGAATGCAGAATGCAGTTGGGGAGCTGCACTGATCACCCACTGCCAAAGAGATTTGCTTCTGCCATTTGTTCACCACTGTGGACAAAACGCAATGGAAGCTCTCACGACTGCAGAAGCCCCAGGTGAAGCTCAGCTGATTGCAGGCTGTTCCAACCCAGCAGATGGAATTTTGGGACCTCATTTTCCAGAAAAGCAGAATGCACAATGGAAACAAGGAGAAATTTTATTCTGAAAGCAAAGTTATAAAATCTAGCAAAAGTGAGGAGCTTTGTTTCCATATAGCACTGGATTCCGTCGCTTGGAATGAGCAATATGGAAATGCTTGCTGCCTAAGGCAATCAATATGCTTCCAATATTTATTCCAAGTTCTTCTCCTATTCTTTAAATCGCGCAGCTCATAAGCAGAGTATCTCCACTAACAGCTCCTTTCATGTAATGCCAGCTGGGTGACACAATGGAAAAATGCCATATGGCCACTTCATGAAGAGCGAAGCATTCGCAGTGTTTCCACAGCAGGAAAGAGTTAGCAGCTCAATATCAATGCTGCTACAAAGCAGCCCCACAGCAAGCCCAGCACGCTGCTGGAGGGGCCCATGCTACCCAGCCAAGGCATGTCAGGGAGAAAGTGCACAGAGGTGGCACTGTCACCTTCTCAGCCCAATTCCTAGTGGGAGAGCATCCTTCATCTCTTGTCAGACCCATAGAAAGGGCTCAGGGCTGCAGCAGAGCCCCGGAAGATTGAGATTGGCTTGCTGCAATGATCTGCCATTTCGTTTGATCCCACGCTGCTGAAATGAGGAGTGTTGTGTGGTTCAAACCACTGCAGTAACACAGCAATGGCTCTGTTGAAAGGAAAAAAGGAGAAGAAGTTCCCCAGAAATGTGCAGCCTCTGAGCAAAAAGAGCATCCTTATGTCTCTGGGCAACGAGGGAACAGCCCTGACCCATCCATCCTCTTTCCTGAACATGAGGAAGAGGCAGAGAAGCACCAACACTGCATTTTAAGAGCTCCCAGTGGGCTGCTGTTGTGCTGTGATTTCCCCACAGGCAAGTGATTAGCTGGAGAGCAGCTTCTTAATGACGAGAAGGAAAGAAAAAGAAAAGGGGTGGGAATGACACCAAGCAGCCTATGGATCTGCAAAGCTTAGAAGTGTTATTCTGGAGTGAAAAAGACATCTCAGAAGTGGAAAGCTTCTGGATCACATGCACCCAGCCCAAGACAGACAGGTGCCTGCGATGCCCCCATCTGCTCCTGGTCTGGGTTCCACGCATGGAGCATCTCACCCCGACCCTTTCTGGGGGACAGCTAACTGCTTGCCATCCTTCTGAGCCCACGCACCCACCTGCAGCTCCACTTAGACTCACTGCCCTGTTACCAGTCCTGAGATCCTCTGCCTTAATCTCAGTGCTGCTCTTCATGCAGAACTTCAAACCCTGCAGCACCAATCCCACTGATCACACCTCCACCTGCCTGCAGGACATGAAGCTTCAGCCTCTGTTTCTTGCAGGAGGGCTCAGACACCTGAGCAGGGGCTGCCACGTCCATGCCATGTGAGGGAGGTGAGGGGAAGAGAAGGCATTACCACAAAGAGAAGACACATGGCAGCTGGACAGCACAGCCAGCAGAGTGCTGGAAGGATAAACCATCCAACAACTTCTGAAAAGCCCTGAGAGCACTTCCATAACACCACACCAAGTAATCAATGAGAGAAAGAGGCCACCGGGAGGATATCTCACAGAGCATCATCCTGAGGATCAAGGAAAGGCTGGTAAGCAGACACGACTCATGCTGCTGCTTTGCTGCTGAAGAGGGCTTTGCAAATTCTGTACATCAGCAGGGACCACAACGCTTTTCAGCTGAATTGCACTCACTGTGTATTCTGCATGTTTTTTCCCATACCATTTCATCCACTTTCTGAACTCTCTGTCCATCGTCTAGAAGAGGGAAGAGACACAAAACCACCTGTTAGGACATCTTGGTGCAGCGAGACAGCAGTGAAAGCAGATGAGCTCTGACAGTGCTCAATAACCCCCTCCCCACCATTTTTTTCCCCATTAATACTCAATGGATACCAGGCAGACATTCACTGCCACTTCTTAACAAGAAGATCTGCACCAGGATCAAGACAAAGCTGGCATTTTCTTCTCTCCCCCACCCTTCTCAGCAAAATTACATGTTATAAGCAATGCAAACTGAGCTGACGCTGCTTACCACTAAAAATGGCACAACCTTAAGTAGCTGCTGTGTTGTGGTGCATAATCCCACAGAGCAGGAGGCACTGAATGCATCCAATCTGAGCCCAGATAGCAAAGCTTAGACGGGTCAGCTGGGGTGAAGCAGCAGAAAGAAGCATGCAGAGCAACTGCAACAGTGAGCGGAGGGAGCACCAATGTGCCAGAGCAACAAGGAGTGATTCCAGCTGCACCCAGACAGACTGGGGCTGCAGGGGATGGAAGGCTGTGTGACCCAGCCATACAACTGGCACCAGTCTTCTATTGCCCAAATACAGGAGAAATTAACAAAAAAATTAAATAAAGAAAAAAAGAACAACGTGTCAAGATGGCAGTGAGGGTCCATCTATACACCAGGTGTGAAAATTAAACTCAAGTGTCTCAGAAGACTCAAAAAACCTCCTGTATTTCCAGAATTTGACTCCAGAAATGAAGGGCCCAAATTTGGAGGCAGCAATGTGAGGAAATACAGGAAGGAGCTCTGACTACCAACATCTGAGATGTGCAGATATCCATCAGTGCAGCAGATGTGTGCTGAAACTCTTTGTTTCTTGAGCCCCCCTAAGCTTTGTGGGACAACACACCAAAGCCAGAAGTATTTTCATGTGCTGGATGTATTTTGAACTTTGATTTTTCAAGGGCAGCTTCACTAAATCAAATCCATGAGACTCTTCCTATTCAGCTGAAGGTATTCAAAGCCATCTGCATCCTTTCCTTACCAAAGCAGCCAGAGATGTGCTGCCACAGCCAATCTGAGTTAGAAACATAATCCAATCTCTTGCACAAGTGTCTATCAGAGCTGGGGAGAACACAGCATGCAGGCAGCAGCTGCTCAGCTGTTCAGTCTGTAACCAGCAGAACAGTGCTGCACAATTTGTTCGTCCCATAAACCTATGAAATATTGGTGCTCCTCTGCAACAGAAGGCAGCCCACAAGTTAATACTAATATTTAATTTCTGGGTGGTGTTTTCTGTTGTGTTTGTTTGGTTTGGTGTTTTTTTTTTGTTTGCTAACCATTATCATTAAGGCCTCATGTTTGCACAGTGATGGGAAGGGGTATCATGGCAATGAGAACCTAACGTTCCCTCTTTAGCATTCATCTCTACACTAAGCTCACTATTAAATTCAGATAGTGACTCTCCAGTGCAACCAGGAGGCTCACACACAGGGAATGCACGATGCTCCAGTTGGAAATTTCCACTGGCTCACAGGAGGAGAAACAAAATGGATTTTCAGATCGTTGTCTGATCCTCCTCACCACCGTGTTTACGCATTTTTTGCCCACACCACTTTAAAGGAGGATCAAGGATTCGTTTTGCCTTCATAAGGCATAATTTTCTGGCCTGCACAGACTGAGTCAGCTTATTTTAACAACATGGAGGGCTACATTTCTGTTCGGTCTGCTGCAGAAAGTAAACTTGGTATGGTAAGGCACGACCAGCCTTGATTGCCTGCTTGTAGCTCGTTTGCCTCCCAGGATCCCAATGCCTTTGCTTATCTCTTTGTGTCCCCATTGGCAGAGAATTAAAGAAGTTGAAAGAAAACTGCCTGCTTGCCTACACATTATGGCACTGGTGTAAGATTTCCTCTGGCTGCACAGCTACCAACCAGACAAGGCAAACACGAGCCTTGCTGGTCAGCCCATCCCAGCTTAATAACCAAGCTGAACTCCAGCTATGGGACACCAAAAAGGGGCAACAGTGCCTTAGGCACAAAGACAGCTTTAAAAACCTCTTCAGAACTGTTTGTTGAGTCGATTCCTTCCCAGATTTGCTTGTAGTGCTTTGGTTTCTGACAGCCCCTCTGCACGAGGGCCTTTTCACAGCCACCAGTGCAGGTGTGTAGGTGAAGCTTACTGCATCTCCTCTTGAGTAAGTCCTACATCACCATGGTTAGAGACACACTGAGCTCTCAGCAGGCACAAGGAAAGGACAAACGCTCCCCCCAGGCATGCTGCCCTCCAGGGCTCAACCTGAGAAACAAAAGCATGCACACTGCTCACTGCAAGCCACTGACCTCAGCGTATTTGGCTGGAATGTCAGCTTTCTCCACACCATAGTGATGTTTGCAGTTTGTGGCTGCAGCCACTTGAAGCACCACCTGACCCACACCTGCAGGAGAGAGAAAACAAACTTGAGAGAGGGTTCCAAGAGAGGAAAGCAAAGAGTCATTAACAGGAAACATGCAGAAAGTCCCACGAGTTCCATCTATTCTGCAATTCAAATCATGCGTGGCTGAAACGAGCCCCATTTTCCTCCAAGTTATGTTAAATGCTAAGAACCCTCCTTCCTGTAAAAGGAATTTGCATCCTGGAGGAGTGTGCACTGCAATTTAACTTCCCTCACAGAAGGAAAAGAAACATGGTGTTACAGTTTTGATGCTTCCATTTTTCAGTGCTTTTAGGATAACAGCACAAGGCCTCAACACAGCAATGCTTGCACTGACAAACATGAGTGGCTTCTGCTGTTAAACATGGCTCGTGGTCACCATCTAACAAAGGCTCACCAACAGCTGGATTTACACCAACTTCATCAGCATTTCATCAAACTTACAGATCTCAGACTGTACTTCAGTACACATTAGCAGCACAAACAATTCCCACCTCAGCCCAGAACGATGTTGGTCTCATTCCTGAGCTGAAGACCAACCCGTTTGCCCAGCACTACGGGCACAAGCTTTCACCTGAAATGCAGCACAATGCCTGAGAACAAAACAAGCTTATTTTCCTATAGGAAATACAAGGTGCTGCTTTAGAACACAGGACCAGGTTCAACACTCAAAAAGAATTTCAGTGCCAGACCAGCACTGAAAAATGCATGAACTTCCCATCCCAGCTCTGCCCGCACTGCAAGCTGCAGCAGCACCAAGTTGTTCCTACACCCACCTGAGCAATGCATGTCCTTCCCTCCATCCCAGCTTAAGGAATAAAAGGGAGAACAGCACTTTGATTTCTGCCTTCACAAGCGACCCCCATTCTGCCGGTGCTAAAGCAATGCCATTCCCCACCTGCTGAAGCACTCGGAATACATCCTGCCTATGTGCTTCATCAGCCTGCAGGTGACCACATGGGGAACGAGAGCAAACCTGAGCAGATCCCCCATCTGCACAGAGCCGCACTGCTGTGTGCATCGCTGGCTGCCGGCTGGAAGCAGTGCTGCTAATTGGAGGGGTGGAACTGCTGCCTTGAAGGCCTGGCCACCACAACACTGCTGGCACAATGAGAGCTCTGCTGCTGTCAGGGTGTTTTGTTGGTTGGCTTTTTTCTTTTTCCTTTCTCCTTTCCTCCTTCCCCAAATTCCCATTTCCCATTTTATACACATGCAAATACAGATGTGCAGATTTCCATGGGGTGGGAGAACACGGCCTGAGGGAGAACTGTTTCCCTGTTCCTTATTCCTGAAGGAGGCCAAAGACCAAGAGGAGGATATAAACACAGTTATGACAGAAATCACAGTACAGCATCATGAGTTATTAACCTTGCCTTTCTTTGGCCCTTCATTCTGCGCTGCAATTGCCAGCAATGATGCATACCTACATGAATTCCTCCTGCAATCTGTACAGGAGTGGCCACAGCACCTGGGGGTGCAGCCCCTGCTGTGTGCACGCAGCTCTAGGGAGGTCATTCCCATGGCTGGGAGGAAAAAATATGCCTTCATTTGTGCTACTCTCAGTTCTGCACTGATTACAGTTTTCCACAGTTTACTCCTTCAGTACAAACTCAGGAACAACGTTCTGTTTCCAATTGTTGCCGTGTTCCAAACACTGGAAGCCAAAGACTTTCAAGCAATCCTTCTCTACGTGACTCTTTACACTGTGGATTTCTACACGGTTGGTCTGCCCTCAAGGGAAAAGTGGGGAGAAGGCAAGCAGTGAGGCCAGCAGAAATCCCACATCTTGTGCTATGAGCACCAAGTGCTTCAGCTTGACCTCATTGCAGCCTATCAATACCTGAAGGGAACCTACACCCAGGAGGGGAGTAAACTCTTCAAAAGGGCTGACAACAGCAGGACGAGGGGAAATGGTTTTAAGTTGAAGGAGGGAAGATTTAGGTTGGATGTTAGGGGGAAGTTCTTTACTAGGAGAGTGGTTGGGCCCTGGAACGGGCTGCCCAGGGAGGTTGTGGATGCCCCGTCCTTGGACGTGTTTAAGGCCAGGTTGGACGGGGTCCTGGGCAACCTGATCTGAATGTAGATGTTTGGTGGCCCTGCCAGGCAGGGGGTTGGAACTGCATGATCCTTGGGGTCCCTTCCAACCCGGGTGATTGATTCTGTGATTCTGTGACCACACACTTCTTGTTCCACCATCAGCAGCTCCGCAAGATTTCAGCTACCACCTTCTTCAACCCTCCTAACAATCAGCCACCAGTATCTACGGCCTTTATTGTTGTTGTTTTTTCTTTCCAGAAGGAAAATTGTTGGACCTGATGCCTTTCTGCAGCTCTCAGCTGGATATCAGTCATTGGAACAGGAAATTTAAGGCCTAAGTTGCACAGAGGGGGGAAGGGGTCAGGAGGAGGTGATCCCTGACTGCAGACACACTGGGATCTGGAGGGAGGATGGCTGTCCTGATGGGTTTACATTTGTTAGTTTGTTTTTTAAGAAATTAAATATATATATTTTTTAATATTTTCCCTAGAAGTCCTGCATCACACTAAAACCAAAACCAAAACTTCACCTACAATTTTAAGACCAATCCAGCAAAAGGGGAAATTCTTATGACTCCTTTCCTGCTCAAAACCAGATCTTAGCAACAAAAAGAAGAACATCATCCTCTTACTCACTACGTATCTGTTCCACATGGGTTTGAGTCATAGCTGGTTTCTCTACCAACTCAAACTTCCTTTTAAAACCCCAACCTACACACGAGAGGCACTTGCAACCACTCAGCTGGATTTGTGGGGCCTCACAACACAACTGTCACAGAGAGCATGAAGACTTTTCTGACACACTGAGAACTGCACCAGAGGGGAAACAACTGCCCCATTTTCAGATGATGTGCCCAGCATTTCATGGGAGAGGTGAGGAAATCAGATCTTCATATATGAACGGAATAAACAGAATTCACAGAAAGTCAATGAATCCTTAAAAATGGAATTGCTGTTCTATGTTAAGCATCATTTTTTTCACATTGCTCCTTCTTTGTGAGCGTATTCATCGACAAACAGGAAGAGCTTTCTGTAAGAAGGGTTTGTGGCACTTGCAGGCCAACATCTCACCACAGGGAACAAAGTCTGGGACATCTGCTCGGTCTGCTTAATCCTGTTGTGAAAAGCAGAAGCATCACTGAGGATTAACTGGAAAAGGTGCTTATTCTAGAATGTAATCCTTAGCCCTGGTTTACTTTCCAAACGTGAATTTATGACAAAAAGGGGAAAAAAAACAGCGAGCAAAAAGAAGAAATCCTTCCGTTATCGGTCACTCACCGCTGCCCAAGTCGACAAAGAGATCATCTTCTGTCATTTTAATCTCATCTATCATCTGGGCCACCAGGTCGAAGGAGGTTTCTCCATACACCTCTGGGGAGAAGGGCTCGTAGTTGTTGAGTTTCTCGGGGTCGGTCACCGAGTGGTTGTAAACCTGCTGCAGGATGTGCCGGAGGAGCCCGTTGGAGGGACGTGTGTTCAGCTTCATCGGTTGGGTGGTTCCCTTCCACTGCACAGAAAGAGCAAGGAGGGACATTTCGGTGGATGAAAAACTCAATGTGAGACAGCAGTGTGTGATTGCAGCTTGGAAAGCAAATGGGATCCTAGGCTCCATCGGAAGAGGGGTGGGCAGCAGGGATTGTCCCTCTTTACTCTGCCCTCGTGAAGCCCCATCTGCAGCAATGCATCCAGATCTGGGGCCTCCAGCACAAGAAAGACGTGGAGCTGTTGGAGAGGGGCCAGAGGAGCCACAGAGATGAGCTGAGGGCTGGAGCAGCTCCCTACAAAGACAGGCTGAGGGAGCTGGGCTTGTTCAGCATGGAGAAGAGAAGGCTGCAGGGTGACCTCAGTGCAGCCTGCAGTGCCTCAAGGGAGCCTGCAAACAGGAGGGGAGTCAACTCTGTGCAAGGGGAGATGACAGCAGGACAAGGGGAAATGGTTTGAAGTTGAGGGAGGGGAGATGGAGGTTGGATGTCAGCTTCTTTGCTGTGAGAGTGGTGAGGTGCTGGAACAGCTGCCCTGAGAGGCTGTGATGCCCCATCCATCCCTGGAGGTGTTCAAGGCCAGGTTGGATGGGGCCCTGGGCAGCCTGGGCTGCTGTGAAATGGGGAGGCTGGCGGCCCTGCATGTGATGGGGGGGTGGAGCTTTGTGATCCTTGAGGTCCCTTCCAACCTGGGCCATGCTGTGATTCTGTGACAGAAATCCAACGTGAGGACAAGCAAATATTAGTGAACTAATAGATAAGTTCAAACATCACTGCTAGAAATAACGGGAAGGTAAAAATTCAACAGAGATCTTAGTTGGGAGCACACCTGGAAAAGGCGTGCAAGTTTGTTCACCCATTTTGTATTTACTGATCACCACTGATGTTGGCTGTAAGCTCAGCGTGAGAGCAGCTCAACTTCCACTGGGAATTGTGGGGTGGGAGGGATCGTATGCACACAAACAGGAGGGGCAGGAAAGAGATGGAAATCGAGCTTCCCTTGTTTCTTTTGAAGAAACACCCATCCCTAAACACAGTGCGAGAAACGTCTGCCTTCAGTAAGGAAAAACAAAAAGGGCAACTCCAGAATCTGGCCTAAGTGTTCCTGTGTTTGAGATCCAGGTGGCAGGAGGAGCATGAATTGACTTACAAAACCCAAACAGTTTTTAGGGAGCTGCAGGCCCGTAAAGGACGGGCAGAAAGTCTTACTGTGCTGCATACATCCAGTAATTCCCACAAGCACTGTGGAAAGGAAAAGAAATCCACCTCTAATTTCAAAATTAAATAGACTGCTAACATTAAGTCATTAGTCATGTTTTACTTCCTTCAATTCAACCTTACAGAAAAGAACACACCTTGTTAAATCGGGCTGAGATTACAGTCTAGTTTTCCCCATCAGAGCGGCCCTGCAGCACAGAGCAGAACTGAATGGCAAGCACAGAAATTCCTAAGCCATGGGTCACTGCCACAATACACAGGGGGCTTCATATGGATGGCTTAAGAACCCATAAGCCACAGATTTCCACATGCAAAAGTAAACCTGTATGATAAATCCCTGTGAAACCTCTGCGAGCAAAATACACGGAAGGCTTTTCTCGGCCCCCTGAAGGGAACAAAGTGCCAAAGGAGCACCTGAACGAGAGCTTACAAACCTGCATGTAGGGAAAAAGGAACAAAAAAGAGTTACTGTGCTTTTTATCTCCTGTAAGGCAGCCCCTCCAATAGCAACTCTTCGATAGGGGGAAGTTCTTTACTAGGAGAGTGGTTGGGCCCTGGAACGGGCTGCCCAGGGAGGTTGTGGATGCCCCGTCCTTGGACGTGTTTAAGGCCAGGTTGGACGGGGTCCTGGGCAACCTGATCTGAATGTGGATGTTTGGTGGCCCTGCCAGGCAGGGGGTTGGAACTACATGATCCTTGGGGTCCCTTCCAACCCGGGTGATTCTGTGATTCTGTGATTCTGTGATAGGTGGCCAAGGAGAGATCGTTTAATGAAAGATTTAAACCCCCATAAGAATGGAAGCACCGAAGCACCAGTGACACCACCAGATCGACCCACCAGTGCTCAACCCCGATGGTTTTTAGATGTCAGCTACTACACATGAGTCCAAAGCAGGGAGATGAGCACCGTGGCACAGCAGTGGCCCATACGTACCAGCTGGTGGATGCTGTCGATGGCGCGGTTGTACTTGTCACACAGCCGCTGCATGCTTTCAAAGCTGCGGGGAGAAGGCACAGGTTACAAGAGGAGGGCAACAGGCCAGCCTGCAGGTACAGCTTTCAGCCCCTGTGTCATCACAGAAGCTGATCTATTCAAGGTTTGCTCCTTGCAGAACGTGTGATTACTTGCACGGCTTTAGGACGCTGCCTAGTTTGCTTTCTGTCGTCTCCCAGCAGAGCAGCAGTACAAGACAAAGAAGCAACAAGTTGTGCAACCTGCTTGCGCCGTGGAAAGAAGACAGGCACTTCCATTTTGGAAGCTGAACATTCATATAATATTAGTTCCCTTAGTGAACAGGAAAATAATTGAACTTAAGCTCTGATTTATGAACAGTCTGCTGTTCTCCTTGCCCGCTACTTCTTTTCCTCCATGCAGACACAGAAATGTGTCTGTGTGCTGCTCTCCTTTGCTCCACTGAAGGGACAGGGGGTGGTGGGCAGTGTTGGTGGGAGCTGAATGTTGGCCATGATGATCTTAAAGGACTTCTCCATCCAGAATGGCTCTACAATCAGCACTTCATGACAGTGACTGCTTCATGGGTTGCTCAGGATTACAGTCAGTGTAGCCAGATGCCTCCATGGCAGAAGCTTAGAGGATTAAAACAAAATTCATCTCATGCCAGGGAGGAAAAGATATTGCTAGGAAATCAGGATTACATAACCTGATTCTATGAAAAAAATAAAAAATAAAACAAAAATAAAACAAATGAGGAGTTATGGGAGCAAGATAATTAAATCGTGGCCACCCCTGAACCAAGAAGTGGGGACCAGGGGATATAGAAAGAAGTGGCATTGCAAAGTTAAAACGAAATGGAGAGGAGCAAAAACACCTTCAGCAGATCATGATAGCAGTACCTGCGTGGGGCTTGGGATTATGAACAGGGATGACTTACAAAGGGATGGGGTTCCATGTGCAATCCTCAATCTATGTGTTTAGCCACGCTGTGGACTTGAACAAATGCAGTTTTCCCCCTGTGCATGACTTGAATGAATTCTGCTTTTCCCCACATAAGCAATCAGGGAGGTCTCTGCATGCCACAGCTCTTTCTTTTCTTTACAGGGGGTCACAGCTCTTTCCTGCCTCAGTGCAGCAAGTCCATGAGTGCAGATTCACCCCAGGAGACGCTGCAGGCTGAGGGTCTGCCCCCACCAGCCCCAAGATGGACAAGGGGGGATAGGTGGGACAAGGGGAACGGCCTTAAACTGAGACAGGGGAGGTTTAGGTTGGATTTTAGGAGGAAGTTTTTCCCCCCGAGGGTGGTGAGGCACTGGCACAGGTTGCCCAAGGAGGCTGTGGATGCCCCAGCCCTGCAGGCATTCAAGGCCAGGCTGGATGTGGCTCTGGGCAGCCTGGGCTGCTGGTTGGCGACCTGCACACAGCAGGGGTTGGAACTGATGGGCATTGTGCTTCTTTGCAGCCCAGGCCGTTCTATGATTCTATGGAGGTGAACAGCACGCACTATACATTCATTTGCAGCTCTTTGTGGAACAGGCACTCACATGTAGACACAAGAACCTCCAACTAATCCTAGCTGCCCAAGAGAGCAGTAGGAATGGTTTGCCTTTTAATTTATTCCCCACCCAAACAGCATCACGCTCGTTCTGAACACGGAACGGAGGAGGAAGGGGGAGGTTCAGCTCCCACAGCCCTGGCAGGAGAAGGACGCGGCGCTGACAGACAGCTCTGGCATGCAGCTTTCTAAACAGGAATTCTGAGTTACTACAGAAGCAGAAACCTCGGTGCCATTCAGCTCGCTGGGGCTGGATGCAGTCCAACAGCTCAGATACCGATCATTGTTTTGCAGTGAGTAATTCCAACGTACACAGCAGAGCTCAGCTCTCCGCCGTACGCAGTTTCCTATTATGTCCTTCATCCAACAGCCTTTGCCAATATTTCTGTTACACATTTCCTACCAAAATAGCTCTGCCAGCTCCAGAAGAAAACTTTGGTTCGTAGTGTCTAAGAATAACCAGATAGCAACAGATTCATTGCAAACCGTGCTGGCCTGTCCTCCTGCTGGGAAAAAGTATTCTTTGCTCACCTTTTTGTGTCATAGTCAATTAGAACGTAGTTTTCCATAGCAAGCTTGAGATCTGGGATTTCTTCACAGACCCACCTGGAAAGAGAGAAGGAACAGAATAAAAACAACATTTCCAGTTCGCTCTGATAAGGCAGTCTGACTCAGTTCTAGACTGGCATTGCCATACATTGAGACAGAACGCTGCAGCAGACATGAAAGCTCACAGTATTGTTAGGAGGAAGGCAGACAGCACAAAATGCTGATTGGGAAGCTGCAAGCGTCCATATTTGTGTTGAAAAAACAGCGAGGTGCCTGTAGACATTGGCAGTGGTATAAAGCACTGGAAATGGCACAGCTTCAAATTGAGGTGATAAGTGTATGGAGTGCATCTGCAAATACCCAAAGCTATAGGTGATGCTAATCTCACATAAAGCATAACGCAAAAAAGAAAGAAGAAGAAGAAAAAAGAAAGAAAAATGCAGTATTTTGAAAGGATTCCTAACAAAACTGACGCTGTAACAGCTTTGACAAAGGGGAAGGTGGAGAAGAGCTCTCCTCCAGCAGCCTGGACCACCACCACCAGCCATTCACAAGGATCTTCTCTAAGCTTTTACATTTGACACAATCCAACCCAAGACAGATTTGCCAAGGTAATTTTGATGAAAGATCTCTTCCTCGTGCTGAACTAACAAAGCCCAAACGCTGCTGCCATCAGGAGGGGAAAGCTCAGCCCCACTGGCACTGCATCTGACAACAGCAGCTCACAGGTGAGAGTTCTGCTCTCACAAGATGGGAAGATGGTGAATTCTTTTCAAAGGCAACTGAAAAGCCACAGTGACTTGGCACAAACTTTCCTCCAAAAACAGCAAAACAGGGAAGAGCTGCCATCACCACAGCAACTCAGAGCACGCCATAGGAAGGACAGAAGTGGGAATGGCAGCATTTCCTCTCCTTGCACCACAACGCACGCTTTAAAATGGTGAAAAAGCACAAGAGATCCAGCTGTTCTGGGTCCTTCTGCCCGATTCACCCTTACCAAATCAACACACACACAAATAAACAGAAATCCCCATTCGATACCAGTGCCTGACTGTCTTCTGCTGAACATCCACCTTCCCCCAAATTTACAACACTCACAACCTTCCCAATTTTTCTCTTACATTGGGCAAATAGGCAGCCAACAGCTGCTTACCCAAAGAGATTGACAGCTCTCTGCATTCCTTCACTCAGTGCTTTCATAACCATGCTGTGGTCTCTGAGCACAAGGGAGGCAAAAGGCTGCACGGAAGCCTTCTAACAGCCCACTTGCACTGCAGTCATGTTTGTAAGATGGTTGTGAAACACCTCTTTGGCCCAACTGCTTTCTTACACAAGCCCCCTGTTGCCTGCAGGTAGCAGAGCACTGAAAACAGCACAGAGGACTCTGGCAATCGCTTCCATCTTCCCCATAATCACACCACGGGCTCCCCAGGCACAAAACTTCACCAGCATCAGCACAAGCGAGCTGGAAGAAACAGCAGCAGGGCAGCTTGCATCCAGGCTTTGCAGCTGAAAAAAGAACATTTCTTCTTAATAAACAAAAAGCTTGAGCTCCAGCCTCCAGCATGGCTCCTGCACCTTCCCTCCTACCACAGATTGTGGTCAAATATTATGATTTCATCTACATGAGTGAAGTTATCAGCAATACTGCTAAGCCTTCCCACTCATGCTGGGAGCAGCTTGCTGGGCCATATGGGATGACCAGGCTCCAAGCTCATGTGGCCATGCAGGCAGGACCCTGCTCTGTGTTTCATCTGCACCATCCAAGCTGCTGCCCTCCTTTATACCCTAAGGTGCCCACTCACTGTGATGAAGTCGTGCACAGGAAAGGGTTCCAGTCTGCACCGAACACTTACCGAATTGTCTCAATGATTTCATGAGCAGCATCATGGTGTTTGTCCTGAAATAAAGCAAAAAAAAAGGCATTTTCAGAGAGACAACAGATGTGCTGTTTTTTAGAAGATAACAGGAACTGCAATCTTGTTCACAATACAGGTGACAAGCGTACAAGGGAAGGAACATCTGATTGCCACCTGAACCCTTAAATCAATCCAAATGAGCCCATTACTTTGGGGGTTAATTGAACAGAACCAGAAACACACGTCGCAAGTTACTTCAAGCACGTGCCCCAAAAGCCCATGTAGTGCACATACATGCACCATGCTGTGAAAAAAGTCTTATTTTGGAAAGATGAAGGTGTTCTATGTATCTTGTTGTATTCATCCCATGAAGCCATGGCTACCAGAGCCCATCCACACAGTTTAGGTTATATTTAGACACTTCTTAAAGTGGCTTTGACCTTTTAATTAGAAACCTGGGATCTGGGACCTTCCAGTGTCAGAAGGGTGCAGGCTCACTCTCCAAATTCCCTCATCTGCTGCAGACATGTAATTCCTACAGAGCTGCCATAGGAAATGGACTGGGGCAGGGGAGGGAGTGGAAGAAGAGAAACACCAACAGAGAGCTGACAGAAGTAGCTGTGGATTATTTTAAGTTCAACAGAACCCTTTCCCCATCTGCATCACAGCTTTCACACACACACAGCAGAGCACATTTCCCAGCCCATGCACTCAGGATGCTGTAGAAGTTCTCCCTGCAGAAACTCGTGCCCTATGTACCCGGATAAAGACTGCATGATGCAGGAGCAGGAGGAGGCAAACATTTCTTAAGTCTGTTATGACAAAGGTATGAAACAACACTTCCTATTCCACTAGGAACAAACCTTTGTTTTCCAAACAGAAAGAAATAGCTCCGTTCATCAAGGGGTCACGTGAGAAAAAAACAAAATGCTCCAAAAGGAGAAGCTGCCAACCCAAGGGTAGTCAGGACACATGGCTTTCAACACGGAGTGCCCCAGATGCCAACTTCCATTGGTTCCATCCCAATGCTACAGCACACCCTGTGCTGACATGGCGAGCTGTGCCAACAGCCCTGCACCAGGCTTCCTCCAGTCCATGGGTTTGCATTGCACAGCCCACATCCAGCTGCAACCAGCAGCACCAATAAACAGGCAGCCAAAGTGAAGCGTTGAGCAAATAGCTGTACCAGTACTGCTCAGCCTAGAAAACAGGGAAGTAATTCAATGGGAACGTGCTCTGTAAATGGACATGTAAAGAAGAAAGGCATGCAGGAGGAGGGCTCTCCTGTCTCTTTATTTCTTATCTGCACAGTACAAAAATAGCCCAAGACAGTCAGCTCATCCATAAACATCCCCTATGAATTTCCACCTTTCACTGCACACAGAATTATCACTGTATAAACCCCCCGGGATGATCCAGCTCTCCCAGTAAACTGTGTTCCTGTATAGTAAGAATGTGGTTTATCAACATAAGCACATTATACCGGAAAAGTGAATTCACGCTTCTGCTGCCATATAACCTTTTTCCCTGAAGAAGTTACATTCTCCACTGACAGCTTTGCAAGCTCACACAAATGGAACCCCGCGTCCTATAGTCTTCAAGAAAACGCCCCTATAATGACCAAAAATGCTTATTTAACAGATTCCTTTGTCTTGAGTTAAAAAATAAATATCACAATGCATATCTACAGCGACAGTTCCAGCAAGTGGTTTTAGTAAAGGAACCTCACTGCTCCTGAGCAGCTCCTGCCAGAAGGGGCCTTCAGAGTTCAGACTGTGTTTTATATAGCAGCAACAAAGCTGGAAAAGGTTCCACATTGACTGCAGCTAAGTTGCTCATGTTGAATGCTTACCAATTTACCCTTCTCTCCAATATGCTTTGTTCAGGTGGACAAGCTCTCAAGATCTCATGCAAGTCTTGAAAAGACCTAACATTTGTTCAAAGCACAAAATGGAGGAGGAAGAAATAAAGATTAAGAGGCCACTCATGGCTCCATTTCAATGCTAGGGCAGTAAGATTTAACAAAGATAGCTTTCAGCAAGAGCCAGCCATCCCACCTGTGCTCACATCGTTGTACTCCCACAAAGCAAGAGTCAAGGTGAGCAGGAACCTCACCATGAGCACAAGCTGCCTGTGCACAGCACCAGCGCTGCCCACCACTCTTAGGACTTGGTGCAGCAGATTGAACCTGCTCTGTTTGCAAGCCCACTGGGAGAACAGGCTGGGAAGACCGGGCTGCAGTTCCTGATGATGAAGCCTCCTGCCCTGCCTGACCGCCACAGCACAGCACATCATCAAGGCCAGGCTGGATGTGGCTCTGGGCAGCCTGGTGAGGTGGCTGGTGACCCTGTCCACAGCAGGGTTTGAAACTAGATGATCTTCAAGATCCTTTTCAACCCAGGCCATTCTATGACAATTCTATGATCTTGATCTGAAGCTCCTAATCACAAAATCACAGAACATCCCACGTTGGAAAGAACCCACACAGATCACCAAGTCCAACTCCTGGCTCCAGCACCAGCCAAAATCCAAACCCGACCCCCGCAAGTGCTGCCCAAATGCTCCTTCAGCTTCAGCAGCTTGGAGCCATGACCACAGAGGAGCCCAATTCACCCCACCCTGGCTCCAGGCCCTTCTCCCTCCATTGGTGAGGGAGTACATGGGCCTGGTGTGCTGTGTGGGCCCAGGCCTCACTTTACTGCGTAGGCCCAGGCCTCAGCGTGCTGTGCAGGCCCCGGACTCAATACTGCGTAGGCCCAGACCTTGACGTGCCACCTGCAGGCCCAAGCCTCACTGTACTGTGTAGCCCCAGGCCCCAATGTACTGTGTAAGCCCAGGCCTCTGTATATGCCCAGGTCTTGAAGTGTTGCCTATAGGCCCAGGTCCCAATACTGTGCAAGCCCAGGCCTTGAAGTGCTGCCTTTAGGCCCATGCCTCAGTGTACCATGTAGGCCCAGGCCCCACAGTGCTGCATACAGGCCCAGGCCCCAGTGTACTGTGTAGGCCCAGGCCCCAACACTGTGTAAGCCCAGGCCTTGAAGTGTTGCCTTTAGACCCAGGCCCCAGTGCACTGTGTAGGCCCAGGCCCCAACATGCCGACCACAGGCCCAGGCTGTGCTCTGTAAATATCATACAGCCTGAGGGGCTCTCGGGCCCCAGTGTGGATCTGCAGGGCTGCAGGAATGGCACTCCTCCACGGGGTGAGGCCTTATCTCCTCAGTGCGTGCTCTCTGAGATGTTGTCTACAGGAACTGAATGTGCCCAGAGCTGTTCGTAACAAGTTTTGTCGTTGTTTTAAATAATAATAATTTAAAAAATAAACATACCTTAGAAGTTATTACAGCCAATCCCGCCTGGCTGAAATGGATTATAAAAGGTTCTTATTTTCGACCTCAACATTCAATCTAAAAATTGCGCTCTGTGAGCTCACAGAGAACATTCAAGTTTTTGCCAAGAAATCTCACGAGAAAAATAATGGAAAGAAAACAAATACTTTTTCAAAAGTCATTTGCAAGAGTGTAGTTTTGTACAGGGAGCAATGGAGACGCCTCAGCAGCACAAGTGAGCAGCTCCAACCCTGAGACGGATTTCTCCATCAGTCACCACAACTGGAAGGACTGAATCGAGAGGTTTTGCATAACAACCTACAGGTGCAGGAGCAAAAACCCCCAGTGGTTGTGTTGGTGCCACAACACCAGTTGGCTGCTGGAGGTAACATCACAGCACACACCTCCTACACGAGGTGAGGCTGCTTTGCTTGCTTTATTTGTCAAGTTGACAACTCTTAGGAGATCTTAATGGCATCGTTATGGGATAATTCCTTAAGGCAGCCAACAGCCCAAACCATGAGAACTAAAGTTTTAAATCCTGGGTGTGGTCACAGGGGGGAAAAGAAAGTTGGTGTGTTTTCTATCAGCAGATCTCAAAGCACTGTGCAAAGGACGTGAAGATTCCTTATCTAATCATCACAGATAGGAACTCAAGGCTGACTGCCCAGATTGAACTGCCGCACAAAAAAAAGCAGTCCTCACCTTTAGGGCCCATTGGCTCTTTGACTCACCAGACCTCATTTCCTCTCCCAAAACAGGCGAGGTGACCACACCAGTTTTGCAGAGAGGTGCAAGCAAGCCTCTCACATTTGCAAGGTAGGAGGAGGAGACCTCCAAGTTTTGCACTGTGCAACGGATAAATCTGAACAAGTCAGAAAAAAAGCAAAGCCTGACACAAGCTAGTGAAAAATTCAATGGTGACACTCATGTGCTTTTTAAGGATCGCCTTTAAAAGTTCTACATTTCACCATGCAACACCAGCTTCCAAGGACTAAACACTGACTCCACTCAGGAGTTGTTCTGACCGCCAGACTTTGACCTACGAGTGCTGTGATCTTATTGAATTTGCCTAATGAAGGCGGTCAGTCTCAGCAGCTCCTGTTTGAAGCACAGCTCAGCTGCCTGAAGCTGCAGCCCTCTCTGCAGACAGCATCCATAAATCCAAAGGAGAGGGGATGTTACAGCTGGGGACAAGATGGCTAGCAGAGATCAAAAAGATGGATTAGGAAAAGCCAATCAATCTTGCAGAAGACTAGCAGGACAAGTGCCTCTTTAATGTCCCTTAGGTTTCTTCCATCTGTGGTGGATGATAAGCATTCCTCCAGACATCAAGGCAGCCAGAGCAAGCTGCAGCAGAAACAGTGCAGCATCCACACATGGACACGATCCCAAACCCCGTGCTCCAGGGATCACCTTCATTCGCACTCTGCCTAGAAAGAGCCCCCAGCACAGCATCCATGCCCGCAGCATGCCCACCTCCAACATCCTGCACACAGCAGCGGACAAAGGTCTTGTGAAAAGCAGAACCCAAAGCACTTCCAGCTGCTGCAATCATAACCGGTGCCCACTTTGCATTTTTAGGTCTTGCCTCACACTGGTTACAAGCTGAGTAAGGAAAAGGGAAAGTTGTTCCAAGCAGTATTGCACACTGTATGGATAAACTTTTCATATTATCTGTTTTTATCCCAAAGCAGGACAGGGACAGCGAGTTTCCACGCTAGCAAATGAAGCAGCAAGCTTCATGCCAATGGAGGTGAGGACAGAAAGCCTTCCCTGAAGACAATTACTGCTGTTCCCTTAAGTGAGGAAACGAAGAAGGGATTAGATAAGAAAATCCAAACTCATCTGGGTAATCCTGTATGCCATGAGCCTGGTATTCATAGACAAGACAGCTGTGGGTCTGGCTGCCACCAGCACTCCCACTTTCACTGCAGTACCTAAACCACAATAAAACCGTTTTGCCTTTGCACACAGCAATTACAACTGTTGCTACGGACACCGCACGAATGCGGGAGGGAATGGTTCCCATGATAGCAAGTAGGGGGGGCTGTATAAAGATATTCACATGCAGACATCCTGCAGAAGAGCCTGAAGGAATACCCACACGGACAGACACACCAGGACGAGCCTCTGGTTGCACAGAGAGGACATTGGTACGAGTAGCTCTCATAGCAGCACCAGGTTCAGGCCTCCATGCAACCATGGGTGTATGTTAATGAAGAAACAACGCTCCCATCCAGCGGTAACCGGAGAGCAGAATGGAAAGCAGCCATCGTCCCCGCCAGGAACTGCGACCTGCACGTAAAGCTGAGCTCAGAATTACCGCCGGTCGGAGCAAACAGCCGTCCCAGAGCTGCATGAAGTGCCTGAACGCCTCGTTTGTATGGACTGAAAATAGTTCTCTTTCCTTTTCTAAAGACAGGCTTCTTCACAGCTTTTCTACTTGTTGTTTCTTTGGGTTTTTTTCGTAGTTGCATTTAATTCTGCACAGAGGCTGCAGAAGGCTTGAGGTTTTGGAACCTGCTCCCACATCGCCCCAGTGCTGACCACCCCTTCTTCCCCAGCACCTCCAACGTCCCTCCTGCCACCAAAGCAACAAAGGACACCTGCAAACTGCTGGGGGCCAAGGCGACCAAGGAAGAAGAGCAGGAAAGTCGCTCCCACCTCTGCCTGAAGCCCAACAGCTTCCCACCTCCATGGTGGACACTGGTGAAGATGGAAACTCATGGCACAGCCTCACTGCTGGGTCAGAAAGCTGCTGTAAGGACAACCGAAACCCATCTCCTGCAGTGCCCAAATCTCAGCAAACTGCCCTTCATGCTACAGAGTACAGTGGGACCAGATGGCCTTAGTGGTCGTATCCAACCTTAACCATTCTACTTTCAATCAAAGTATTAAAAGTTCTTAAAGCTTTTATGTATTTTACACAGAGAAATAACACTCAAGGTTTTCTGTAGTTCTCCTTGTTTGTTCAAACAAACTTCCCAGTGCTCTGTTCACCCATCCTCAGGACTTCCTTGGTCTGGCACCAAGCAAACCTTGCAGTGAAGACTTTTAGGAAACGCTCATTCACGCGTAAGAAAAACATTTTTGTTATTCATAGATCTGCTCCTATCTCTAGAGCCATCATTTCCTGCTGTAAAACATACCTTCTATGCCCTAAAAATAGCAGCTACTCTATTTGGTACCTCTAGAAATGTGTGGTGAGCATCACCGTATATTCAGGTTTATTTTTTGTTCCTCTTCAGAGGAAGCGTTGCCTTATCTTTTAATAACTACCATGATGCATTACGTTCCTAATACGTTCAGATACCTGATATGAACTCTTCCTTCTGTTAAAAGGAGAAAATAAATGAAGCTAAGGTATTTTAAATAAGCCAAGATACCTCGCGACCATCAATCTGCAATAACACACTGGGAAAGGAAAAAAGCAGCCTGCTTCTGCTCCTTGTCTGGATCATTACAGATAAAAGCTTTAATCAGACAGGCAGAGGTGAACTCAAAGCAGCAAGAAAAAGAAAGGGAGGCATTATGAACGAGCTAAAAAGAAAGAAGGAAGAGTACAAAAGTAGACATATGGATGTATGGGGAGAGGGGTGATTACATTTCCCATAAATCTTGCATACCAAGAGGTAAGATATTTTGCCTCGCTCCCAGGAGGAACACAAGTCACTCACAATGCTGAGACGTGAAAGGATGATCATCTCCACATACATTTAGGCTGCCACAAAGGACAAGAGCTGGAGCTGCATTTGGTGGCATGAATTTCCCTCAGCACACCGAGAGCTTTCAGTGCTGCGTCCGGACGTAACTGATGGGGGCGTTTCAGGCAGATAAATTTGAATTACTGGAGCTCAGGCCAAGGGCAGGGACATGGATCCTCGCTCATCTCCATGAAAAGGACACCAGCTTTAACAGCTATGCTGTCTTTCCAGCTACATTGCTCGATAGGATGATGGAATCACAGCATGGTTGGGTTGGAAGGGCCCCTAAAGATCATAGAACCCTAGGAGTCACAGAATGGCTGGGTTGGAGGGGATCTTAAAAATCACAGAGCCATGGAATTGGTTGGAAGGGGCTTTAAAGACCATAGAACCTCACGGTAACAGAACTGTTGGGTTAGAAGGGACCTTAAGGATCATGGAGCCCTGGAATAGTTGGGTCGAACGGTCCTCAAAGATCCATGAAATCACAGCAAGGTTGGGTTGGAAGGGACCCCAAAGCACCCTCAGTCCCACCCCTGCCATGGGCCGGGTGCCACCTCCAGCTTGGGTTGTCCAGAGCCCACCCAGGCATGGGGCACCCACAGCTCTGGGTAATGCTGGGGCCTCACCACCCCAGGAGTAAAGAATTTCCCCCCTCGTATCTGACCTAAATCTCCCCTCTATTAGCGTTAAGACAAGGGGGGAATGGTTTAAAACTCTCTGCCCACATCACAAGGCCTCCCCCTCCCATTCTGAGCTCCCTCTAAGTACTGGGAGGCTGCAAAGAGCTCCGGGTTGCACGAGAAGGAGAGTCACGTGGCGTTCAGATGCAATACAAAAGAACTATTTTTAGTTTGCATATAGAAACACTGGGGAAAAAAAAGACGACAGCGTTCGCCCAGCTCGTGGTTTAACACAGCATCCAACAGGGACAGAGCTTGGAACAAAAGCCACTGTGAAACCCAAACAAGCAACGATTGTCCCTCCTGGCAACCCCCAGCCCGAGGTGGCAAGAAGCAAAGTGGCCCCGGGGAGCAAGGAGCGGCTGTGGGAGCACCCAGTGCCATGCTGCACGACGCAGCTGTACCCAGGGCTGGAGCCAGGGCTGCTGTACCCATGCCAGCTCTGTCATTTGTTGCTGTTTATTTGCCAGGCAGCTGAGAAATCCGAGCGCTGTCGAAATGCCGGAGTCAATGATTTGCCAGCTCGCTCCCGCCACTCGGAACGCTTTGAGAACGGGCTGTTGAGAAATAGGAAGTCTGCTGGAGCATTCAAGCCTTTTCTTCACCAGCAAAGTTTCTTTAATTAATGACTCATCCCCACAAACGCTTCCCAACAAGCTGCATCAACAGCCTGGGTGAAATCAGAGAAAATCCCCTAACCTTGCCGCCACCGCCGACGACAACGAATTGCTGGGCAATTACTCAGGGCGTGGGGAGGCTCTGTGGGCAGAGCCGCCCGGTACAGCCGTGTGAGTCACGGGGCGGAGGGGAAAACGCTGCAACATTGGCTTCCAGACAGATATTTTCAGCCACCAGCTCACACACAGCCCCCACATCCCACCCCCCCCACCGGAACAAGAGCAGAGGGGAAGCCCATGCATGCAGGGATGCTGCTCGCCATCAGCTCGCCCCAAAGGCACGTGGCTGGGGACAGCGGGCACAGGGCCACCCCTGCAGGTGTCCACGCGCCGTAAAACAGTGCTCTTAAAGCCATGTCAGAGCCTTAAGGTTGGAAAAGACCTCTCAGATCCCCAGTCCATCCCACCATGCCTGCTGACCACATCCTGCGGTGCCACAGCTCTGCAGTTCATCCACACCTCCAGGCACGGTGACCCCACCATGCCCTGGGCAGCTGTGCCAGAGCATCACTGCTCTTTGCACACAAAATTATTCTTAAAATTGGATATTAGGAACCCCCTGCCCTCCCCTGGCAGACATTGCACACCACAAGGTTTCAGTAAGGTTTGCCATTCAGAGAATCTACATGGAACGCTCGGGTTGGAACAGACCTTAGGAATCACAGAGCTCCAAGCAGGGCCTCCGACCACTACATCACGAGGTTCATTTCCACAGTTGTGTTTTGTTGTAAGGGTGACACTCAGAATCACCAAACTGTATGGTGTCTACCCCCCACAGCAGGCTGCAGCCATATGCATTATCATGGCACATTCCTCCAGTGACGCTGCGTGCCCCACCAGATGGATAAAGCGGGGGCAAAGCCCGTGAAAAAGAAAACAAACAAAAAAGAACAGAAAAACAAAGCATGGATCCTAAGGTGCCCTTCCACCTGTACAAACAGCACAGCCTTATCACAGTGTTCTGCTCCCCCCCCCAACAGCAAAAGCTCTGGGGGCTGAGGGTCTGACACCTCCCCCAGCTGGGACTGTTCCTCATGGGGCAGAGCAAAGCCCTGAGGTTTCCAGGCTGGAAGATGGGGATGGAGGTGGTCAAAGGCACCTGAAGCACTGCCCTACAGCATCAGGGCAGCCCAGCAGGTTTGCAGTTACCTTTTGGGGAATTCTATTCAATGCAGAGCAGAGAACAGCCAGCCAAAGGTCTGTCTGGAAGGTGAGAGGCTCCGCACGCTGCTCAGCACGGAGGGGTTCGAGCACACAGAGCCAGATCAGATTGTGGAGCTGAGCTGGGTTTTCCAGCAGCACACCTTTCTTTCTTCTGCACACAACAGGTGGGACCGGTTGCACAGAGGGGCCCACAGGCAGAAGCCACCCAGCATGGCACACAACTCCACCTTCAAGCTTCCGAAATGCTCAGCACCAAGCACAGGGGGTGAAGCAGTTCAGCACAACCCTCTGGAGTAACCCGGGTCAAAAGGACAAGCACAGCATGAGCACCAAGCCATGCATATCAACACCTGTATGCATTGCATTGCAGCACCCTGATACTGCGCTCGCATTGCATTTATACTGCAATGCCACCCTCAGTTTGCATCATTCGAGACCATCCAGAACCACGAATTCCACTTACTCCAAGCAGATAACATACATCCCTTCCCCGTGCCTGTATCTCTCACGCTGTGGTTTGCTTTTATTTGCAATACAATCCCTCTGGTCTGTGACAGAGCTCCGGGCTGCCACGTGGGAGCCGAGGGGTTAAAGCACACACACAGCAGCGCTCACTCACCCGGCTGCGACGAAGCGGGGCAGCCGTAAAAACAGAGGTCAACATCAGAAAATATCCCGTGAGTCATGAGCAGCGATTACTCACCGCACGACTCAACTCAGCAGCACCCGGAGCTCCTGGGTGAGGAAACCGCAGCCTTTCCTCCGAGAGGAGCAGGGAAGGAGTCACGCTGTCAGTTCGTGTCCGTAACGGGGCGGTGGGAGGACGGCTGCTCTCCTCCCACGGCCCCAGCGTGACGTGGGGGGGAAGAGAGAGGGGGTTTGCAGAGCTCCCCACGCTGCTGAGGGATCCCACTGATGCTGGTTGGTAGGAATGGAGGGGATTTGTTCATTCTAGAGATAAGCAGCAGTGCCAGTGCTGCTTGTTTTGGAGCAGAGGAGATATGTGCTGCAGTGGGAACGCACCTAACGTGCTCAGCCCAGCATGGACTGCATGCCTTCCCCTCTACCTTTGAGAACCCCGAAGCAGACAGCAGCCAAACCCAATTGGGGAGGTGTGCAATCCCCTTCCCCAGTATCCCACCTCCCCTCCTATGGGTTTAGAGATGCTCTGTTTGTGTCCAAAGGAGCACAGCAGTGCCTGCAGCCGCTGCCAGCAGGGCTGAGCCAACACGGGGCCGCAGCTCAGCACCGTGTCAGCACACAGAGCACAAAGCACACAATTTATTGCCAAAGCTCCAGAGTTCATCCACCACTGCAACGGCTGCGTCTGTGTGTGTTTGTGTGCGTCTGTGTCACAGAGCCAACCGCAGGAAAGAATGGATCAGCTCTGGATGAACCATCGCTGGTTCCAATGTTACTGGGGAGGCAGCTGCAGTGCCCGGAGGGGTCAAAGCTGGACAGTCAGGTTCTGCAGCACTGCCATGCAAGGACATCGCTCTGGCAGCAACTGGATGGGAGGCGGGGGAGGGGACAACCCCACCAT
Source organism: Lagopus muta (assembly GCF_023343835.1). Lineage (NCBI taxonomy): Eukaryota > Metazoa > Chordata > Aves > Galliformes > Phasianidae > Lagopus > Lagopus muta. Next base: position 2,739,144 of record NC_064458.1, on the reverse strand, counting down.
CCTCAGAGTACAAGTCTTCTCCTAAATTAGCTGAAAAATCATCACTCCCTATGCCAGAAAGCCTTAATTTCCCTCATCCGAAACACCCTTATTTCCCAAGCACTCCCCACGCTGCAAACACCACGCTAACACACACGGGGGGGTTGGGGTAGGGGGGTTTACACGGCACACGGCTCGTTTTGCCACAGCTGTCAGCAGTTCAGCGCTCGCACATCAGCCCTTCGGTGCTGCGCAGCGGCTCTGAGCCGTGCTGCTGCTGGCGGCTTCTCGTTTGGCAGCGCTGGGAGCACCGAACGGTCGCGGCGGTAACTTTCAGTTTCTGAGGATTTGAGCGCAGCGCGCGCAGACGAAATGACGGAGCTGCGGCCGCACGGCGCCGTGCTGAAGTCCATTGCAGGGGAAGGCGGGAGGCAGAACTGCAAAGGGCAGATAGGAGCTGCAGCTCCGGAGCGATGCGTTCCTATCGCAGCACGCAGCTGTGCCCGGCACGTCCCTGAACAGAGCGGCGCTCGGGTTGGGGATGATAGGAGCGGGTGCGCGTGGGTTGGCACACGTGTTGCACGCACAGAGCTGCTGCTGCACCGTGATGGGATGCGGGGGGGGTGAAGGAACAGCTCCGGGCTGGGATGGGGGGTACTGCGTGGGGCTGAGACGTGGGGATCCCCAAGGGTGGGAAATGGGGACCAAGGACGCTGCTCGGGGCTGGGAAGTGGCACCTACAAGAGTGGGACATGGGGATCCCCAAAGATGGGATGTGGGGACTGAGGGCACTGCTCAGGGCTGGGATATGAGGATCCCCAGGGCTCTGCTCAGGGCTGGGACGTGGGGAGCCCCAAGGTTAGGACACGGGGAGCAAGGACACTGCTTGGGGCTGGGACATGGCAACCTCAGGACCGGGACATGGGGACCAAGGGCACTGCTCAGGACCGGGACACGGGGACTGAGGGCACCGCTTAGGGCTGGGACACAGCACCCATAAGCATATGGGGACCCCCAGGGGTGGGACACGGGGACCAAGGACATTGCTTGAGACTAGGACATGGCACCCACAACGATGGGACACGGAGACTGAAGGCACTGCTCAATGCTGGGACGCGGGGACTGAAGTCACACAGCTCTCAGGTCAGGGACACGGAGACCCTCAGGGCACCGACACGAGGACCGAGGGCAGCGCTCGGGGTTCGGAACGCGGGGACCGAGGGGAACGCAGCTGGCAGGGACGGGCCGCGGCAACGAGAGCAGCGCTCGGGGCCGGGATACGGGGACCCTCAGGGCACAGAGATGTGGGAAGCAAAAGCAGCGCTCGGACACGGAGCCGGCAGCGCTCGGGCGGCGGAGGCACAAACAAGTGACACGGGGACACCGCGACGCGCCGACGGCTGAACCTGAAGGGCCGCACCGCACCTCCCCCCCCCGCCCCGTACTCACGTAGACGGGCAGCGGCCACGGGTACACGGCGGGCTCGGCTCCCACCGGCGACTTGAGGCGCAGCTCCAGCCGCTCGCCCATGGCGCAGCCGGAGGCCCCGCACCATGCTACGGGGCGGCCGCGCGCTGCGGGGTGGGGCCGGGCCCGGGCGGCGCGGCGCGGTGCGGTGAGGCGGTGCGGGGCCGCAGGAAGGCGGGGAGGACCCGCGCTCCCACCCCCCCGCGCCGCCCTCTATTGTCGGGAGCGGCTCGCGGGGCTCTCCGGCGCCGCCGCCATCTTGGGCCGCCGGCGTGAGGAGCACAATGAGCGCCGGGGCCGGGCCGGGGGCGGGGGCGGGGGCGGGGGGGAGGGGCGGGGGGCGGCACCGCCGCTGTCCTCAGCTGCACTCCCCCGCGCGGGAACGCGCCTCGCCCCGCCCGGGGCGCGCGCATGTGTGTTGAGAGGGGCGGCGCGGGGTGACATTGCGGGAGCGGCGCTGGCGTGGGGTGACACCGCGTGGTGGCGCGGGGCGACGTTACGGAGCCGCGGTGGCACGTGGAGGATGGAACGAGGCTGGCGCGGGGTGACACCGCGTGGCCGTGAGGGTGGCGCTGCGGGAGACCGCCGAGCTGCGGGGCGCAGAGGTGGCACGAAGCGGAGCCTGCGTGACAACGCCGAGCTGGCACGCTGTGACACCGCGGGGCCGTGGTGGCACGTGGAGGATGGAACGAGGCTGGCACGGGGAGGCACTGCGGGACGGCGGCAGAAGCTGTGCGACGGGCTGTGATGGCACACGGGGGCAGAGCAGATGTGGCACCTGCAGAGACAAACGTGGCAGGACAGGGCAGCTCTCCTTGGGTCGTTAGGGCGCTCCTTAATTAGCCAGCAGTCAAAGTCCTCGCGTGGGCTGAGCAGGCACGTTGCGCGGGCGGCACAGCAGGGACGCGTTGTGCAAGGAATTCAGAAGGGACGCGTTGCACGAGGAATGCACGAGGGACGTGTTGCACAAGGGGTACGAGACGAGTTGCACGAGCAGCAAAAGTGCTGCGGGTCAGGTTCTATGGGTCAGGAGCTGCGGGACCACGAGAAGGAACGGAATATTTAAGCCTCGCGCCACCAGAGGTCCCTCCGCCCCAGTGAACCGGTGCTACTGGGGACGCTGGGCTACCAGGACGGTTCCGTGCTAGAGGTTATGGGGTGATAAAATAAACGCTTCTCTGTTCCTACGGCTGAATGGCCCGAAGAGGTTCCGTTAATTATTTCGGGGGATCGGACACGGAGACGCGAAGGGATAACGCCGCCATCTCGGGGGCGGCCGCGGGGGGAGCGGGGCCGAGATGGCGGCAGTGGGGGCGGCCCCCGGGGGGTGGGACGAGGGGGAGCTGCTTTGAGCCGAAAGAGGGGTCGTGGAGGGGAATGGGAGGGGGTCCTTCGCTCAGAGGGCGCAGAGCGGAGCCGCGGGTGCCGCCCCGCGGGAGGTGCGCGATGCCACGCGTGGGCCGAGCGGGGGGAGGCGGGGAGAGCGAGCCAGCGCGCCGCGCTGCCACGTGGGACCGCCGGTGGGCGGGGCTACGGAGTGGGCGGAGTCGCGAGGTGGGCGGGGCCAGCGGAAAGCGGCGATACGGCGGTCAGCGGAGGGCGCGCGGGAAGCCGCGTGGGCGTGGCCTGGAGCCGCCGGGCGGTCCGATAACCGGAAGGGGCGTGGCCACCGGCGGGGCGTGGCCGAGCCCTCAGCTGACCGGCCGCCATTTTGTCGACACCCGCAGGCCGAGTGCAGCCCGCTGCCGGAACCAGGGCTGCTCCCCTCCCTGCGCCGCGCCCCTCATCTCCACACCTCCCGCCCGGGATGTGAGCGGCCCGGCCCGCTGCTCTCACCTGACCGTAGCGCTATTAGGAGCCGCGGCGGCTCGTCCCGCCGGGCACGGCCCCTCCGCGCCCGGCTCAGGCCCTCGGCCCGGCCCCGCCGCCGCCATGGCGCTGAAGATGGTGAAGGGCAGCATCGACCGCATGTTCGATAAGAACCTGCAGGACCTGGTGAGGGGGATCCGCAACCACAAGGAGGATGAGGTGAGCGACCGACGTGTGCGGGGTGGAGGAGGCGGGGAAGGGGCGGCCTCGCCCGGTGCCGCTGTGCTGCTCGGCCCGTGGTTACACGGCGCGCTGTGCTGGCCAGGAAGGCCGCGCTCGGCCCAACTCGGTGCTGGTGGAACTCGAAGCACGGAACGCTTTGGGTTGGCGCTCACAGCTCGGGCTGCACGGGCTTTATCCGGGTATGGGGCATCGCCAGGCATAGGGACCCGCAGCGCTGCGCGGTGCCGCTGCTCTCTGGGTGCAGGATTTCCTCTCACGTTTGATTCGTATCTCCTCTCTTTTACTTTGGAGCCGTTCCCTTCTTTTTCTAATGCTGTCTGTACGCGTTAAAAGTTCCTCTTCTCCTGCTTGAGAGCTCCTTAAGGCTGCCTCTGCCTAGGGCGGTGTGGCTCTGCCTCTCTGAGAATCGCACACAAAAATGTGCCTTCTTCATCTCGAGGAAGAAAGCAAACGGGCACGTTGGCTGTTATTCTCTGTTCTGTTAGAAGCACGTGCTCAGCAAATTAGTATAGGTTAGGTAATTACTCATTAGGAACACGCTGTGTGAGACTTTCTGCATTGACTTTGTAGTGTCATAGGTTAAGTGTTAGCCTTGCTGCCTGTGTCTTCCCAATTAAGTTAATTATCAGGTAGATGGTCACATACTTGTGTGTTGCAGCATCTTGTTGCCTGCTGAACTGAGGTGCAAACACCACTTCCGAAACCACTTGATCTTTCTGATGGCTTTTAAGCAGGTCACTGTGCACGGGATGAGGCGTTTGCTAGCAGTGATACCTGCAGAACCATTCTGGCTGCTAAGGACTGTGGTTCCCTGCAAACCACAGCAGACTGGGGGGGCCTGGAAGCAGGTTGTTGTGGGCTGCTTAATGTGCTGTTGTACTTGAAGCTAGAACAGGTGAAGAGGCCAATAGACACCTGCTGCCTCACACTGAGCTCAAAGCTGATGTGTCACCCCCTGTGTAAGCAAGAGGCCGATGTCAGTGACAGGTTTGGGTGGTAACGTGGAGCAGTTCATACAGTGCTGGCTCTTCCATTTGAAAGCTGGGCAGTAGGTATTCATGGATGAAACGTGTGTCTTCTATAAGGCTGTGTGCTTTGGAATCTGTCAAAGCTTTTGCTTCAGTGGCACAGAAGTGATGCTGGAAGCACACAGCTGTTCCTTCCTGCAGCTCTGGCAGCTCAGCCATCCATTACTGAGAAGCTGGGCTTTGGTTTGGTGCTTCCCAGGGAGTGGCTGTGGGCATCTTCTAATCCTCACAGGATGCTAAGATCAGAATGGTGTTTTAGAGGAAGTAGCTGCCAAAAGTCTTCCTACAATGCTCCTGTTGTTCATTGCCTAGTGAGTGTTGCTCAAATATTGAATGGAGTTGTTCAACTGACTTGCGTGTGTCATGAGGTGAGGATCTGAGCCTGAGGCATGCTTTGTCCCATCCAAAAGAGTAAACTTGTTTAAAACAAACAGCATGCTTTGGTGGCAGGGCTCTTAGCTGCTGGATCTCACTCAACAAGAAAGAAAAGTCTTCAAAAGAGGGGTTTAGTAGTAAAATTAAAATGATGCTGGAAGAACTGAAGGCACGTCTATGGTTTATTGTTTTGTTTGAGTGATGCTTTTTGTTCTTAAACCTGACAGCTTCCCATCCCTCTGCAGGTGCCATTGCAAGCTTTGCTCTTGTGCTGACGTGCAGAGTGGTTGTCGTTCAGGGTCAGATGTGGTCCTGCACAAGCAGTGGAAGTTTCCCAGCGGGTTTGCTGCCTTCCAGCTTGGTGCTCATGTGTTCCCACACTGCTGGGGTTTGGGGGTGCACCCAAGCCCAGCTGTGAGCTTGAAGGAGCACTGCCAGCTTTATGGCAATGCTTGAAGTGTTTTCCTCAGTTCTGCAGAGGAGCTGGGGGTGATGAGCCCTTCAGCCCAGCTCTTTGCTGCAGAGTGCTTAATTACCTGCCAGAGACCATTTTAATTTTAGTTTCTGAGCTATATCCAAAGCTGACCCATTTATTTAGTGTTTCAAAGGTTGGAATGGAAGTGTTGGTGTTCTGTGGGAGTGGGACACCCCGAATTAATGCAGCCACTGCTCAGTGCTGGTGTTCCTGTCTCAGGAATGCTCCTGTGCAGCAAGCACCATGCTGGATGGCATGGCATAGCATTGCTGCATAGACTTCCTTGTTTAACACACCCTGCTTACTTCTCAACACTGCATGCAGATTCTTTAATTCCTGCATTGTTTCCTGGTGCAAGCTGAAAATCTGAGGAAAAGCCAGATCTGCGAGGTACCCTGCTCTGTGCTCCCTGGGCCTTCCTCTGCTATCTCTGTCTTTGGAAATGGCATCCTTTTGGCTGTGGAAGCAGTGAGTCTTTCATTGGTTCTGGTGTGGTTTTGTGCCATGAGGGACAAACAAGGGGTGTGCTGAGCATTCCAGATGTGTGCTGAGCAGCTCAGAGGTGCCTGGCACAGCAGGCTGGTGGAACCCTCGCTTCTGAGCGGCTGCTGCATGAGGGCAGGGGGCTGGTGTTGCTGCAGAGCCTGCCCAGCTGAGCACAGGGATGCTGCCCTTGGCTGCACAGGTCCTGGCACTTCTCTGCTGCGTTTTCAGATTCAATCAGGTAGGAGGAGCTGTGAGGGATCTTCTACAGTCTTCTGTTCACAGCTGCTGAAGCTGAGCAGCAGCTAGCACTGTGGCCTTCTGGCAATGTGGCTCCTGGCTGCTTTTGCAGCAGTAATACCTAAAGGCAGAGGAGCAGGGCCAGAACACAGCAGGCATTTTGAGGAATGCCAAGAGCACGTTGATGCCCAGTGCTGAAAAACCCACTTGAGTGCTGGGCAGTGCAGCTTGTCAATGGCAGACAGCACTCTGTCACTGCTGCTCCATCACTCACTGCTTGTCATGTGTGTGGTGGAACTTCTGAAGGGAACCCATTATTCCATCTGCTTTGGAGTGGCTCTGGAGTTGTATTGTTCATTCTTCATGCCTGTGAGTTGCTGGGAAGAGACAAAGCAGGCGTGGGGACGGTGCACAGAGGGCTGGGTGGCTGCAGGGAGCTGCATGGCAGTGAGAGCTGAGCCAGCAGAGCAGGGCATGGGCTGCAGCTCCTGCAGGGCTGGGGGGAGAAATGGCATTGCAGCTGGCTGTGTTTGCTCATGGAGGCTGGATTTGATGTGGCTGCCTGTCCCAGTGCTGAGCACAGAAAATGGGTCCTTTGTGAGCAGTGGCCGTGTTGGAGGATGTAGCAGAAGCTGCCCAAAAACTGCTACTATGCGAGTTTGAGGGATATGCCAGAACCTTGAGGCTTTTCACTTAGAAGCACTCTTTGGTCCTGTATCCGTAATGGAGCTTACCTTCATCAGAGCCTGAAATTCCTCAGAGAAATGTGGAACTGACAGCTGGAAGGTGCAGGGTGAAGATGCTCCGCAGCTCTTTGCACGGCGCTGCGTCAGTAAAGGTGGAGTGCGTGCTGCCTTCTCAGGGCTGAGCACTTCTGTCTGTTGCGTCTCTGGGATCTGAAAACTTATTTGCTCATGTGTGTCTTAGCATAAACCCTTGAGGAATGTTTAATTGCTGTGTAATTAATAAAACTGTCATCAGACTGGAGGCATTTCTATTAAGAGACTCAGAAATAGGCCGCCGTGCGCTACTTGCTTAATCCAAAAGTAAAAAGTTTTAATGCTTTTTATTGATTTATAAATCAGCTTAGGCCAAACTTGCTGCTCTCCTGCAGGTGGTGTCTCAGCTCAGATCCCCCTGGGCTTTGCAATGTCAGGCCTCAGTGGCACCAAAAACCATTAAACACTCAACCCAAATGTCACGTTCTGTGCTTTTTTTCTTTTGTTCTTCTACACTTCATCTTATCCCAAACTTTTTCTGCTCTATGGTGGTAACTGTGCATCCGTTGCAGACCGTATCTCGCTCCCTCTGGTGTTTGCTGTTAATCATGCTCGTCTTAAAACCCTGCATTTAACCCTGAAAGGACAGAACAGGTAGGGAGTGCTGATGTTGGACTCTGTGCTCTGATCTGGTAGGAGGCATTTGCTGCTGCAGTGGCTGACAGATCTGAGGCTGCTGCCCAGGACTCGGAGATCCAGCTGTGTTTGCTTTCCTGGGCTGTGAACACAGGATTGCTTTTCCTTCCTTTCCTCCTTTGTTTTGGAGGTATCATCCTTGATACCTTTGCACTCAGTGCTGCTTCTCACACTGGTTTTGGTGCTCCTGGGGCAGTTTGGGTCTGGCACAGGGCCGCTGAGGATCTCCCTGGACTCCACTGGGTAACAGCAGCTCACATTCATGGCCTTTCTTGGCTCTTCACGTTCACAGCAGCACAGGGGTTGGAGGGGAGCTCAGGAGATCGAGTCCTGCTCTTTCCCCCATCACCGTGTGCCCTTCAGCTTCGCGCTGCTGTTGCTGGGTGCTCTGCTGTGCTGTCACTGCCTCTGCTTGCGTCAGCAGCAGCACAAGGAACTGCTCCCATGGAGCTGCCTTTTGGGCAGCCTGTGAATACCTGGGCTGTGGGGTGCTCCTCCGGCGGCTGTGAGCAGTTGGGTTGCATCCCAGGAAGGCTTTGGGTGAAGCAGTGGGTGTAGCTGGGAGCTGGTGATGGGGAGATGATCAGTTCAACACCGTGAGCTGATTGAGCACAGAGCCCGGTGTGTGCCTTCTCCATTCCTTTCTTCAGTGGTCCTGGAAAGCATTTAAGGCAAGAGTGAACCAGTGCCCTCCTGGGAAGCATTTCTTCACACCATAGGAAGCAGGCACTAAAAACACTTATGCAAGGACCATCAGCAAGTCAGTGCTGGGAAAAATAACCAGCTTTTGGTCTGTTTCACTTTTCAAATCTCTCCCCCCCCAAATATTTGGACCTTGCTGTGGGATTGCAATGCCTACAGGTATGTGAATGCTCTCGCGCTGCATGGTGTGGCTGGGCGGCTCTGTGCACATGGCTCCTTTTGCCATCAGCTGTGGTGGTGAATCTGGGCAGCAGGATTTGGGGGGAGGTGAAGCTGATGTGTTCCCTTCATTCTGCTCCTGGATGGCAGTGCTACTCCAGGGAGATTAACAGAAAGTTAATGCCTGCTGAGCCTTTAAAGCTTTCTATTTATAGGGCCTCGGGTTCCTTGTCCTTCTGCAGGATTTGGTGTGCTGATGTTGGGAAAGGACTTCGTTCTGCTCTTCAGAATGCCTTATTTCAGTTTCACATCTGTTTCTGGGCTCTGCAGTGCACTTTTTCCACCCTCTTTTAAGGAAGTTGCTCACTACATCAGTCTCATTTGCAGACAAGGTTTGCCTGTAGGCTGCAGGGGCAGCTGGATGTGGCTCTACTGGGGTGCATATTTAATGTCCATGCTATTTTTTCAGCCCTGTGGTCATGCAGTGTTTTGTATGAGAGGATCTTGAGAAACTGAGGGTGACATTTAAAGAACTTTGGGGGTAAGAGCCGTGAGAAGCGACAGGAGCACTTTCTGGCTGTGTGCATAAGGATTGAGAACCTGCTCCATAGCACCCAGCATGAAGTGCTGGCCGGGCTGTGCAATGCGATACAGGGGTGCAGGGTTGGGTGACAGCCTGCTGCCGTGCTCTGTGTGCATAAAACATTCAGGGCTGGGTGCAGTGCCTTTGTGGATCAGTTGCACGTTGCCTCTGTCACACTTTCAGCATCTCAGATCAAGTGTGCAGTTCTTCCTGCCAGTTGTCTTTCACATTAAATGTGACTTTAAGTTTCCCATGGGAGCTGCCTGGGCCTGAACCACCCCCAGGCCGAGCTTTGAGTCCCAAACTTCTTTTTCATGGGAGGTGTCACCCGTGAAGCTGCTGTGTTTGAAGGCAGTGCTGCTCCTGTTGGCTGCGAAGTCTCAGTGCTGGGATCAGCTGCAGCATCTCTGTGCACCTCAGGCCCTGTGTGGTTGCATGGTGCTGCCATGCACTGTGTATGGATTACAACATTCTTAGCCTTGAGCAGCTGGATGCCATGGCTTGAAGGTGGAATGGGGTAGAAGGCCAAAAAGCAGTTGGGATAACACAGAACACAGTGCAGAGGGCTGTGTCATTCAAAAGCAGGCTGAAGAAGCCCTTTGGTGGCAGGTGCTGCTCTCAGGGCAGAGCTGTGCTGTTTACTGTGCTGTGAGCTCTGCTCCTGCTCTGCTTCCTCTGGCAGCTGATGCATCTCTCTTGATGATGAGTGCAGTGGTGCATGTGTGGCTTTCTGAGGAGACAATGAAGCCCTCGCTTTTATGTTTGTATGATTTCTGTAGCAGATGCCTTCTGTGCTTCAATCATAATTAATTGTGACCAGAAAGAGTCTGAGGTAAACATCCTAACAAAGTAAAATCTGTGCTGATGGTTTCCGATGATGCTTTTGCCACATCCCTCCTACAATCACAGATGTGGTTTGGAAAGAAGTGAAAGGCCAAACATGAAATGTAAATGTTGTGACATCTGGTTGTGAGTTATTGACAGAATCAGACAAATATCGAGGCAGGAAAACCGCTGAGGGTTCTCACACTGGGATGCAGTGGGCATCTGAGTCTGGGCCAGGTGCTGTGTGCAGAGGAAGGGAAATTGATGTCACCTGAGCTGTGGCCTGTCTTTGACATGGTTATTTCTATGGTGGGAAGGGAGCAGGAGGGAAAGGCACTGAAGAAACACCCGGGTGTACTTTGTTTCATAATAAACAGCACTGCTTCTTGTGAATGAGAGCTTCCTTTGGAATTAAGGCCTTACCTGAAGATCATGCGTGAGAGAGGTTTGGTTCTTGCAGGTCTGCCCTGCGTCCTCCCCACTGACTGCTGGAAGCCCATGGAGGGGAATGGCGCTGTTAAATGAGCAGCACTTCTTTGTTTCCCTCAGGCAAAGTACATCTCCCAGTGCATCGATGAGATCAAGCAGGAGCTGAAGCAGGATAACATTGCAGTGAAAGCAAACGCCGTCTGCAAGCTCACATATGTAAGTGCCTGGCTGAATACTGCGCTATCACCGGTGTCACTTCTCACCTGCTGACTGGCAGCTGGCCTCTTCTTTCATGGCAGCTCCATCCTGGAGGCACGTGCTGCAGGTGGCAGTGCTCCCACGTGCATCTCTGCCACCAGTGCCTGCACATTCCTTTCCTGTTCTTGTGCTGGCGCTGCTGTTTGTGCGACTTCATCTCGCTGAGCTGGGTCAGCAAACTGAGCTGCTCAAAGCTAATCCAATAAGAGAGTAGTTTTCAGCTGGATGAAGTAAGAGCACGTAGTTGCACGAGGGCTTGAAACTGGTGTTGGTTCCTCTTCGTGCAGCCCTTTGTGGAGTGGGGAAACTGTTAAAGAGTGACTTTTGTGATTCTGTTTAGAAAGAAGCTGCCCAGGTGGTGCCTGTCCAGCTGCACGGCAGTACCTGGAGCGACTGCCAATTAATTCTACAGCTTCTGGTGGGACTTTGGGTAACTTTAACTCCTCCGTGGCATAGATTGCAGTGTAGGGCTTGGTCATGAGGTGCATTGTTATTTTTGGACCCTTGTTTCATCTTTCTGAGCTCTCCTGCCTGATCCTCTGAGTCTGTAGTTACAGAAATGTCACTTTGTTCTCTGCTCACAGTTACAGATGCTGGGCTATGACATCAGCTGGGCTGCTTTCAACATTATCGAAGTCATGAGTGCATCCAAGTTTACATTCAAAGTGAGTTTTCTGTTTAATTACTGCTGTGAGGGCCGAGCTGTGTCACTGCTGTAATTAATGGATGTGCTGATGTGTCATCATTAGGTCTGATTTCTTCAGGAAGCCAAGCAAGTAGACTTTCTGTAGTACCTGGGCACTACTTGTCCTGCCACCGCAGGCTTTTCTAGCAGGTCTTGGTTTGGCAGCTGCTGTCTTTCTTGTGGAAAAGCCAGGCTGTGGAGTTGTTTTGGTTCATGAAGGCCACCTGAGATTCCCTGTGCTGTATTTCAGTGTGCAATTGCTGTGTAACTGTTCCTGAAAGGTTTGGTCCAGTTCCCAGGCTGGGCTTCCATACCCAAAGTCAGGAATGAGGGAGTGCTTGTTTGAAGTGCAGCAGCTGTAATAAATATTCCCCATTTCTCCTAATGACAGTCCTACTTTATTTCTGCATCTCCTTGGCCATTAAGTCTGTATATTCTAATGAAGGACAGGAGGTGAAGCTGATTTTAATATCCTAAAAGAGAAGCATTACAACTGAAGGTGTCACTTAAAAAGAGTTTGTGTCAGGAAACAACAGAAAACTGTCACCCAACTGTCATCCCTCTTTTGTTAAGCAAACCCAATGCCTGTTTTAAACACCTGGTTATTCTTGATCTAAACATCTCTGAACATTATGTAATGCCTTTGTGTCTCCTTGCCTTCTCACAGAGAATTGGGTACCTGGCTGCCTCTCAGTGCTTTCATGAAGGCACTGATGTCATCATGTTGACCACCAATCAAATCCGGAAGGTAAATTCTCAATTTCACTTCCTGGTTTCTTCCTATTTGTCTTTTAAGAGATTATGCAGTGCTTTATTTATCTGACAAGAGACATGTTGAAGTAGAATTCTTCTCACGTGGTTCACAGTCATCACAGCATCTGAAGGACTGATGCAGTCTTAAGCTCTCTATAGGTTTCCCTGGTGTTGCTTCATGCCAGCTCTGTTTCTTTGCTTAAAAAGCCCAGTGGGAATTAATTCACCCAGTGTCTTTCCTAAACACTCAAATACATTGCAGCCATTACAGTTGGGAAGTTCTGTTGCTCTTTAAGAAGTAATCTATTTGTTCCTAAAGTAGAATCTAATTTTCCCCCACCTGCCAAAGGTACCACAATGAGATGCTCGTGGTGCAGAGCCCTGAGGGCCTGCCTATGTTTAGCTCTCCTGACGTGGTTTCTTTGCCCACGTGACTCCACAGTGTTAATTCACATAGTCCAAGAGCAAGCTGTGCTGTTCCCTTCGTATCTTTGTTTCCCAGTAACTGAATTCACCCTGTAATGCTCTGTCTTTCACGAGATCCAGCTTTATAACCGACATCTGAATGCACTCAGATGTGACTGGTAAAATATCTAATGCACCGGGCTGGATTTTAGAAGTACTTTCTACCTACAAACAAAACTTGTACTACAAAGAAACTTGGCAGATGAGCTGTGTTCTGCACCCCAGCTTGAATTCTGTCTTTTTGGGCTGAAAGCCATGGTGCTGCCAGCAGCTTGGAAGGGAAGTAATCTCCTTTCTTTAATTAGGTGAGGGCACTGTTCTGTGCTCATCATCAGAGCACGCCCTGTGAGGCTGCTGGCGGTTTGGCTTTGACTTAACAGGGTTAGTATTTAATTCCTTTTTTGTTTTTTTTAGGGTTTTAAACATATTTGTAATCATGTCAGAGGTTTTAAACAATTATTTGCCATTTCTGAAATAGCACTGAGGTATGATGTCTCTAATTGCTTTCATGATGCAGTCACCCACCTATTAATTACCTATTAAAACACAGTAGCTGTGTTTTAGCAGGTGTTGGAGGAGACTCTACTTAATAGAGTCAACTTAATACTCTGTATAATAGAGCACATGAATATTCCCTTGGAATAGAAATAGCTCTGCTGCCAATCTGAATGAATGAAATCGGTTTGAAAAAGTACTTTCTCAACATCCTTTGTGATCTTAAATTTTTGAGCCTGTTTTTCCTTTTTTAGGATCTGAGTAGCCCTAACCAATATGATACAGGAGTTGCACTGACTGGCTTGTCCTGTTTTGTTACTCCAGATCTTGCCAGGGACTTGGCAAATGACATCATGACCTTGGTGAGTCAATAAGACTAAAATAACTTCCTTCCTCTACTTAAAAGACGTTACATTGTTCAAATCTGTGTGATTTAGATCTGCTGTATGTGAGAAGTGATCCTTTTTCCTTGTGAGCCCTTTGGGCAGCCTTTCCAGACCTGAGTTCGTTCTGGAGGTTTCCCTTGGTTGTTTCTTGTAGTGGAGGTGAGAGATGGCAGCCCAGCCCTCCTCACTGAGCTCCAGAGTAGCAGAGTCACCCATCAGCCAGCTGTGAGAGAGCTGGATGAGGAGCCAGGGGCCTTGGGGAGAATCTTAGGAATGTCCATTTATAAGAGCCTCACCCCAGCTGTTTTGTTCACAGATGTCTCACACGAAGCCTTATATCAGGAAGAAGGCAGTGCTCATCATGTACAAAGTGTTTCTGAAATACCCAGAGTCCCTCCGTCCTGCGTTTCCTCGCCTTAAAGAGAAACTTGAAGACCCAGATCCTGGTGAGTGGATTTCAGTAACTTCTCTTCCAAAACATCTTAAGTGTAAATGCTTCTCAAGCCTGTGGAGCATGTGAAAAATACCAAAATAAAGCACTTAAAAGAAGCAAATGTTTTGAAACACTTGCATTAGATTATAAGGCTTTTCTTTTACTGTCTTAGTGTTATCTGTGTCTGAGCTATCCACAGTAAGGAGGGAAGGAGAATGGCAGTGTCCTTGCTGAACCCAGACCAGATATCTGTAGCTTGCTAACAGTATTAGAAGGCAGCCTTCCTCAGTTCCTTCCTCAGTTTGCTTTGCATTTTTGTGTTTATTTTACTCCCTCACCTTTGCTAACGATGCTGAGCTGTTCCTTGCAACACCCAGATCTGCACCATGAGCTGCCTTTGCTCTGAGCATTTTGCAGCAGAAGCTTCAATTCAGGCCATGATGATCTCTTCTTCTCTCACTTCTGTTTCCCAGGTGTGCAGTCTGCTGCAGTAAATGTTATTTGTGAGCTGGCTCGACGCAATCCCAAAAACTACCTTTCCCTTGCTCCACTGTTTTTCAAGCTGATGACATCCTCAACCAATAATTGGGTTCTCATTAAAATTATAAAACTGGCAAGTATTCCTTACCTACGTGTAGAGGATTGAGATCTTCATTAGATTATGTTGAGTGTGAGAGCAGTTTACTTGCTTGGAGGTATTGTTACCATTAAATCTGAGTGAAAAATAAACCTCTTTTGTTTCTGTCAATGTAAGCAAAGACAAAAAATATTTTAGGAGAGGTTGATTAAATGTAACAAATGCAATTAAGGAGTGTTTTTGTACTGCTTAAAAACAGCTGTTGATTCAGTCTCTTGTGTGCACTTTTTTTCATAGTTTGGTGCTCTTACTCCACTAGAACCCAGACTGGGGAAGAAACTGATTGAACCTCTGACCAACCTCATACACAGGTATGTGTGGCAGGTACTGCTTTGGTCACTCAGGGCTGGGGATGTGCCTGGTAGGTGGGTCACTGGGCTTGTTTCCTGATGCCAGGTGTGTTGGCTTTATGCATCAGAAGATGGTGAGGCTGTTTCTTACAAAGCTGAGACAAACTGCCATAAGATACCATAAGTAGTTGGGTGCCTGACTGCCAGAGTGTGGGTTTCTCAGGAGCTCTGTGCTGTGCCATCCTTCATTCTTCTCTCCATCTGCCATTCTTGGGGTAGGCAGAGGGTTTGGTTTGGTCTTTGGATGAGAGTGGTTCACTGCTCTGTAACCAGTCCTGAGACTTGGGCTGATTGCTTCCTGGCAGTTAATTTCCTGTGTAATTAAAGTTGTGAACTAGCTCTGAGATATCACTGATAACTCTAAAAAGTGTGATGGTTTTATTCCCTATTTAAAGCACTTGATTTCTGTTTCAGCACCTCAGCCATGTCTCTCTTATACGAATGTGTGAACACAGTAATAGCAGGTGAGAACTGAAATTTGTAACCTAGAAGAGAACACAATGAACTTTGCCATTAGTTAATGCTATTTAAACCTTTTCTAATTTCTTGCATTTTATAACTGAATTAAATTGCTTGGCAAACTTTCCATGTTCTGTTTCAGTGTGGGGCTGTGACTGAAGTCCTTGGTTGTCAGCAGATGAGGCTGAGTTATTCCAGCTATCCTCTGTTTGCTAAAGGCTAAAATAAAGCAGCAGTTAACAATGAGTGATTATTTATATTAAGCTCCTAAATGCTTTTAGAGCTGTGAATCGTGCCAGCAGCCATCAGATGGCAAATACCATCAGTTCTTCATGGAAAGTTTGCCAGTGTTTGCTGATTTGAGGAAGTTAACAGGATAGGGCCACCTTTGTGCAGGCTGTGTGCTGCTGGGGGCTTCCCAAACATCCACTGTAATCAGCAGTGGGAGCTGACTTTGCCTCAAGTCACCTGACTTGATGAAAACTCCAATTTAGTTACAGTAAACTCCAGGATCCGTTGCTGCATCTCATGACGTTAGGGAAATGCTTGCTGAGGTTCATCTGCACGGTTGCTGATGACGTATTTACAGTTGTGCCTGCAGCAGGATATCACTAATATCATCCTTAATGAGAGCACGGTGTAACATTAAGCAGCTCCAACCTGGCTTCTGCTACAGCTTGTGCTTTTGTTTCCATCCTGCAATTTATTGCTTTCCTGATGTTAGATGAAGCTGCAGTGTGTGGAAGGGCCTTTCCTCCTCTCCTCTCCTCTCCTCTCCTCTCCTCTCCTCTCCTCTCCTCTCCTCTCCTCTCCTCTCCTCTCCTCTCCTCTCCTCTCCTCTCCTCTCCTCTCCTCTCCTCTCCTCTCCTCTCCTCTCCTCTCCTCTCCTCTCCTCTCCTCTCCTCTCCTCTCCTCTCCTCTCCTCTCCTCTCCTCTCCTCTCCTCTCCTCTCCTCTCCTCTCCTCTCCTCTCCTCTCCTCTCCTCTCCTCTCCTCTCCTCTCCTCTCCTCTCCTCTCCTCTCCTCTCCTCTCCTCTCCTCTCCTCTCCTCTCCTCTCCTCTCCTCTCCTCTCCTCTCCTCTCCTCTCCTCTCCTCTCCTCTCCTCTCCTCTCCTCTCCTCTCCTCTCCTCTCCTCTCCTCTCCTCTCCTCTCCTCTCCTCTCCTCTCCTCTCCTCTCCTCTCCTCTCCTCTCCTCTCCTCTCCTCTCCTCTCCTCTCCTCTCCTCTCCTCTCCTCTCCTCTCCTCTCCTCTCCTCTCCTCTCCTCTCCTCTCCTCTCCTCTCCTCTCCTCTCCTCTCCTCTCCTCTCCTCTCCTCTCCTCTCCTCTCCTCTCCTCTCCTCTCCTCTCCTCTCCTCTCCTCCCAAGCTGCCCAAAGCCCCAGCAGGCGAGCAGCAAACAGATGCTCAGCCTCCCCTGTGGGCAGAGCTGTCTGTTGGCCTTTGTGGTGTCCAGAACACAGCAGTGCTGACTGAAACGTGTGCTTCTGTATTTCAGTTCTGATCTCTCTGTCCTCTGGGATGCCCAACCACAGCGCCAGCATCCAGGTATGGCACGTCTTGTGTTCTGCCCTGTAAGCCCAAATGTGGTGGGGAAAATGAGCTTGTGTTCCTCTGCTAAAGCACTAAATGACTCCAGTTTAGGAGGATCCTACAGACTGAAGCATTTCCTATGAATTCTGTTGCTTCCTTGGGTTTAGAAAGCAAGTTCTTCTGAAGATTCTCTCACTCTTTCATTCAGCTACTACTGTTGATACATCATGAACTCTGCTTTGTTTTTCCATGCAACAAGACTACGAGAGGCCACAGGTCATCCTCAGGATGCTTCCCTGTGTGCTCCAGCAACCCCTGCATGTAAAACAACTTCATAAAGAGTTGTTGTAATGTAGACCTTTACAGCTTGGCCTTTTTTTTTCCTTCCAGCTTTGTGTACAGAAGTTAAGAATATTGATTGAGGATTCTGACCAGAACTGTAAGTATGTTGCTTGTCTTCATGGCAGCTCTGAGCAAGCACTCACAAGGGAGAAATTGCAGCAGTCTTAGTGCAGTGAGCTGTGTCTCCAAACATCTTGTTCAGTATTACAGAGCTGTTGTAAACAATTGTTGGGTCTGTAATGTGGAAATAATTTTAGATAGCGAGCTCTTCTTGTACTGAACGTCTTCTAAACGAATGAGATGAGTTATTACTGCAGCTTATGGTCTACCAAATGTAAAGCACTTCTCCTTCCATGCTCCGTGCCTTCTCTTTTAGTGTGCCTCCTGCTTGGGAAAGTAGTGAGGGCTGTTCAGATAGTCAGAGCTTTATAGTAAAATGCAAGAATGCAACTTTTTTTAATGACAACAAAGAACATTGGAAAAATCCTTTTTATTTTGTGCCAAGATTTTTAATTGTTGTTTTTCATCCTACTTTTTCCCCATGGAAAATGATCTCATTCTTAATACATCAGTCTTCTTCATACTCTTTATGCTGTGCTCACCCTACGATGCCAGCTCTCAAAACCCAGAGGTTCTGTATGAGAAAAACGTGTTTTGATATCAGAGTAAAACTTGGAGTGTGAAAAGGCAGTGATCAGTGTGTGCAGCCATGGCCTCACGTGTGGGACTGTGACATTAAGGAAGGTCATCTGTGATGTGCTGGCCTTCAAATGTGTTCATCCTGGTCACAAACACTTGTTTGAATTATGAAGGTTGGTGTGAGCAGAACCAGCCGATGTCAAAACTTCACGGGCAACAGCAACCAGTATTTCTATATTTGGAAAGAAGTTTTATTTTGTTTTGCACAGTGAAATACCTGGGCCTGCTGGCGATGTCCAAAATCCTGAAAACACATCCCAAGTCGGTTCAGTCTCACAAGGACCTCATTCTCCAGTGTCTGGATGACAAAGATGAGTCTATCCGGCTCAGAGCTCTGGACCTCCTGTATGGCATGGTACGTTTCTGCAGCTGTTTCCCTTCCAGCCTTATGACCCTTTAATTGGGAAGTAAATGGTTCAGGAAAACATGCAGCTTTCTCATCCTCCCCCCCCTCATTTGCTAATAACTGCCTTATCATTAAAGCTATACCAGAGCTTTTATTTGTAATGAAAGAGCTTTTAATGCTTCCATTGCAACTGCAAGAGCAAAAGTGACAGCACTTGATCTCTGAAACTGTGGTTCCAGTTTGTGCCTTTCATTCAAGAGCCTGCAGAACTGGGGCTTAGTGGGGTGCATCTGGTTTCCTTGTGACACAAAAACTCAGGTCTGTTGAGGAGCTAACATCTGCTTTAAAAGAATTGGAAGCACTTGGTACAGGAAATGCCTTATTTTGAGTCAGCACTTCAGTAACAACTCCTTCAACAGGTATCAAAGAAGAACTTGATGGAGATAGTGAAGAAGCTGATGATCCACGTGGATAAAGCAGAAGGGACGACGTATCGGGATGAGCTGCTGACAAAAATCATAGACATCTGCAGTCAGTCCAACTACCAGTACATCACCAACTTTGAGTGGTCAGTGGTTTTTGTGTCTGCTTTGACACCATCAGCGTGGCAGCACAGAGCTGTCTGATGAAACTGCATCCCTTCCACTTCCTGCAGGTACATCAGCATCTTGGTGGAACTGACTCGGCTGGAAGGCACGCGGCACGGGCACCTCATAGCAGCCCAGATGTTAGATGTGGCGATCAGGGTGAAAGCTATCCGTAAATTTGCAGTTTCTCAGATGGCCATGCTGCTGGACAACGCTCACCTCATCGCCAGCAACACGCAGAGGAATGGGATCTGCGAGGTGCTGTATGCTGCTGCCTGGATATGTGGGGAGTTCTCTGAGTAAGTGTGTGGTCACAAAGATTTGGGCCACTGACAAGTGATTCCTAAGCTGTTCTTCTCTCAAAACACGCACGCTGTTGCTAACAAAAGGCTTGCTTCTTCCCCACTCCTTCATACCATAGCAGTTCTCAGTTGTTTGTAGTCAGGACAGATGCTTATGTTGAATATCTGATCTTTCTTCTGCATTCCTGCCCGCTCAGGCGTGGTTGTGGATGTGAGCAGTTTTAATACAGTGAAGGAGCTCTTTAATCATTGTCTGACCCTACTGGATTTTTTAAAGCCACAAACACTGGTGCAGTGAACTGTGTTCTGTGCAGTAAGCATTGCCTACTAGTTTCTGTTTTTCTTGGGTAACAAACTAGAACCTCACCGATGTGAGCAGTGAAGTGCAGGATGGCAGAAGGGGCTGCTGGTCCAGCATTGCCAGTGCAAATGGCACTTAAAGGTGCAGTAATTGGTTACTGGAGGAAAAACTGCACTCGTAAAGGTGGGAGCCGAGCTGTTTCCCTGCTTCTTTGAAAGGATAAGGTGGTAAATTCATGCATGCCGTATTACTGCTGCCACTTGGAAGGAGAAAAATGCAGGCAGCAGTGATGGTGTATGTAGTCCAACTTGTCTTTATTTGTGCTGCAGCTGAGGTGTCTGAAGAATTCTTAAGGCTGACAAAAATGCTGAAGTTTCTCCATTGGTGCTTGATGTCAATTCTGTTCTTTCTAGACACCTGGAAGAAGCAAATCAGACATTGGAAGCAATGCTGAGGCCTAAAGTCACTACTCTACCCGGCCACATCCAGGCAGTTTACGTGCAGAACATGGTGAAGCTGTATGCATCCATCCTGCAGCAGAAAGAGCAGGCTGGGGAGAAGGAGGCAGCTCAGGAAATCACACAGCTGATGATCGAGCGTTTGCCTCAGTTTGTGCAGAGCGCGGATCTGGAGGTTCAGGAGAGGGTAAGAGAACAAAATGAGGCCATTCAGGGGACGCAGCTGGAAGAGGGGGGTGGTGCTTCCTTACCTCCCCAGCTGCAGCAGTCAGTGCACTTTCCTTCAGCTGACTTTCTTTGGAGCGTGAGGGGGGGCTTTTCTGATACTAAAACCAGAAAGTTTTATTATCGGTTCTGAAATTGCTTTTGTGTTTGTTCTTAGGCTTCTTGTATCTTGCAACTAATAAAATACATTCAGAAGCTACAAGTGAAAGAAGTGCCTGTAGCTGAGGAAGTAATAGCCCTGTTTGCTGGTGAGCTGAACCCTGTGGCTCCTAAGGCACAGAAGAAAGTCCCAGTTCCAGAGGGGTAAGGTTCCTTCTCTCATGCAAAGCCTCACTTAAACTGCTTAAGCCTTAAAGTAAAGCTGGGATATGACTTTAAACCCTGAAGTACTCAGAGGTACTGAACCAAGCTATTTGTGTTTACTGCACCTCTTACCAGCTTGGACCTGGATGCCTGGATCAACGAACCTCCATCAGACAGTGAGTCTGAAGATGAAAAGCCCAAAACAATTTTTCACGATGAGGAGCAAAGGCATTCCAAGCCCAGGCATCCAGAAATGGATGAAGAAGAACTGGCCAGGGTGAGTGAATTGTGAAGATGCTGTTTTGCACATCATTTAGTGGTAGTGTTGTCAGAGAAATATAGTTGTACAGTAATAATGGGACTTAAAGTTATATCCAGTATGTCTCTTGACTCAGAACACTTCTGTCATAATCAAGCTGCTGTGCTGTAGAATTTTTGCAAGTAGGCAATGTTCCAAATATTAAAAGACCACATTTTGCATTCTGCTGCCTTTTATGTCTCTCTGCTTGTAAGCAAGCACTCTAAGCACAGATTCTCTTTTCCTTCTAGCGTCGAGAAGCCCGGAAACAAGAACAGGCAAACAACCCCTTTTATATTAAAAGCTCTCCTTCCCCACAGAAGGTGAGTGAGTCTGATTCCACCTCTTGTTGGCCTCCCATACTGTGTCTCTCTGAATGCTGGTGCTGCAGCTTCCCTTAGGGGCACTTGTGATTATTCTCACTGCAGTTACAATCACATAAGTGCGGTGCCTCGAGTGACAACCTGCAGCTGTTTTTATGAGCCTTCTTTCTGTTGGAAAAGCTTGCAAATGACTACATGTCACCAGAGCAGCCAGCTCTCCATGGATTTCCAGTGGACCTGGACCTCCAGTTTAAAAATAGTGCTGACTGTCACAGCTTCCATGGCAGAAAACCTTGCAGAGAGCAGTCTTGTCTGAGTTGCCATGGAAAGTTCACTGTCTGGATTTTACCAGTGAATCCTCAGAAGCTGCTAAGACATTTTTCTGCTTTGCCTTTATGTCACAGAGTCCTGTGCAGGCGTTTGTCCCACTCTGGGTGCTGCTTTTGGGGTTCACCTCGAAAGGCACTTCATTAAGAGTGCTGGGAAGACTGGCCTCAAAGTATTAGTTCAATAGTAATCCTTCATGGTCCTCTGGAAACACTGCGTGTTTGTGCTCAGAAGGTCACAGTGGGCTCTTCTTGCCATCCCCTCCAGGCAGAGTTCCTCATTTATTCCTTCCGTGTCCCAAGGGCTGCCCCCATTCTCCTCAACCTACACCTCAAAATTCCACGTGAAGTGGTGAATTGTTACTCATAAAGCACAAACCAAAAAGCCTTCAGAGTTGCAGGAAGCCTTTTCCATGGCAGCAGCAGGGTTAAAGCACTGGGGCCCGAGGCAGGATCTTTTATAACAGCAAGCAGTTGGCTCTAACATACAGCCAGCTACCAGATAGGATTTAGCACCGAGCTTTTCCATTCCTGTCATTTAAAATGCTCACTTAGGGGATTAACCAGCCTGCTGTTCAGAAATGTCTATTTATATAGGTCTGGTAGTGCTCACAGCATGCACTTTCATTTTCCCAGCGTTACCAAGACACTCCAGGTGTGGAACACATCCCTGTGGTCCAGATCGACCTTTCTGTCCCCTTGAAAGTTCCAGGTAGGTGCAGCTGACACTGAAAATGAAGTGCAGAAACTGAAGCAAAAGCGATAACGTAAAATTCTTAATTGTAAAGTATGAGTAGCACGCATTCATTAGGCTCTAAATTGGCTCTGTGATCGTGTGCACTAAAAGCAATTTGGCTTCTTCTGTAGGAATGCCAATGTCTGACCAATATGTGAAACTGGAAGAAGAGCGGAGGCATAAACAGAAACTGGAGAAGGACAAGAAAAAGAAAAAACAGAAAAAGGAAAAGAGAGGGAAACATCACCGCCACAACTCACTGCACACAGAGAGCGAGGAGGACATCGCTCCAGCCCACCGCGTGGACATCATCACAGAGGAGATGCCCGAGGTCAGCTGCTGGCCTCTGTGCTCTTAGAAGGCAGCCTCCCCCAGGGCTGCAGAGCTGGAGAAGGACTGAGTGATGGAGATGGCCCTGAGCTGTGCTTTGCAGGGGGAGGAATCTCTTCTTGTGCACAAAGAGCAGTGTGCATCTCTGCTGTAAAAGCAACGCTGTCCAAGCAGTCGCTTTGTTCATTATGCTCTGCTGCTTCGCTTTGACGTTGTCTTGCTGTCTAGTCAGCAGGTTTGCAGCTGATTGCAGTTCATTGCACGTGCTGGTGATGTGATCTGTGTTTGTTCTTAAAACTTCTGTTAATCGAAACCAAACGGCAGCAATTCAGATCCTGCGATCTGAGAAGAATGGCTTTCTGTTCTAAATTAGTCTTGTAACGAGATGCTGTGTTAATGTGTGCTGTTGTTAAGACTTGCTGGGCCTGGCTGCGAGCTGCCCTGCTCTGTGGTTAGCAAGCTTAAGAAGCACCAACAAACTGCACTGGGGGATGTAGAGCTTGATGAAGAAGTTGCCTGAGGTACAGTTTGTGAGCTGAGGGTCTCTTTGTCTCTCCTGCAGAACGCATTGCCCAGTGATGAGGATGACAAGGATCCCAATGATCCATACAAGGCACTCGACATAGATCTGGATAAGTAAGTTTTGTGTGTGAACTTAATGACTAACCAGAAAGCAGGAGGGCTCGGCTGAGGCCAGGCTTACCAGGGCCCTGCCTGCAGCCCACTGGGTGAAAAGCCCTGAGTCTCTCTCCACCCTTTGATGTAACTGTAGGTGGCCCTTCAGGTTGGGTTCCTGCTGCAGTGTAGATGATAAAAGCTGAGCTGCTGAAATATTGGCAGTTTGGGGAGGGTGGATAAAACACTTTGTGTGGCTGGGTCCCAGCAGAAGTGAACGCCTGAGCCTTTGGGGGCACCTGTGATTCCGTGTGCGTTTGCACCAAGTGTGATCTGTGTTCATCTGTGCTCATCTCAGACCTGCTGTGCACAGGGCAAACCTGCGTGCTCTGTGGAGCTTCAGTGCAGTGCCACTGTTGAGAACTGTTCTAATCTGATTGGGCTTCTGTATTGTTCTCATCTGTTCTCTCCCCATTTCATGTGAGTCACTGTGCTCTCCTCTCACGTTTTCTCATGTCTGTGTCCTCTCTTTCCTTCTGTGCTTGCACTGCTATGTCTGTGTCACGCTCACACGCAGTCTGGTTTCAGGGAAGCCTTCCAGGTAAGACTGTACTGCTAAGTGCTTCACCTTCTTATCTCAGCTTGGTTGATTTTAGTGGATGGCATGAATACACAAGGGGTCACGAAGCTGTTGAAATCAATGATCCTCAGATCTGTCTGGGTGTTTTCCTTGCTGACCTTCAGCAGTGAGGCCAGCAGATATCTTGCTGCTTAAATGTTTGCTGGTGAAATGCAAAAAATGAATGGTTAAGCAAAAGCTGTAGGAAAGGAAGCAATTAGCCAGCTTTTTCTCTTCTAGACAGAGTTTGAGAGTGAATAAATTTGTGGTGCTTTTTCCCAAGTAATGGATTCTGGATATGATGTAAATCTGAACTGCTGGTGGTGCTTTCTGGAAACAAGGCCTGCTGTGAAGCACAGCTCTTCAGTGTCACAGTAGAGCACAGCTTCGTAGCATCAGCTGCCAAACATTTGGCTGCTTAAACCCACCTCTGCTCAGTGATGTGTTCAGAGCCAACACCACACCGTGTGCCTTTCTGTAGGGTTACCCACAGGTCTGCAGCTGGCACCTGGGTGGCAGATGTTACCACAAGCTTCAGGTCCCCTTCAGAACATTGCTCAGCTTTCTAATCTGAGAGCACGGACTGCAGTGACTTAAACCTTACTTCTGGTCCATCTGTGCTGATTTAGATTTGGGGTCCAACTTGTAAAAGGCAAAAAAATAACCAGCAAGAACCAGACTTTGTCTTGGAAGCAGAGAACCTGAGTGAAGGGAGTCTGTCCTTGCAGCAGGCTGATGTTGTGTTTGTATCTCAGACCCTTAGCAGACAGTGAGAAGCTGCCAGTGCAGAGACACAGGAATGCTGAAGCCCTGAAGACGCCCGACTCCGAAGCTCCACCTGTAGAGAAAAAAAGCAAGAAACCCAAAAAGAAGGAAAAGAAACACAAAGAAAAGGAGAAAGACAAAGGGAAGAAGAAGGAGAAAGAGAAAAAGGTGGTAGAGGAAGAAGAAGTGAAAAAGGTAATTGGAGGCTTTCTTTTATGAACAGCTCTTGTCGTCGGTGTCTTTTGCCATGTTTTGTGCTTGTTGGTTAGGAGTCAGAGCTACAATGATGGCTTCTGTCCCCTCTCTGCATTCAGGAGGAAGACTTGGATTTCTGGCTCTCCACGGCTCCACCTCCTGGCTCTGCTGCCCAGCCACAGGTAGACACTGCAGTGTCAGAGGGCTCCTTTCTCACAGCTGCATCTCAGCTGTGGTGGCGGTGCTTTGTCACACTGCAGGAGGGAAGGGCTGGTGGGTTTATCTGCCCACTGTGTTGCCGTGAGGCAGTGAAGCTGTGTCCCCAGTTCAGGCACTGCTGTGGGAGGTTCCAGGCTCACCACAGTGCAGGTCAGTGGAAGTAAATGCAGGTGGAGCTGCAGGCTCTGTGAGTTTCGGTGTTACTAAGCTGTGGTTTTAGTTCTCAGTGTGAACTAGAAACCAGCCATATTAATGGAGGTGAGAGACCCAGTCTGACAGAAAAACTGAGTTTCTATGGGAGACTCTGCAGGAGAAATGGAAAACAAGGCATTGATTCCCTGCAGAAGCCTTTGCTATCCTGTCCTCGAGTGATCTTTGGCCAAGTCTCAGCAGCATGAAGTTGTTGCCAGCTTTGATACCTGTTATTGTAGTGTAACTTCCTGATAACAGTTTGGGAGGAGGGCGGGTGTCGCTGTCATGGTTTCTATTCTGGGATTCAGCTGTGTTCATTGGTGTCATCATCCTTCTGATCATCCACTCAGAGCGGGCCTCAAGCAAGTGCTGCTGTTGTGTCTGAGCCTGAAGGGGTAACAAAGGAAGAAAGGGAAGAGCAGCAGGAAGAAGAAGAGGAGGATGAAGGGAAGGTAAGCAGTCCTGAGTGGCTGACAGCCTCAGCTGTGTTCCGTGTCTCCTGTTCCACCCCTCCGGGTGGAGGCTGGTGATGCAGAGCTGCAGCAGTTGTAAAACTGAGCTTCTAAGCAGCTGAAAATATTTGGCCTTCAAATCCCAGGCTGCTTTGGGCTCTGAGGCATGGAGCTGAGAGCAAGGCTCAGCACAGCACTCAGTGATGGCTGGGGTGCAGGGGATGAAGGCTCTGTTCTGGGTTTCTGTGGGGTAGGAGATGCCAGCTGTGTAATGCAGGGCAGCAGCGTCGTACTGGCTAAGATTGCGTGGGTTTCTTTAAGGATTTGTTTGAGTTTCTCGTTGTTCTTGTAGAAATCCTCCAAGCATAAGAAGAAAAAGCACAAGAAAGAGAAAGAGGAGAAATCGAAGGATAAGAAGAAATCCAAAAAGAAGCATCACCACAGCGAGGAGGAGATGGCAGAGTCTGTGCAGAATGGAACACTAGATGATGAGCCACTACCAGTGAGTAGCTGGAGCTCTGGGAGGAAGGCAGAAGCTGAACTGTTCTTTGGGGAGGGAGAAATCAGCTCTGCTCAGAGAAAGCAGCCCTCTGTGTGTGACTGCCATCTGTTCCTTTGCAGCCCATGTCCAGCTACCGCCTTCTTGCCGAAAACCCATACATTAAAATGGTGAGTTTGTTGGCATTCAGATCCAGAGCATTTCTTCTTCTCTTTTTGTTTTTTGAGAGGATGGTGCTGCAGCTTCAGGTAGACATCTAACAGCAAGTGATTTGAATCCCAGGAGGCAGATGCCCAGCAGGGCTCTGCCTTACACCCCTTTGGTTGTCTGTTAACAAGTTCTTCAGCTGAAACGTCCTCCTGCTCCTTAGCAGTGCTGTGGGGCTGATCACCTTGCTTTTGTTGTCCTGTGGCTGTGCTGACTCATCTTTGCAGCTTGCCACGTGCTGGTGGTGCATCCTGTTGCTGTGCTACACGAAGCTTCAGAACCTTCCCTGTGATTTTTCTTTCCTCCCTTGCAGACCTACGATATCCAAGGAAACCTGCAGAACGACAGCCAAGTGACCGTGTCTGTTATCTTCGAGAACAAAAGCACTAGCTTCCTTAAGAGCATGGAACTCAATGTCCTGGACTCTCTCAACACTAAGATGCTCCGACCAGAAGGATCATCAGTGCACGACGGGATACCTGTGCCCTTCCAGCTGCCCCCTGGTAATGTGGGGCCTTGCTCAGTGTGCTGGGAGCGCTCCTGGTCCGGCGCTGCCCTCTGCTGGAAAGAATTGTTTGAGCTTCTGGCTGTTTTTCCTTCCAGAAAGGCTCCTCTTTCTGCCTGGGTTTCACGCAGTTCATTGCAGAGGATAAATCTCCTTAGGCAAGGCTGTGAATGCAGGTGGTTCTGCAAAGCCAGGGTGCAGGGCTGGGAGTGCAGCTGCCAGGGTTCCTTTTTCAGGCTGGTACGCCTCTAAATGTGCACCAGCAGGAATCCCCAGTTCAGGAGCTGTTTGCTGTGAGGTTTCAAATGAAAGAAGATCCTGATTCCTACCGAGTGCAGCTATCAGGGCTGCCTTCCAGATATCCAGGGGTTCAGTGCTGTAACGCTGTTAATTCAAAGGAGGAATTGTGCACATCACAACTTCCAGCTACGTGGAAAAGTTGAAACTTGGTTCAGAAATAGTGGGTCTGTAAAGCTGAGCTGCTGCTGATCGCTCTGTTCTGATGATGATGATGAGATGGATGCGGTTTCCTTACCTGACTTCTTCCTCTCCTTTCTTTATGCCAGGAATCTCTAACGAAGCCCAGTTTGTGTTTACACTTCAGAGTATTGTTATGGCTCAGAAGTTAAAAGGAACGCTGTCCTTTATAGTCAAAGTAAGTGCAGCTTTAAACTCTGTGCTTCTGCTTCCTTTGGAACTGCACAGGGGAGCTTGACTGGGGTGGAAAGCACTGCTTTAGAGCTTCTCTGAGGCTTCATTTCATCTCTGCTGCACCAGCCCATTCTGTGACGTGAGAAGTATTTTTATGTGACATCTCGAGCAAAGAGTGCTGCATAAAGCATGTCCTGAATTGTCAGCCCTGGCAGTGTGAGCAATGCAGCCTGAGACACTACTGCCCTGTCAGATAGGAAGTGATGCCTCTGCTGGGGAGAGGAGGGCAACCAGTTACAGGAGAGGCAACTCAGGGTGTGCTCTGCTGTCAGATTGGTTAGCTGGCACAAGGCTGAAGAAAATAGTAATGAGGTAACATTAATAAGGTGTAATTCAGCCACATGCAACTGGAAAACAGAGCTGGGTCTGTTCAGCTGTGTTCCTTACCTGCTCTGGGTGCCTGTATTGACCCAGCTGCCCAAACCTGGTCCCGGTGGCCATCGTCACGCTGCTCCTTGAGGCCCACTCAGCTTTTATCAAGGGGAGCTGAGCCTTAAAGCCTCATCTGTGCCTCGCTGGAGGTGGGGGTGGTGCCTCCTCTCGCTGCCTCGGGGCTCCCGTTCATCTCCTTTCCTTTGACCTGTTGCAGAATGATGAAGGTTCAACCCATGAAAAACTAGATTTCAAATTGCACTTCAGTTGCGCTTCATACTTGATCACGACGCCTTGCTATAGGTAAGTGCCACTGGGGCACCTCCTGCACGGGGCTTTGCTGCCATGCGGAGCTGAGCTTTGGCTGCAGCTGCAGGACACGGCATGGGTTCAATTCTGGCTGCTGGTGATCGGTTTGGTGACGGTTCTGTCGTCTCTCGTAATGCCTGGCTGCTGAAATGCATCCACTGGTTGCTCCAGGTGGTTCTGGAGGGGCTGAGTGCCACGCTGTGTGTGGCTGCAGCTCCTGTTGGTGCCGTAGGGCGCTGTGACCGGTCAGAGGAACGGCTCCCACGTTCCCTGAGAGCTGAGCGATGTGCAGCCGTTTGCATCCCAACGTGTCTGAGGGGCTGCATGGGGCTGACGTGGCAGAGCTCAGCCAGCTCCGTGGCCCAGGAACTGACTTGACTTCCTGTATTGCAGTGATGCTTTTGCCAAGCTCCTGGAGTCTGGAGATCTGCACATGAGTTCTGTTAAAGTAGATGGAATTAGCATTTCTTTCCAACATCTCCTGGCAAAGATCTGTTTTCATCATCATTTTTCAGGTGGGTCTCTTGCAGAACCTCCGGCAAAATTCCGTCTTTTGAAATCCTGCTGTGTTTGGTGAGCGTGAATGAATTGCAGAGAGCTGGTGCTGAGTTCTGCAATGCTTCTGTATCCTTAAAATGAGCTCTGCTCGGCTCTCTGGCCCCTCCAGCAGGAGTTTCTGTTCCTTGAGGCCAGACAGCAGCAGCTCCACTGAAAGCAAACTGCATTAAAGAAGTGCTCTCACTGAGTGCCAGCTCTGCTTCCTTTGCAGTTGTGGAACGTGTTGATTCCTGTGCATCCATGTACAGCCGTTCCATCCAAGGGCATCACGTCTGCCTGCTGGTAAAAAAGGTGAGTGTGTCAGAATGCTCTGAAACGGGACCTGGGAGGAGCGGGGTCTGTGGTTTCCTCATCTCACTGGGAAGAGGGAAATGGTGCTGAAATGGTGACGGGGGCAGCAGTGGATGCCGGCAGAACCGAGAGCCTCAGCCATGGATCTTTCCTTTCTCTTGAAGGGAGAGAACTCTGTATCCATAGATGGGAAATGCAGCGATCCCACCCTGCTTAGCAACTTGCTGGATGAGATGAAAGAGACATTGTCCAAGTGCTGAGCGCCCACACCAACAGCCCGACTTGGAGAAACACCCGGCGTGCAGCGGCAAGCAGACCCAGTGTTCAGGTTCCTCCCTCGTACGCATGCACTATCCTGGGGC
The DNA here is from genome assembly GCF_023343835.1 of Lagopus muta. Lineage (NCBI taxonomy): Eukaryota > Metazoa > Chordata > Aves > Galliformes > Phasianidae > Lagopus > Lagopus muta. The sequence continues at coordinate 2,710,035 of NC_064458.1, read as the reverse complement.
ACGTGCTTTTCAGTTACCTCCACCATCATTTGCAGTTCAAACATTTTCAGGCTGTATGTTACCTTTTCATTTTGAGACTTTTTACAAACTGTGCTGTTCACCCTTTCTTGGCCCAAAGAGATCCGGTGATGTGACTGCAGGGGGGAGGGGTGCTATTTATTCAGCAGCTCGCGGCGATGCTGTGACCATTTCCATCTGACGGGGCACTGAGCAGCACTCAGCCCTCGGTGTTGCTGTGCTTGTTACCAGGAGGCTGGCTGTGCTCAGCTGCAGTGTCTCCAGGGCTGCTGTGGGTGATGTCTGTTTCTAGCAGAGGCTGATGCTGGACCTGACGGCCTCTTTTTTGTTTTATTTCCTTAAACGTGGTGATGATGATGATCTCAAGATCCGTTGCGATCGGCTCACGAGCATCCTCTGCCTCTGAGCTGTGTGAGGGGGGGATGTTGGTGGGCTCCTGTTGGTCGTTGCCGTGAGCCTTAACCTGGTGGGGCTGGGGCTGGGACGCGGCGCTGCTGCTGCCTGCTCCCACTGCTGTCCCTGCGGATGGAGGCTGTCACTGCTCCATCTGAGCTCTGCTGATGTATTCCGAGTCCACTTCAATTTCACATTCCTGACAAGTTGTGCTGTAGCAAGAAACTGGAAACCCAGAGGGGTTTTTTCCTGCTTTTCTTTCACCATCTCCCTCCCAGAGGCTGACCGATAGCAGCAACAGCCCCTGTGTGACTGCAGCTCCTCTGCGCAGCCGGCAGAGCAGCGCTGCTCCCCAGCAGTGCCAGGGGTTGAGGGGATCCGGGGAGGAAATCGAACCCCTTCTGCACTGAACCTCGTGGCACCACGGCCTGGCAAGGAAGGGCTGTTTTCTGTCCTTTACAGATGTGCTTAACTGATGTCCCCCAAAGTATCGTGCTGCTTTTTGTCCCAGCTGTCGTGGTTGCTGTTCCGCACGCAGCAAACAGAACGGTTTTGCTTTGAGGTGGGGGCTGAGATCCATCGATTGCTGTTCCCAAAACTCCCCCGGGGAGGAGCTGAGCTGCTGCCCTTCCAGCAGGGAGCAGCACAAAGCCTCCCCTCCTCCCTGGGGCCGTCGTGTACATTAACTGTGCGCTGCCCTCCTCACACTTCGCTCCTCCGTGTTTGTGGACAGGCTGTGGCTGTGCTGCAGGAGCAGCTCTGTGCAGGTCCTGCTGTTGCTCAGCCCCTGCTGAGGCAGCTCCTGTGTTCCAGGCTGCGTGGATCCCGCAGGTCTGCCAGGGTGGTGTTCCTCAATTCGTGTTTTTTTAATTCATGGATGAAAGCTGTCACTGTAGCATGTAGAGTCTCCTCTTACAGAATCCCGTGCAGTGATTCTAGAACTTTGAACCCGTATGATGTGTTCCATTCACAAATTTATTTGCTATCAACATTCCCTTAAAACAAAAAAAAAAAAGAAAGAAAAAGAAAAAGAGAACATCCCACAAGCTGCTGTAATGATTTTGTGTCGAGATGATCCAATAAACTTTCAAAACAAAGTTAAATCTTTTGGCTTCGTCGAGGAGTCGTTTGGAAGGAGCCTTCAGCTCCTCTGGGCTGCAGGGATGGGTTGGCAGTGGGGAATCGCCTGCAGCTGGAATGCAGGCCCGGCTCACGGGTGGCTGCTGGGCGCCCCGCAGAGGTGAGGACACCTTTGTGCCCCAGCAGCCGGAGCTGCGTGGAGAAATTCCTGCTGCCTTTGCGGAGCTGCTGGCGCTGTTACCTGCCCTGAGCTCCTGCTGCACCCGGCACATTGCCTCATTTGTTTTCATTGCGGGGTGCCTGCAATGCTGCAGCGTGGGCCTGCGCTCTCAGCAAGGGGAAAACGGCGCTCTGTGCTGCCGACCGCTGAGAAAGGAGCTGAGAGGGGGGCAGGGAGGGGCAAAAAAAAGAAGCCTTGTGCTGAACAGCGGGGCCTGAAGCGCGCGGCGCTGCGCGGCGCTGCCTCCCAGCAGGGCAGGCGCTCATCCTGCTCCGTGCTGCCGCCGTGCCGCGATCCAGCGAGCAGCCGAACAGAAAATCGGTCCTCATTGCTGCAGCTCGTGCAAACCGTGCAGCGAGAGCTGCGTGCCTGCGGCTGCACCCGGCGCTGCTGCGCTTCTTTCCGCGCGGGGTGAGGGCGAAGCTCCCACGGCTCTGCGTCGGAACTGAGCGACGGCGCCGCGGAGCGCGAAGAAAAGCTGGAGATGCCGCGGGCCGGCCGGAGCCGTGACTCAGCTGCAGGATGTCATTACCGTGCTGTGTCAACGCTTCGTGCCGTCTCTAATTTAATCCATTAGGGTTTCTAAGAATAACCAGCTTTTAGTAATTACAAAGGAGAGCGGGCTGCGTCAGGGCTGACCCTGATCTGTACCGAAGGAGCTCCGGGTGGGGCTGGAGGGGGAGGAACGGCACTGCGGAGCCCGTGCTGCCCTCAGTTTCCCCACCGGGACCCGCATCCGCCTTCACGGCTCTCCCATCGCGCCCACCTTCCTTCCGTCCGCCCCGAGATCTCCTAAACCCTCGGGTGCGGTGTGGGTCGGTCCGTGGCCGCTGTGGGGCTTAAGGGGGATTTGGAGTCGCAGCACCGGGACGCGGCCCGTGGGCGGGTGGGGGCGCGTCGGGGTTGGACGTGGGGCTTTAAGCGGGTTTTTCCCACCGGAACGATCCTGCGAGTTCGGGGAGGTCTGGGGTCGGTTTCCTGCCCGGAGGGGTCGCGCCCCACGCGTCTGGCCGTAAAGAAGGAAATAGAATAAAATGAGCAACGCGGGTCCTTCACGAGCACGGTCGGACTGCGACCCCCCGGGGTCCCGTCCCGCCCCACGAGGAGCGGCGTTCGCAGCGCGGCCCCTTTAAGAGGAAGAAGCGCAGAGCGGGGCGCGGCCCCTTTAAGAGGAAGTAGCGCCGGCGGAGCGTTGCGGAGGGGGAGGGGCGCGCGGGGCTGCGCTGCGGCCGCACGAGGGGCAGAACGGCGGGTGAGGAGCGGGGGGTCCGGGGAGGGAAATGGGGGCTGGGGGGGAACCGAGGGGCTCTGCGAGGCGGGGGGGGGCGGCCCGGGCGATGCTTACGGCGAAAATGCCTTCGTGAGGGGGGGGGGCGGGGGGTCACGGCTGCCGGGAGCGGCTCCGGTGCTGCTGGGAGCCGAGAGCCGAGCTTGGAGCTCCGAGCCGGAGCGGCTGCGCTTCCCCGTCCCCTTCCCCCCCACTTCCCCATCCCTTTTCCCCGTCCCCTTCCGCATCCCTTTTTATCCCCGCCTTCCCTTCCCCCCCGCTCTCTGTTACCCCCCGTCCCGCAGTTTCGTTCTCCGGCTGCGGCCCTCCCATCCCCCCCATCCCCTCCCGCACCGCCCCGCAGCTCCGTCCCGCAGCTCACGTTCTCTTTCGGCCTTCAGTCCCGCACCGTTGCGGCTCCCTCGGCCTTCGAGTCGGTACGGAGCGCTCCCGGGTCGCGGGGTGAAGCTCTTCCCCGTGGGACCTCAGCAACAGGAGTAAGAGGAGAAGGAAGAAGAGGAGGACGACCTTCAGCCTCCGAGCTTCTCCTTCTCGGCATACGGGTAAATATCCGCGCTGCGGGACCCGCGGTGCCCACCGTTCCGCACCCGCGGTGCTCGCTGCCCGCACCGCCGCTCTTCCATCCCCTGTGCCGCCCTCCTGTTGCGGCTCTCCGTGCCCCCCATGCCCCGCCCTTTCTCTCCCGTGCCCCGGGACGATGCTCAGCCTTTAGGGATGGATCTGAGCCGCGGTTTTCCCGTCGGCTCTGAGCGCTGCCGGTTTGTGGCTCGGCGCCGCACTGTGCCATGAAGGGCTCTTTGTGTTCATCCGGACCTTTAGCAGCAGAACATCTGAAGCTGCGTTTGCAGGCGGCTCTGCGGAGTTCTGCGCTCAGGCGGATCGATTTCCGGGCTGGAAGCAGAGCTGCCTTCCTGCTCACGGACAGAAGTGTTGCTGTGTGCTCAGCATCGCGGCCGGGCTGCTCTGTGCCGGCCCTGCTTTGCTGCGGGGCTCAGCGCGGCTCCTGGATGCCGGCAGGGCTGTGAAATCAGCACTTAAAGGAGCAGCAGTGCTGCCACAGCGGGATGCTGGCTGTGAGGGCAGCGCGGTGCCTCGCGTTGCATCGCTGCTTGGAGGGGATCTTCCTTCCCCCATCCCCAGTGCAGCTCTATGAGGGTTTCTCCCCCTTCTCCTCTCCTCGGCTCTGCTGGCAGTCAGAGCAGCAGCTGCTCGCCCCGCTCAGCCCCACTCACAGCGCAGTGTTTGGCTGCAGCCCCAGCTCCCATCACAGGGCTGCCCAGCGCTGTTGACACGAAGGGTGGCCGTGGGCATCAATGGCTGCAAACAAACAGCGCCGTGCTCCTCGTCGGCGTCCTTTTGGGATCTGTGCTCACATCCCTGCCTCGTCTCTCCTTTGCTCGGGCTGCTCTTAACCCTGCTGTGCTGCCTTGCAGGCTGGGAGTGGATGAGCAGCAGCAGCAGGAGGAGGAGGAGGAGGAGGGCGGCTCTGTGACGGCGGCAGGGAATCGAGATGTCCCACGCTTTGAAGCAGGTGTTCAATAAGGACAAAACCTTCCGGCCCAAACGTAAATTCGAGCCCGGCACGCAGCGCTTCGAGCTGCACAAGAAGGCTCAGGCGTCGCTGAACGCCGGGCTGGACTTGAAGGTGGCCGTGCAGCTGCCGCCGGGCGAGGAGCAGAACGACTGGGTGGCCGTGCACGTGGTGGACTTCTTCAACCGCATCAACCTGATCTACGGCACCATCAGCGACTACTGCACCGAGCAGTCCTGCCCCGTCATGTCGGGAGGCCCCAGGTACGAGTACCGCTGGCAGGACGAGCACAAGTACCGGAAGCCCACGGCCCTGTCCGCCCCGCAGTACATGAACCTGCTGATGGATTGGATCGAGGTGCAGATCAACAACGAGGACATCTTCCCCACCAACGTCGGTGAGTCGCTCTGGGCTCTGCGTCGGCGCAGGGGTAGGGATGTGAAACGGCTCGGGTTGGAGAAGGCCTTAAAGAGCATCGAGTCCAACCACCACCCGGCCGTCCCGCCCCATCCCACAGCCCTCCGTCACGGCCCTGAGCATCCAGGCGGTTTTTAGGCACATCCAGGGGCGGTGGCTCCACCAGCTCCCTTTGCAACCCATTGCAGGGCTTCACAACCCTTCCTGTACAAAACTTTGTCCTGATGTCCAGCCTAAACCTCCCCTGGTACAACCTGAGGCCGTTTCCCCTCATCCTGTCACCAGCGGGAAGAGCCCAGCCCTGCTCACCTCTCAGGTATTTGAGGAGAGCCATCAGGTCTCCCCTCAGCCTCCTCTTCCCCAGACCAAACAGCCCCAGTTCCTTCAGCCTCTCATCATAGGCCGCATTCTCCAAGCCCTTCCCCAGCCTTGTCGCCCTTCTCTGGCCCTGCTCCAGCACCTCCATGTCCTTTCTGTACCGAGGTGCCCAAAACTGAACGCAGCACTCGAGGGGAGGCATCACCAGTGCCGAATACAGGGCAGGGGTGTCCCCAAGGGCAGGGGTGTCCCTGAGGGTGCACAGCAGATGCATCCCCAGCGCTGCCCGTAGCTCTTAAGCAAAAAGCTGCAGACCCCTCATTGCAGGAGGAGCACAGCGGGGTTTTTCCCAGCCCTTTCCTTTGGGGAGAGGAGCGGCTCTGCAGCAGAGCTCAGCGCTTGGTGCTGCTCTGCACCGGGGTGGGGGGAGCGGCTGTGGGACGTGCTGGTGCTGCCCCCAGGTACGCCCTTCCCCAGGAACTTCCTCCCCGTGGTGAAGAAGATCCTCTCGAGGCTTTTCCGCGTCTTCGTCCACGTCTACATCCACCACTTCGACCGCATCACGCAGATGGGCTCGGAGGCGCACGTGAACACGTGCTACAAGCACTTCTACTACTTTGTGAAGGAGTTCAACCTCATCGACACCAAGGAGCTGGAGCCCCTGGTGGGCAGGGGGGGGGGGGGTTGGCCTGGGGGGGAGGGGGTGGCACGCAGGGGTGGTTTGTGGGATGTCCTGCCCCATAGGGGTGGCATTAAGGGGTGTTGGTGGTGGTTCTGTGGGGGGTCCTGCCCCGTTGAGTGGGGGGAAGGGGGTGGCGTTAAAGGGTGGCAGTGGTGGTGGATGTGTGGGGTTGGCTGTGGGGTGTCCTGCCCTGCTGGGGTACAGGGATGTGGCGTTAAGGGGTGTTGGTGGTGGTTCTGCGGGGGGTCCTGCCCCACTGATGGACAGGGATGTGGCATCAAGGGGTGGCCGTGGTGGTTCTATTGGTTGTCCTGCCCTACTGAGGGAGGGGGATGTGGCATCAAGGGGTGGCAATGTGGTTCTGTGGGGTTGGCTGTGGGGTTTCCTGCCCCACTGGGAGGAGGGGGGGCTGGCATTAAGGGGTATTGGTGGTGGTTCTATGGGGTTGGCTATGGGGTGTCCTGCCCCACTGGGGGATGGTGGCATTAAGGGCTATCAGTGGTGTTTCTGTGGGGTGTCCTGCCCTACTGAAGGAGGAGGATGTGGCATGAAGGGGTGGCAATGGTCGTTCTGTGGGGTGTCCTGCCCCACTAAGGGGGTGGCATGAAGGGGTGGCAGCGGTGGTCCTGCCCCACTGAAGTAGGGGAAGAGGGTGGCACTGAGGGGTGGCGATGGTTCTGTGGGGTTGGCTATGGGGTGTCCTGCCACACTGGGGGAGGTGTGGGGGGTGGCGTGAAGGGGTGGCAGTGGTTCTGTGGGGTGTCCTGCCCCATGGGAGGGGTGGTATTAAGGGGTGGCGATGGTGGTTCTGTGGGGTGTCCTGCCCTACTGGGAGCTGGGGGGGCATTAAGGGGTGGCTGTGGGGTGTGCTGCCCCATGGTGGGGTGGTGCTGAGGGATGCCTGCAGTGGGGCTGCAGTTGTGTACCTGACCTGCTGGTCCCTTTGCAGAAGGAGATGACAGCACAGATGTGCCACTGAGCGACCCCCGCTGCGCCGGACCTTTTCCTCACAGAAATGGATTTATATTTTTAAGGCTGTAATCGCTGCAGAATAGCAGGAGTATTTTTGTAAGAGATGTTCCAGATCCGTTCCTCTGGCCGGTTGTCTTTTGTTTGTTTGTTTCTTTTCTTCTTTTTCGATGGCCGTTTCTATTATTAAAAACAAAAAGAAAGGAAGAAGAAAAGTTCCGGGCTGCTGGCGGGGAGCTGAGCTGGGTGGGACTGCAGTGCAGGAGGGGGTTCTCAAAGGGGTGAATGGAGGAGGTGCTGCTGTGCCCCAGCATGGAGGGATGTGAGCAGAGGGATGCAAACAGCCTGCATGGAAGCAATCGGGGTGCAGGGATGAGAGCTGCTGGGTGTGCAGTGTGAGGTGGGTGCAGAGAGCATGAGAGGAGCGTGCAAAGTGCGTGCAGGGGGTGTGCAAGGAGCGCTTGCATGCAGAGCGTGGGGTAACGGGCATGATGTGCAAAGAGCAGGCGGCCGGCGTGCAGAGAGCGTGCAATGCATGGAGTGCAGAGCTGTGAATGTGAGGGAATGCAGAGAGCAGGGAGTGCAGTGAGAGGGAAGGGAGCGGGCAGAGTGCGTGCAGGAACATGGAAAGTGCATGGAGGAACATGGAAAGTGCATGGAGGAACATGGAAAGTGCATGGAGGAACATGGAAAGTGCATGGAGGAACATGGAGTGCACAGTGTGCAAAGAACGGGGTGAACATGCAGAGAGCGTGGAGGGAACATGTGGAGAGCACACGAACTGCATGCAGGGACAGGCAACGAACATGCAAGGAACGCGTGGGGATGTGTAGCAAACATGGAATGAACATGTAGGGAACGTGCAGAGGGGGTGCAGGTGGCCCTGCCCGGCGTGTTCATTGCGTGTTCATTGCGTGTTCATTGCACCCCACATGCTTCTCATATGTTCATTGCATGCCTCCTGCATGTAATTGCATGTTCACTGCATGCTCATTACATGGTTGTGCGTTCCCTGTGTGTTCATAGTATGTTCATAGCATGTTCTCTGTATGTTCATTGCATGTTCCTTGTGTGTTTGTTGCCTTTTCCTTGCATGTTATTTGCATGTTTGCTGTGTGTGCCTTGTGTTTATTACATGTTCTTTGCATGTTCCTTGCATGTTCTTTGTGTGTCTCCTGAATGTTCATTACATGTTCCCTGTATGTTCATAGCACGTTCTCTGCATGTTCCTGGCCTGTTTGTTGCATGTCCCTCATGTGTTCATTGCATGTTCCCTGCGTGTTCATTACATGTTTGTTATGTGCTCTGTTCAGTGTGCATTGCATGTTTATTACATGTCCATTGCATGTTAGTTGCATGTCCATTACATGTTCCTCACATGTTAGTTGCGTGTCCATTGCATGTTAGTTGCATGTCCATTACATGTTCCTCACATGTTCTCTGTGTGTCCATTGCATGTTCCTCACATGTTAGTTGCATGTCCATTACATGATCCTCGCATGTTAGTTGCATGTCCATTACATGTTCCTCACATGTACTCTGTGTGTCCATTACATGTTCCTCACATGTACTCTGTGTGTCCATTACATGTTCCTCACATGTTAGTTGCATGTCCATTACATGTTCCTCACATGTTCGTTGGGGACTGGGGGGGTCTCTGATGGGACAGGGGTGCACATGAGGCCATGGGGGCGCACACACCACCTGCCCCGCCCCCAGTCCCACGTCACCGCGCCGAGCCCGGCCCCACTCGTGACATGAGTGTGGCTGCACCCGGGGGGGGGGGGGGGGTTGTTGCCACCCCTGGTGCGGGGGGGACACGCGACCCCGAGGTGTCCCTGCGATGAGCGACGGGAAGGGGCGTTCCGGGGGGGGGGGGGGGGAGGTGCGGGTTGGTACGGGGGGGGGGCGGGGGGGGGGGGGGGGTGTGCAGCCCGGCTGCAGCACTGGGGGCCCACGGGGCCGTTTTGTCCCGGGGGGGGCGGGCAGAACGGCGCGCCTCTGATTGGCGGCGCTGCGCTGCGGGGGGGGGGGGGGGCTGTTTTGGTGCCGGGCCGCAGCGCGGGGCGGGGCGGGCGGAGCGGCGTTATAAGCGCGGGGGGGGGCGGGGCCGGGATCCCCCCCCGCGGCGGAGCGGAGCGGTGCGGAGCGGCGGCGGTGGCGGTGCGCTCCGAACGGCGGCGGTGAGCGGGGCGGCGGGGGGGGGGGAGGAGGAGGACGGGGGGCCGTGCGGGGGGGCACGGACCTCTGAACCCCCCCCTTCTCTCCCCGCAGGTCTCGGCCCACCCCCCGGCTCTGCCCCTCCCCCTCCGCCCCCCCCCCCTTCCCCCGTTTTTATTTACCCCCCTTGTCCCCCGGTTTTTATTGCCCCCACCCCCCCCGTTTTCTTGTCCCCCTTCCACCCCCCTCCTCCCGCCCCCCCCCCGTCAGCAAAATGGTGGCAGAAGAAATCGGAGCTCGCGGGGTTCCACCGCTCCTTCACGGTACGGGGGGGGGGGGGGGGGGCCGGGCTGAGCGCTGCAGCACCGCCCCGACGGGGACGGGGGGGGGGGGGACGGGGGGGGGGGGATTG